>NC_042622.1:161791292-162091292 GCF_901001135.1 Rhinatrema bivittatum | reverse complement strand
TAACCACATCCTCTGGCAATGAAATCCAAAGCTTAACTGTGCATTGAGTGAAAAAGAAATGTTCTCCAATTTGTTTTAAATGTGCTATTTGTCAACTTCATGGAGTGCTCCCTAGTCCTTGTATTATCCAAAGAGTAAATAACCATTTCACATTTACCTGTTCAAAGTCCTTTCATGATTTTGTAGACCTCTATCATATCCCCCTCAGCAGTCTTTTCTCTAGGCTGAAGAGTCGTCTCCTCCTTAGCCTTTCCTCATAGGAGAGCCATTCCATCCCCTTTATCATTTTGGTGACCCCTCTCTGTACCTTTTCCAATCCAAATATATCTTTTTTGTTGAGTTCTTAGTTAATTTAGGTTGCTATGGAACAGGGATGTGTAAATCAGAGTCATTTAAATTTAGGTGGTATATTTAATGATTAATTGTCCCCATGCAAGTCATTGCCAAGTTATCTAATTGATACGGGTTAGATCACTCCCTTGTTTTAGGTAAATCACATGTATGATTTTTTACCCAATGATGAGAAGTTGTACATGTGCTTCCAATGGAAAGAGCTCCCGTCTCTCAGATAACTAATGCAATCTCTGGAGGCTAGAGTGGCAGACTTGGAGAAGCTGAGGCAGATAGAGGTATATAGATGAGACCTTCAGGGACATAATAGCCAAGACCCAACTTCAGAGTGGCAGCCCTGGTGCTGCCTTGGAGGAAGAAAGTCTCATGATAGAGAGCATCAACCTGGTGCAGCAGGAAAAGATCCTGTAGCAAGGACCTGCTCTCCAGGTGGTGGACTGTCCTCTCCACAGAGGATGTCTCTTCCAGGGCTACTGCCCAGGAGGGAAGGGTTAGGTTGTTTGATGATTCAATTATCAGGAATGTAGACATCTGGGTGGCTGGTGGGTGTGAGGATCGCCTGGTAACATGCCTACCTGGTGCAAAGGTGGCAGACCTCATGCATCACCTAGATAGGATTTTAGACAGTGCTGGGGAGGAGTCGGCTGTTGTGGTACATGTGGGCACCAACATAGGAAGATGTGGGAGGGAGGTTCTGGAAGCCAAAGTTAGCTCTTAGGTAAAAAGCTGAAATCCAGAACCTCCAGGGTAGAATTCTCTGAAATGCTCCCTGTTCCACGCGCAGGTCCCCAGAGGCAAGCAGAGCTCCGGAATCTCAATGCATGTATGAGATGATGGTGCAAGGAAGAGGGATTTAGTTTTGTAAGGCTCTAGGGAACTTTTTGGGGAAGGGGGAAGTCTTTGCCGAAGGGTTGGGCTCACCTTTAACTAGGGTGGAACCAGACTGCTGGTGCTAACCTTTAAAAGGAGATAGAGCAGCTTTTAAAACTAGAACAAAGGGGAAAGCAGACAGTTGCTCAGCAGCACATGGTTCAGAGGGAGGTATCTTCAAAGGATACTAATGATGCATTAGAATTAGGGCATCCCAACAGTGAGGTTCCAATAATAAGAAAAGTAGTCCAAGTGCCTGTAATTGAAAACTCACCTGAGCTAAGATTCCAATTTATCTCTATCAATTAAAAAGCAGAATGAAAATAGAAACACACACACTTTGAAATGTTTGTTTGCTTTTTTGACTGCTGCATACAATGTTAGGAATTATTAGGAAGGGAATGGTGAATATAAACAGAAAATGTCATAATGCCTCTGTATTGCTCCGTGGTGACACCGTACCTTGAATACTGTGTACAATTCTGGTTGCTGCATCTCAAAAAACATATCGTTGCGATGGAGAAGATACAGAGAAGAGCAACAAAAATGATAAAGGAGATGGAACAGCTCCCCTATGAGGAAAGACTAAAGAGGTTAGGGCTGTTCAGCTTGGAGAAGAGACGGCTGAGGGGGGATATGATAGAGGTGTTTAAAATCATGAGAGGTCTAGAATGGGTAAATGTGAATCCGTTATTTCCTCTTTCAGATAATAGAAGGACTGGGGGTACCTCCAAGAAGTTAGCATGTAGCACATTTAAAACTAATCGGAGAATATTCTTTTTCACTCAACACAAACTCTGGAATTTGTTACCAGGGGATGTGGTTAGTGCAGTTAGTGTAGCTGGGTTTGGATAAGTTCTTGGAGGAGATGTCCATTACCTGCTAATAATCAAGTTGACCTAGAAAATAGCCACTGCTACTACTGGCATTAGTAGCATGGGATACACTTAGTTTTTGGGTACTTGCCAGGTACTTGTAGCCTGGATTGGCCACTGTTGGAAACAGGATGCTGGGCTTGATGGACCAGTCTGTCTTGGTCTGATCCAGTATGGCAATTTCTTATGTTCTAAGTGATTTTTGAGGTGAAATATTTGTCCTCATATTGAGGATAAGTGTTTATAAATTAAAGAATAAGCATAGGAGTTGGTGAGAGCATAGGAGTAGCTTTCCTAGTTTGTTTTTTTTTGTTTTTTTTAAATAAAGGCACATACAAACTAAAAAAATTACCTCTCTTAGCTTTTAATCAAGGTAAATTAATTTACTCCACAATTTCACCTTTCCCCAAAATTTTAAGCCCCAGTATTATCCAGCAAGCAATACTTACCGATCCTCTTCAACCAGCAGAAATTCTTCTTCGCCTCTCAAAACTCCCTCAGGATTGATACCCTATCCCATTCCCCTCCGGGCTTCTGCACATAACTCACTGGTTACTCAAGCTTCCATTAGAAGAACACCAAATAAAATCCTCTGAGCACCCAAGGTTAAACAAGTCTCATGAACCCTCCAAAAAGCATCTCTAGCCACAAGATACAAGGTTAGTTTAGCTTAGTTGGCCTTCTCCCAGGCAGAAATATTTAGGTTAGTTTATTTGAACTTAAGGCCCCTTAAAAGTATATCAGATTCGAAGCACCTGAAAATGGAGACTGAAGGGGGGGGGGGGGGAACCTCCTCCCTTTGTTCAGAATGTTACACTCACCGCCCGTGGCCACCCCGTGGTGTGGCCCTCGTACCTTGCTGCGCAGCCCGCAGCACCCAGTTCTTCCATGGCAGTGGTAGGCCGCTAGCTCCGACCGGGGACCTCCGGCAATGCCTCCGACTCTGCACCTTGTCCCGGTCCCTCCAGCCAGGAAGCCCTCGCCAGCACCTCGGGCCTCGCATCGCGTTCCAGGCCCTCCAGCTGGGACGCCTCAGTCAGCCGAGCCAGCAGTGCAGCGCCTCCCTCTAGGCACGAGTGCACGCCATGTTGAGACCTTTAAAGGGCCCGCAGCGGGAACCAGGCTGCAGACCCCGGATGTTGAAGTCACATCCTGCTCAGAATTGGTTTTCTCTGAAGACTTTGCCTTTGCAACAGGTCTCCTTGGTTTACCTGTCCTTGGTTCCAAGTGCTCGTTGCCTCATCATGTCTTCGTTCCTGTGTTCGTGTGTCTCCTCGTATTGACTGACTTCTGGCGCAGACTTCTGCTTCACTTGTCTACGCTGCTTTCTCCAAGCCTGACCTGTGCCTGCCTGACCTTCGCCTGACTACGCTTGCCCTCTCCGTGCCTGGACCATTTCTACCCCTGACCACGCCTGCCTTCTCCGCGCCCAGAACAATGCTCGTACAACCTTGCTATAGACTCCAATACGTTCCGAGATCCACGCTGCCTGCTACAGTTTCTTTTGATTGCCAGCCTCAGCTCAAGTTCTTCAGTGACCCTTTGAACTCTATCCTTGGGATGTGGACTCCTAGGGCTTTGGCCCCTCTGTGCTCAAGCACCCACAGTCTGTTCCAGTTCCTTGGTGCCTGGGTTTCCATTCCGCAACCCGCCCTGGATAGAGCTACGCCATCTGCTGGCTGCTGTCTCTGTGCTAAACTACCTCCTAGCATTGTTCTCTCTCAAGGCCCGCCTAAGTCCTGCTGGCCCCAGCACCCAAAGGCTCAACCCGAGGGGAACGTGGGCTGGCATAGGTGAAGCTCCAGTGGCCTCTAGCTTCAGCCCACTCCACCTGCTGACCGTGGGGACCCGTGGGCCCTCGCCACGGGTTGCACCAACTCCGCCTCAGCCCAAGAATCCACCTCCAACGCAACACAGAACAGTACTGCTGGCCTTCCTCATGCAGGAATGAGAAGAAGGATTTACTCTCCTTTCCCCCCAGGTCCCTATGACAGCATCTCCTCTATCGCCAGATGCAATCCCAAGCACAGAAGCACCCATAGCCTCTCAAGGTCAGTGCTCCTCCATCCTAACAGAGGAGAATGCCACCATAACCAGCCAGTCCCCCACACTCACAGATCCCAATCACCAGCGATCATTGCCATAAAAACAAAAAAACACAAGCCCCTGATCTATATTGAGAAACTAATATAAATATTAAAAAGTCACTGGAGAGGACATGTGCTGTGTGGGGTTTGGTTTTTTGCCATCTTGTTCTCCTAATTGACGACAGAAAAAGTCACAATTTGTCATTCTTTAGCAGCTAAGAAGTGAGTCATCCTCCTCCTCTGACTGACCCAGGGGCACAGATGTAACAAATTACTTGATAACAGATTTTATTGCATATGCACAGCATATGATAACATTTTACTCATTAAAACAGAAATGTAAAAGTGACCAAGAATAGACCTTATGGCTTAGTGACTGAATTTTAAAAGATTCCTATGATTAAGAAGCAAAAGCGCAAATAATTTGCATCTATAATATAAGCAACTTTTTAACCAAGAGGAGAGGCAAGCGAGCCCAGGCATTTTAGTTATTGCTCAAATGTTTCCACATGTTCCTATCAGCTACCATGCGACACAGCCGTGCTGACAGGTCTTACCACTCAGAATAAGTTCCTTATTTCATGCCTTTTCATTGTGGGTAAAGAAATGCACACAGCTGGTTGATTCTTTGCATAACCTGCAGGCAGGTAAGGAGACGGCAATCTAAATACATTCTTGTATTGTGAATCAAATTAAAACATTTTAAAAATTTTTCTATAATAGTTTTCATATAATTTTGATGATCAGAGAACACTGCAATGGCTTGAACTAGATCCCAGCTCTGACCTAGCAGAACTGTGGCTGCTTCTCTCCTCTTTCTTGTTTAATAAAAAAAAAAAAAAAAAAGTCAAGTTAAACAGCTTTAGGGAATAAAAAGGTCACTGCAGGTATCTCCTGTAATACTGGAAGATACAGTAACTAAAGCAGATACTGCACAAGCAAAGGGGATTATTGCCTAGGTCAGGGGTAAAAGGTGGCGTTTTCACGCCAGCCTGTGGTGGCAACAATAAATATGTGGACAGAAGTAATTACAGCACTACGCTAGTGGCAGTCAAGGCTCCTCAGACCCCCCAGCTCCTCCAGGGAAAGCAGTAGATCAAGTCTCATTCTTGGACATCACAATAGGTGAAGGTAATATTAATGAGAACAGAAGACAACTTATTAAAAATGTACCCCTTTTCATAAAAAACAAGAAATCTCTTCAGTGTCAGGACTTAGGGACTTACGCAGGAAATTCATGTGTAATTACTTAGGATTTCTACACCACTGCGTGCCACTCAAAGAACAAAAATGTCAATGAGAACAGCACAGACTGAAGTAAGCAGTCTAATCCAAGGTCAGAGCTCTCTTCCAACAGTATCATTCTGATTCACAGTATTTCAGATCCAGTCAATAGTGCAGCTAGTGTCAAAGTCACAATAATGCACTGAGGCAACAGCCACAACATGTGCCACTCTTAATGTCGCCAGAAACTGAAATTAGGACTTTGTGAAGTGTCCAGGTTTTTCACGCTGCAGTTCGGACAATGACATGTCACCACTTTGAACCACCATACACCAAATGATGGCTTTTTTTTTTTTTTTTTTAATTAAAAAGGAAAATACTGTCAGTTATAACATTTGAAATGCAAGGATCCTGTACAAGAGGCTTATGTTTTAAGTTTTTTTTGAATAATAAAAGAATCCTAAGGCATGGGAAAGTGACAATATGCCATATGATCATCGCCTTACTGCCATTAACCAAATTGCAAAACTTTCAAAGAAAAATATATAGATCAGATGCAAAATACTGCG
This sequence comes from Rhinatrema bivittatum, assembly GCF_901001135.1. Lineage (NCBI taxonomy): Eukaryota > Metazoa > Chordata > Amphibia > Gymnophiona > Rhinatrematidae > Rhinatrema > Rhinatrema bivittatum. The sequence continues at coordinate 162,085,316 of NC_042622.1, read as the reverse complement.
GTATATAGATGGCTCTTGTCACTGGGATGAAAAATAGTTTTGGCAGTTGTAGCATTAACAGGAGGAAGTGTTACTAAAACACTAGAGTAACATTGGGCACAACACTGGGGGAAAAGCTGTACTTTAGTGCTTAATAACTGTGCAGAAGCTATAAATAAGGCAAAAATTCTAGGTTATATTGTTATAGGATGTTACTGCTCTGGTTGTGGATAGATCTCATTTAAGGCCAAATGATTTACCTATAAAATAGAAGATGTAGAACTGATGAAAGTCCCATCACTTTGAGAACATTTTTCTGCTAAAGGTGAGACACAGGATACAAAGTCCATTAGCATGTAAAAACTGGTTAACAAATTAAGCCATCTTATCGGGAAGACAAAATGCACCATCATGGCAAGAGTCTATAGATACAGTATATTTTCCTGTAGATAACATCTAAAACAGAGTTAAAAAAATAAACCGTGTAACCTCTAAAAACAATAAATTATTATGCAAAGTACAAGCAGAGATGAAGGAAGTGCTGTTATAAAACTGCATGGCCCAGACCTCCAATCCCTTTCCTATCTGAAGTCAGGGTTGCTGATAAACTGGTGTATTTTGTACCACCTACTATTCAAAAGGATAGCTTTATTGGGATTAAGGCTCAGGAATTATAGGACATCCATACAAGTATGATGCACTTATTGAAATTAAGATTCTCACTTGGATTCTTGATGTCAGTGCCATCATCAAAAGAAGTCAAAAGAACAGACACCTGCATTATGATTAGGGCAAGCAGACCAGAAGACATCAGATGTATGTGTAAGGACAGAATAGTCCCCACCAAAAAGTAAAACAGTCAGAGCAAGTAATAACATTTATAGCTCAGCACGGTTTGAGACAAAGAAGTCTGAGCTGCACGTGTCTATGTACCATACAGGATAAATCCTCCCCTCCCAGCCCCAATTACCAGAGAAGATGGAAGACTGCTAAAAAGCAAGATCTGTTCTCCTGTGCAGTTTCGTCCTCACACCTTGGGGGAGAACTCCTTGAACCTTACACCAACTCCATACGGAGACAAACACCAGAGTTGTACTACTAATTTTTTGGAGACAGAAATGAGGGAGGTAAACCTATGATTTACTGTGTTATATTAACTTCTCTCTCCTTTTTCCTGTTCTTTACATAAGTGTGTTGCTAGCAATAGTTTTATTTTTACTCTATTTTCTTTCTTGCACATAGGCTATAGCCTCTGACGTATTGCCTATGTCACATATTTTTGCAAGCACACACCTTTATATTACAACCCTGTTTTATAAAGTTACTTTTCTACTGATCTCGTGTGACCATGTGTCCTTCCCCACATGATTTAGTGTCATTACAACACCTACAATAGATCCTTTTTTGGAGCTGCACCTGCTCTGCAAATCCCTCCCAGAAGTACTCCATGACTACTTCCATTTCAAGAAGCACAAACTTGGCTCTTCTCTCGGGCTTTTGACATAAAACTCAAAATGCAAAGATGCAAAGTGACTACACATCCTGCCTGGCATAATCTAGAATGCCTAAATACACTGCTAGAAACACTCTGCTGCAATAATATTTATCATCTGAGTAAATCACTATTTCTACTGTCTTTGTATATCTGAGTCACTTACCTACTAATCTAAAGTTTAATCCTAAAGAGCACCTTTTTATTGCCAAGTTGAATTGTTTTTGCTGCTTGATACACACTTTCTATTTGTAAAATTGTAAATGACATTTGTTCATATGTTGCTATTTCTAATGTACTATAAACTGCTTTGGGTAAATTTCATATTCAAAAAAAGGAGGTGATAAAGCCAAATAAAGTGTTACACAGATTGTCCTTTCATATGTAATGATAAATAGGTCCAACTATGCCCTTCTTTCCCCAATGCTCTCTGACTCTCCTGCTTGGACTGTGGGGGTCTCAATATCCTGCTGAAGGTTAGTGGCCCACATTTTTCAATCTTCCTCTGGACCTTTTCCCTCTCTCTGCATTTACAATACTTTCTTTACAACATAAGGAGAAATTTAATCTCACATTTCCTTTCTTTGAATCCTGCTAGACCAGCTCAGACACATGGGTTTATACCACCCTGCCAACAGATGGAGACAGAACCACAAATGTTCTATTGACATCACAGCCTATAAAGAAGTGGTGCAAACTGGTCATTTGCCAGTACCCTTATGTCAAATGCTTGGAGTGACAACCCCTATTAACAAAAAAACAGAAACAGGAGGGAACCTTCAGCAATTCTTCTCGAAACTAACAGGGAACAGAGGAAACATAAGAATATAAAAGGTACCAAGCTGGATCAGACCAAGATCCATCGAGCCTAGCATTCTGTCTAACAGCAGCCAGTCGGTCACAAGTACCCAGCAGATCCCCAATAGCTGATCTATTTCTTGCATCATATTCCCACGAATAAGCACCAGCTTTCCCAAGTCTACCTGGCTAATAAGTCTTTATGGAGTTTTCCTGCAGTCCAATCATCATTTGAACTGTATGTTAATCGCCTTGACTACGTCTTCCAGCAACAGATTCCATAACTTAATTGTATGCCAAGTGAAAAATTCCTATAATTTGTTTTAAATCTGCTGATTGGAGAGGTCACGTGATGATAAACATCTTCACGCTCTCGTCACATCTGCTCTAGGATCCCACGCCCTGAATTGTGTGTCCAATATTTTAAAGCATGAATTTCTACCCAACTCATGTCTATTCTGAAGGCACAGTGGCGAGTGCTCTTTTATACCAGATTAGGGATAGTTCAAGTCACAGATGGCAACAAAATCAATGTGTAAGGACAAATGCAGGCTGGCAGGGAGCAAAATTGCAGACAGCCCTAGTAAACGCAAATAAATAAAATAATCCTCCGTTGCCGAGCACTGGAACTGGAGAAAACAGACGATGTGCTACACAATTATAGCTGCTGCGATGGTTGGTAAGCTGTAAAAAAAAAAAAAAGAAAAAAAAAAAGAAAGAAAAACCATTTAAGATTCGATGAGTTGCAGTCCTTGACTGATAATACTAAGTATCGTAGAAGTTGAGATGCATCACACGGGAGTGGATGAGCGAGTGCAGGCATTACACTGTGAAATGGTGGAGATAAAATCATCAGCAGCAAAACAAAAGTTGAAGCTTGAAGACCTAGAGAATTGCTTGAGGTTGATTGGATTTCTAGAAAGTATAACAAAGTGAGACCTGTGAGTGACTTTAGAATCCTGGCTGCCAAAACCTTTAGGCCTTACCGATGTACGTGGAGTGCCCCAGATCGAACTAGAACATCGGTTAGGGATGCAGCGCACTTGTCAAGGGAAAACCAGGCTGGTTATTGCTAAATTGTTTCTTTCTTGTGGTGAAAGTTTAACAATGTGGCAATACCAACTAATCCGGCACCTGGAATTTGAAGGGCATGCCATACTTGAATACTCAGCAGTAGTATCTGCCCAATGGAAAGTTTTTGCCCCAATATGTTCCAAGTTTGTGGTGCATCAAATCTGCTTTACTCTTCAATTTTCTGCCAAGTTGAAAGCGATTTATCAGAACGCCACTCACTTTTTTGAATCAGCTACTGAGGTGTAAATGTTTTTCAACACTAGGATGGAATCAGTGGAGAGAGTTTCAGTTTACGTTTTTCTTTCATACCTAGGGGAGGATTGGCCATCCCCCGCTAGGCTGGTCGCACTGGTCACATGGTTATCTCAGCTCCTGCTGAGGGATATCTCAGCGGTGCCACAACTGAGCCTAACCTGACATGGCCCAAAGGAAGGACTACAGGCTCAGCAACTGGATGCATCTGGCAGTTGCAGGGCTGCTTCCTGCCACTTCCCCCTCCGGCAATAAACGAGCAGCACGGGCTCAGTCAAGGCCCAGGAAAGAAAGAAAGAGAGAGAGAGAGAGAATCAAAGAGCACCTGAAAATCTGCGTTAGAATGAGCCTGCATGTGTCTATGAAAGACAGCCTGAATATGTGCATGAGTGTCAGCACCTGCATGTGTATGACAGCGCGCCTAACATGACTGTATGAGAGTACTTGCATGTGTGCAAGAGAGAGAGTGAGAGCCGGCATGTGCCAATGAGAGAGTCCCAGAAAACATGGAAGCCAATCCAACGTAGCAGTAATGCAACCAGAACAAAATTAGATCGGTGTCAGAAAATACTTTAATTAAAAGGTAAAAACCGATGCCTGACTCGGGACGAGTTTCACCCACACAACGTGGGCTGCTTCAGGGGTGTGTATTATATTTTCACGTTGTTCTTATATATATAGCCCCTGAAGCAGCCCACATTGTATAGGCGAAACTCAACCATGAGAGAGTGAAAGCCTGAATGTGTATGAGAAAGAGTGCCTATGTGCGAGAAGGAGAGGATAAAGACTGGGTAGCCTTTTTCACCCAAATCCACAACAATCTCTGGGAAATCCAAAGATGCCAGGATTTAACGGTATGGACCGCTGGAGATTTTTAATTTTAAATTTTGGGGTGTTATTTCATGTGTCTGCTGTTTTGAAATATTTCATTGTTAGTTGGGAAATATTTGAACAAATTTATGTGACTATTTAAATCATTAGGTGCCCAATATTGAAAAATGGCCATTTAAGTAGCTTGGCTGGTTCCTTGTACGTACCCAGATCAGTCCAGACCATGGGTTATTATCCCCATTCCAGCAGATGGAGACAGAAGCAAAACTTGTGAGGTGCTCAGAATTACCCATGAGCACCCTCTGCATCCCATCAGTATTCTTCTGTCTCCAGCAGATGAAGGCTGTTTGAACCTGCGGTTCCCACTTAAATTTTCAAATCTTTAAGGAAAGTTTGTTGAATAATTTTTATTTCTTCCCTTTCCTCTCAGTGTTTTTCTTTGAATAGATCAAGTTTAAAAAAAAAAAGTTTAAGTTTTTTAGTCTGTCAGGAGGCTCTTAAGCTTGCCTGCCTTACAACTTGCGCCTTGAAAATAACCTTGTATTATTTCTAAGGTAGGTTTTGTTTTCTTTTAAGTTTTTTCCTTCGTTCCTGGCCCTAGGGGTGTAAGCTGGTGGTCAAGCTGCTCCCCCTACCCTAAGGCTGACTGACCTGAGGCGCGCCATTCCTCCGAGTTCTGGGAGCTGAGAGGCGCCATTCCTCAGCCCTATTTAAAATAAATAAATAAATAAAAGAGCGAGCCAGGCCATTGCGGTCGTCCACAGAGAAGTTTTTGGCTCCGTTTCATTTGGCGGCTGCCAGGAGCGCTTTCGGGGGCAGTGCCTCAGCTATTTCCCTTCCCCCATGCCACGAGGGACGCGATGTGCCACTTGCGGGGAGCCTGGGACTCTGCTCTCCCATGAGAGGATTTGCACCAAATGCCTCCCTGGCGAGGAGGGCTCTTCGAGGGCAGACAGCAGACCAAGCAGTCATTTTTCAGCCCGTCTTCCTCTTGGGGGGGGGTTTGGTCCCATTCCCGTCGAGCGCGGGAACGGCAGCCATTTTGAATGCAAATGCGTCTTTGTCAGCGCATCCACAGGGCAGCCCTGATGCCTATTTTGCTCGGCCTCCGCCCATTTTGACTCCGGTGGACCCCCCCCTGGGGGACCCCTCAACTTCGGGGACAACTCCAGGGCTTAAGCTCTTTTGCTCCCCTGGATGGGGCCCATCCCCCACCAGCTTTTTCGACTGATTTTATTTTATTAATGCATAACGCTTACCTGGCCCACATGTTTCAACAGGACAGCGTTCCTACTGGGCCCTCCCCCCCCTAAGGTAACCAGACTGGAGGGTGCCTGGGATGTTTCGGGGATTTCCTCAGGTTCTACTCTGGCTCGAGTAGTTCTCATTCCCAACTTACCACACCCAGCTCCGGTCGACCTGGATCCGGACCAGGATGGTGCTGCGGACCCAGATGGCGTTTTCTCCAGCATGCACATGAAGGGGGCTGATCCCAGTGTCTTGTGGCTCTTTAAAAGGGATGAGCTTGAACCGCTTATTTCCCATGTACTTGCTGAGTTAGATATAGATGCGCCTCAGGACCCCTCGGGCTCGAATATGGGGGCGTCAAAAGGTGATCCTGTTTTAGCGGGACTGCGTCCTCCTGCAAAAAAACTTTTCCTTTTCATCCCATGCTGCTGCAGCTGCTCTCCATAAGAACATGCCATACTGGGTCAGATCAAGGGTCCACCAAGCCCAGCATCCTGTTTCCAAAAGTGGCCAATCCAGGCCATAAGAACCTGACAAGTACCCAAAAACTAAGTCTATTCCATGTTACTGTTGCTAGCAATAGCAGTGGCTATTCTCTAAGTGAACTTAACAACAGGTAATGGACTTCTCCTCCAAGAACGTATCCAATCCTTTTTTAAACACAACTATACTAACTGCACTAACCACATCCTCTGGCAACAAATTCCAGAGTTTAATTGTGCACTGAGTAAAAAAGAACTTTCTCCGATTAGTTTTAAATGTGCCACACACTAACTTCATGGAGTGCCCCCTAGTCTATTATCTGAAAGAGTAAATAACCGATTCACATCTACCCGTTCTAGACCTCTCATGATTTTAAACACCTCTATCATATCCCCCCTCAGACGTCTCTTCTCCAAGCTGAAAAGTCCTAACCTCTTTAGTCTTTCCTCATAGGGGAGCTGTTCCATTCCCTTTATCATTTTGGTAGCCCTTCTCCATCGCAATTATATCTTTTTTGAGATGCGGCGACCAGAATTGTACACAGTATTCAAGGTGCGGTCTCACCATGGAGCGATAGAGAGGCATGATGACATTTTCCGTTTTATTCACCATTCCCTTTCTAATTCCCAACATTCTGTTTGCTTTTTTGACTGCCGCAGCACACTGAACAGACGATTTCAATGTGTTATCCGCTATGACGCCTAGATCTCTTTCTTGGGTTGGAGCACCTAATATGGAACCTAACATTGTCTAACTATAGCATGGGTTATTTTTCCCTATATGCATCACCTTGCACTTATCCACATTAAATTTCATCTGCCATTTTGATGCCCAACTTTCCAGTCTTACAAGGTCTTCCTGCAATTTATCACAATCTGCTTGTGATTTAACTACTCTGAACAATTTTGTATCATTTGCAAATTTGATTATCTCACTCGTCATATTTCTTTCCAGATCATTTATAAATATATTGAAAAGTAAGGGTCCCAATACAGATCCCTGTGGCACTCCACTGCTCACTCCCTTCCACTGAGAAAATTGTCCATTTAATCCTACTCTGTTTCCTGTGTTTTAGCCAGTTTGCAATCCACGAAAGGACATCGCCACCTATCCCATGACTTTTTACTTTTCCTAGAAGCCTCTCATGAGGAACTTTGCCAAACGCCTTCTCAAATTCCAAGTATACTACATCTACTGGTTCACCTTTATCCACATGTTTATTAACTCCTTCAAAAAAGTGAAGCAGATTTGTGAGGCAAGACTTGCCTTGGGTATGTACTGTGATTTTACTGTTTAGAACACATTCCACTATTTTTCCTGGCACTGAAGTCAGGCTAACCGGTCTGTAGTTTCCCGGATCACCCCTGGAGCCCTTTTTAAATATTGGGGTTACATTATTGAGTAGCAGTGGCTACTCAAAAATTGGTCTTCTTCTGCTGTCATTTCTATGTTTCTATTAGCTATCCTCCAGTCTTCAGGTACAATGGATGATTTTAATGATAGGTTACAAATTTTTACTAATAGGTCTGAAAATTCATTTTTTAGTTCCTTCAGAACTCTGGGGTGTATACCATCCGGTCCAGGTGATTTACTATTCTTCAGTTTGTCCAGGGAATGGGATCTCCTGACTCGAGCCTCCAAGTAGGCTGAGCTATGGGTAAGCTATATCCTCTCCCGGAGGAATTCTTAGAACTTCTTAAAATCCCAAAAGTAGACGCTTCGGTGTCTGCGGTCACTAAGAGGATCACCATCCCAGTGACAGGGGGGACAGCTTTGCATGACCTGCAGGATTGAAAACTGGAAGTATAACTAAAGAGGATCTTTGAGGTGTCAGCATTGGGTGTCAGAGCAGTGGTCTACAGCTCTCTAATGCAAAGAGAAGGTCTGAGATGGGTACAGCAGTTGCTCAGTACCCAGGAGTTGCCGCCTGGAGAAGCACAGCAAGCAGAACGCCTGGAGGCGGTGATTGCTTATTCGGCAGATGCGCTTTATGATCTCGAGGGTCCTGGCCAGGTCGATTGTGTCAGCAATCTCGGCTAGACATCTCCTTTGGCTCCGCAACTGGTCAGCAGACTTCTTCCTAGGTGCAGCTGGGCTCTCTCCCATTTAAGGGTAAGTTGTTTGGAGAATATTTGGAGCAGATTATCAAATCTCTTGGGGAGAATAAAGTACACAAGTTCCAGAAGACCGTCCGAGGAATTTTCGGACATTCAATTCCTCTAGGGCCCGTTTCAGAGGACAACTGTGTTTTTTGCAGTCAAGACCTGTTTCTCAACGTCCTCCCTCTACCAGGTCTCAATCTTGGTCTCATTCCTTTCATGGCCGCAGATTCCCTCAAGGGGGCTTGCCACAAGGATCCGCTTCCAAGTCAACCCAATGAAGGGTCGCCAGCCCACTCCTTGCCACCCACAGTTGGGAGGACGACTCTCCCTGTTTTACGAGAAGTCAAAATCACGTCGGATCAGTGGGTCAAAATCACGTCGGATCAGTGGGTCCTGGATATTCTAAAGCACGGTTACGTTTTAGAGTTTGCTCGACCCTTAAGGGACAGGTTCCTGTTCTCCCCCTGCGGACCATTGCGGAAAAAGCTAATAGTGCGTCAGATGCTCAACAGGCTACTCGACCTTGGAGCCATTCTCCCAGTGCTGCCGAAGGAGCAAGGCGAAGGCCACTATTCCATCTACTTCGTGGTTCCCAAAAAGGACAATGCCTTCAGATCCATATTGGATCTTAAGACAGTAAATCGGGCTCTAAAGATTCCGCATTTTCGGATGGAAACTCTACATTCAGTGATAGCGGCAGTCCGCAGCGGAAAATTCCTGGCGTCCTTAGACCTCACGGAGGCTTATCTCCATATTCCCATCCACAAGGCTCATCAGAGGTTTCTCCGGTTCAAGATTCTGGGTCAGCATTACCAGTTTCAGGCCCTGCCCTTCGGTCTGGCAATCACTCCCCGCACCTTCACTACGGTACTGGTAGTGGTGGCAGCAGCTCTATGGAAGGAGGGTGTTCTAGTTCATCCCTACTTGGACGACTGGTTCATTCGGGCGAAGTCCCAGGATCTTTGGAAGCAGTCTGTCAACAAGGTGTTACATCTCCTGAACTCTCTCTGATGGGTGGTCAATTTTGCCAAGAGCAGTCTTACGCCATCGCAAACACTGAATTTCTTGGGAGCTCTTTTCAACACCAGTGTGGGCAAGGTTTTCTTGTATCAAGACGGGGCGTTCAATCTCATTTCACAGATTCAACATTTCCAGAGAGTCTGACACTTCCCACAGCGTGGGATTATCTTCAAGTACTGGGCTCCATGGCCTCCACCATAGATTTGGTACCCTGGGCTTTTGCGCACATGCGACCTTTGATGAGGAGCTGGAAGCTGGAAGCTGGTGTCCCAGAAGTTCCAAGCTCCCTTACCACTTCCAGATCCGGTCAAGAACAGCCTGGGCTGGTAGCTCAGTCTGGATCATTTGCTCAGCGGTGTAGACTTGGAAGTCCCCCAGTGGGTGCCAGTCTCTCCGGCTGAGGGGCGGTGTCAAACTCAGGCGGCACAGGGCCACTGGTCATCGGTGCAGGCGAAATGGCCAATCGCCTAGAGACCCGAGCATTCTGTCTCACCCTGAAATGATTTCTCCCTTTGGTGCGCGGCATTGTCTGTGCAGATCCTCAGATAATGCTACCACGGTGGCATACATGAATTGGCAAGGGGGAATGAAGAGTCACCATGTCTCTCAGGAGACAGACAAGCTCATGATATGGGCGGAGCGTCACCTCATGCATCTGGCGGCTTCTCACATAGCAGGAGTAGACAATGTTCAAGCGGATTTCTTAAGCCTGCAAATGTTGGATCCTGGAGAGTGGGAGCTATCTGAAGAAGCAATGTCACTTCTGGTCAGGAGGTGGGGGTCCCCCCACCTCGACTTGATGGCCACTCTAAGGAATGTGAAGGCGCTCCGCTTTTTCAGTCGCAGACGGGAACACGGGGCGGAAGGGGTAGATGCTCTGGTACTGCCCTGGCCTCATGATGTTCTGCTTTATGTGTGTTTCCCCCATGGCCTCTGGTGGGGAAGGTTCTATGGAGAATAAAATTTCACCGTGGAGCAGTGATTCTGGTGGCGCCAGAGTGGCCAAGAAGGCCGTGATTTGCAGATCTGGTGAATCTAGCGGTGGACGGTCCAATTTGTCTGGGACATCTTCCTCGACTCCTTCGCCAGGGTCCGTATTTTTCTACCAGGCAGATCACTTCTGTCTTGCTGCCTGGCTTTTGAGAGGAGCAGGCTGAGAAAAAAAAAAAAAAAAAAAAGAGGCTATCCAGAGGAAGTCATTTCCACGCTTTTGCAGGCCAGGAAGACTTCCACCTCCATTTCTTATGTACGAATATGGAAGGTTTTTGATTCCTGGTGTATCTCCGGGGGAATTGCTCCTCGTCGTGCATCTGTGGCTCAGATTCTCTCTTTCCTGCAGAGCGGGCTCGGCAAGGGTTTGGCCTACAATTCTCTTCAGGTTCAGGTAGTGGCCCTTGGATGGAACACCTCTAGCATCACATCCTGACATTGTCCGCTTTTTGAAAGATGTCAAACACCTTAGACCTCCAGTCCGTGCCCTGTGTCCTTCGTGGAATTTGAAATTGGTACTACAGGCTTTGGGTGGTCCACCTTTTGAGCCGCTGAAGCAATCTACGCTCAAGGATTTAACTCTGAAGACTGTTTCTCGTGTCCATTTCTTAAGCTTGCAGAATATCGGAACTGCAAGCTTTGTCTTGTAGGGAACCTTATCTGCGCTTCACAGATTCGGGTGTCACCCTGACCACAGTGCCATCTTTCCTCCCGAAGGTGGTATCCTAGTTTCACCTCAGTCAATGGAGCTTCCAGCCTTCAAAGAGGAGGACTCCAGGGAGCTGTGGTGGCTCGATGTTAAGCAAGCACTCCTTCATTACCTGGAGGTCACTAACGATTTCCGTCTTTCAGACCATCTGTTTGTTCTCTGGAGTGGCCCCAAGAAAGGTCAACAGGCCTCTAAGACTACTATTGCTCGCTGGTTGAAGGAAGCCATTGTTGCCTCGCATATTGGATCAGGTAAGCCCCATCCGGATGGTATTAAAGTGCATTCTCTCCGTTCTCAGGAGATTTCTTGGGCGGAAAGTCAGTCGGCATCTTCTCAAGAAATTTGCAGAGCGGCTACATGGAAGACACTACATACTTTTGCGCGTCATCATCCTCTTAATCTAAGACCTCCGGGGTTGGGTTCGTTTGGCGACCAGGTCATTCAAGCAGGGCTATCGAGGGCCCACCCTATGTAGGGAAGTTTTGGTACATCCCATGGTCTGGACTGAACCGGGTACATACAGGAAAAAGAAAATTATTCCTTACCTGCTAATTTTCGTTCCTGTAGTACCACGGATCAGTCCAGATGCCTACCCACACTTTGATAGCACATTTTACGTCCAATATCTTGCTTTTCCTCAGCACAGTTAGCCTGTTATTTGGCAGTATATTGAGGCTGCAAGATTTTTCTCGAAGGCTTCGAGATTTGCATTTGCAAATTTTTGGGCTACAGACACTATATGCCTTAACGACAACTTGTATATAATTCCCTATTTGGTTGGGAGTTTTTTGCTTGATCCATTCAGTTAGTTCCAAGTTTTTTGTTCTGCTTTGATATTCTTAATACTGATGGGACGCAGAGGGTGATCATGGGTAATTCCAAACGCCTCACAAGTTTTTCTTGTGTCTCCATCTGCTGGAATGGGGATATAACCCAGGTCTGGACTGATCAGTGGTACTACAGGAACAAAAGTTAGCAGGTAAGGAATAATTTTCTTATATAACTTATCTGGCTAAACTACATGGTATATTCAGTAGCATGGCTATGTCACTGGATATACGCATATATTTGTGTACTTAGCCATATCAGTTATAACCATCTAGCATAGCTGGTAAACTTATGCAGCCAAGACAAAATATTGCTGCTTAGTTGCATAAGTTATGCGGCTAAGTCACTACACCCACTGCTTGCCCACAACTTATGCAGCTAACCTTTTAGCCATATAATGGACTTACCTGGCTAAGCAGCAGCCACTAAATGTAAGCACATATTCAGTGGCTACTACTTAACCACATAAGTCCTACTTATCCAGCTAAGTAGTGCTGAATGAATATTGGCCCCCTTGTGCTTGTCAGTTTTGATATATTCATTCTTTCATGGTTTTAATATTTCAAATGATATCTTATCTCTTGATTATATTGCTTGATGTTTTGTGAGGAGTGATTATGTTTCTTTTTTCCAGTGTTGCACTGCATAATACAGTCAAGGCTTGTTGTGGTTACCAGAATATGTTTGTGAACAAGAGAACAAACGAGTCAATGAGCAGATGTTTGAGCAAGAGGACTATTTAAGCCAGTGGGCCTGTAAGTATAAGAGTGATTGAGCCAGTGAGCAAGAACTATTCATTGAACATGTACGTGAGCATGTATATGAGAGTGCAATTGAGCCAGTGTGCATGTCTGTGAGAGAACATGTGAGCCAGAGAGCATGTACGAGACAGCATGTGATCTAGTGATCATGTGTGTGAATATAAGTTTGAGAGAGAATGAACATGTGTGTTAGAAAGAGAAGAAAGTTGTGCACATCTCCCACTCCTTACTAATCCATGACAATCTCAGGGTGACTGGAATCTAAAGTTTCCAGATACGGAGAGCAGAGGATTTATTTTAGTTTTAATTTTAATTAATTATTGGGTGTTTGCTGTGTCTGCTATTTTGAAATTCATTATCAATGTTTGGGAAATTTAAAAAACAAATGTTATATGTTTATAATCATTTGATGTTCTTTTCAACAGCTGTTTTGAAATATTTATTCTTTTTATGAGTTTGATTTTATTATTGCGATAGATGCTTTATATTTCTTGAATTTATTGTTTGATGTTTAGTGAGGAATGATATTTGATTTCCATTCCATACAGATTCTGGCTTGTTGCAGTTTCAAGTTCAGTTTTTGTCTCCATGTTTCTATTTACACTTTATTATCTCTTAATTTTTTTTATTTAGTGAGGGTCTGTGTTCTACATGTATGACTAAGGTGAGGTATTCTGCTAAGCAGACGTGGGATGGCCCCAACAGATTTGCATGGATGGAGTGGGTGCCTATAGCTTTGTTTACTCCCTGCTGGTCTAGAGTATGCTCTATTTCTTAGTTATTTAGGGAAAATGTGAAATTTATTTTGGAGATATTTGGGCTTAATTCTGCTGGATTTCAGAGTCAATTTGGTGTGTTTTTGCATGTGCTGCAGAAAAAGTGCACAAGGGAGTAAGATACCCCGTGGGCTGGTTTTGAAAAAATCCCTGGGACTGATTTTCCAGCAGTCCGCCCCTGTTCATGCCTTCGATTATAATATACCAGCATCTCTTTGCAACCATTTGCCATAAAGTGAACGGAGGACTGGCATTCGTTTTGATGCAACGGGAGATTTTTTTTCCCCCTTTCCAGTATGTATTCAGGTATTTATGGAGTGGGGCCAGAGCACAAAAGTGCAAGTTTCCTAAGGCTCATGTTTGAGTGAGCTCAATCTAATGGTTGTTGTGGTTGGATGGGTAGGGACTGGGAGAAGAGTGAGGTAAGGGATAGGAGGTAGCAGGTTCTATTGAGAGAAGCCACATTGCAACAAAGTTCTGGGATAGGCAAATCACATCTAGACATAATGGTTTTTACATATTGAGCAGTTGGGGCCTAGGTCGCGAGGCCTTGACTGGTCAAATGAGAGGAATGTATTGATAGGTTTCCCTCTTTTGTCAGGTAATTGAATGACATGCGTGACATGGAAGGTGGACAGACTTGGGTTAGTCACCAAACTGTATAGTCTTGCAGGCCTTACAAAGGTGAGGAACACATATTGCTATGATCCAAGAGACATGCTTGGATGAAGCTGAGCATTGAAAGTTACAAAGGCAGTGGGTGGGCAAGGTTTATTTCTTACAATCTGACTCACAGAAAGAAGGGGTAAATTCCTTATCAGGAACACTGTACCATTTCAATATGCTAAAGTAAATATAGACAGCAAGGGGAGATATTTGGTGGTTTAGTGTACCTTGTTTGGGAAAACTATAGCATTCTGCAATGTATATGCTCCAAACAACTAGGAGCATACTTTGTGAGTCTTGCTAGGTTACTGCTATATTATGCTAACATTAGGATAATGATGGGAGGGGACTTTATGTTTACAGTAGTCAATTGGACGATTCCTCTGCCAGCTCGGGTCCCACGTTGTCACCAGGGAAAGGCATAGAGCACTTGTCCCGTAATCTAAATCTTGATGCATGGAGGGCTCTTCATCCTTTGGAAAGAAAATTCACTCACTTGCCTCTGGCACAATTCATTCTCATAGATTTTATCTTTATATTCCGTGACAATTTCCATGGATTTTGGAATCAAAAATAGGCCCCCTTATTTCAGATCATGCACCTGTACAGACCAACGTGGAAGGGTTTTGTCCAACAGATACTAGGAAGCTCCAAAACACCTATATAAAAGATATGGTATTTCAAGAATACTTAGTGAAGCAATGGGATATTTTTTGTTTCAGAATGCTGGTCATTAGGATTCACCAATACTGTTCTGGGAGACTGCCAAGGGGGTACTGAGGGAGGACATTATCTCCTATAATGTGGCTGCTAAGGAAAAGGCAGTTGCATATGTTATATTGGCTCTGGAGAAAAGTTATGCTCTGATAAATGAAGATATGAACAAAACCCCTGCAGAGAACAAAGCTAGCTTTATTGCCCTGAACACGCTACTTCACCAAAAGGCAAAAAAGGGAATAATATATTACAGATGTAAGTTATCAGTTTAGCAACATAATTTGGTAGGTCCCTGGCTAATCTGTCTAAAAACTAGGCAGGAGCAAAGTTTCTAACAGCAGTACAAGACAGCTCAGAGAAATTAATGTCTTTCCTAGAGTTTACTTGAGTGTTTAGAGATCAGACCCTGTATACAGCCACCCCTGGAATTCCACTTTGATATCAACAATTTACTTTGTTCACGTTCTTTGGGTAACTGAGGAACAATTGGTGAAATCAGATAAACCTTTGCAGTTGCAAGAGATCCTACAAGGAATCATAAAAGCTGAATTGCTAAATGCCCCAGGTCCCAATGGCTTTTCTGCTGAATTCTATAAATTATTACTGACCCAAAAACTGACTCCCATTGGGAAAAATGTTTGAACAATTAACTGATTTGGGACATTTTCTACTGGCTTCTAATAGGACAATCATTTCTGTACTATCAAAAGTGGGCGCTTGATCTGTATTAAATTTTGACACCAAGTTGCTAGCAAAGATTATGGTGAACTGTTTAGCACAAATTCTGCCCACAATAATTGATAAGGACCAAATGGGGTTTGCTCAGGGACGACAATCTATAATGGATCATAGCTTCCCTGAAGAGCAGTAAATGGGAGATAGGTGCTGTTCTCATGCCCTCTGCTGGCAGGAGGACATCCTGCAGGCTAGGAAGGGAGAAAAACAGAAGACTGCTGGTGCTTCCTCTATTGTTCAATGCTTCCTGTAATCTGAACTTTGTAAACCATTATGATGGCTTTACCGAATGACGGTATATAAAACTCAGCAAATAAATACGCGGCACAACTGCAGGTCACGTGATACTCAGCTACAGGCTTGACATGTTGAGGGGTAGCTCCTCCAGCCTGTGCCATTTTTCATCTTTTTCATTTCTTTTTTCACGCTGCAACTCAAAAAGACTACCAGGAGAGATGTCTAAAAAATCCATACTAGCGATGTGGGCTGAAAAAACAAACAAACAAAAAAACCCAAAAAACAGACAGAGCCAGAAGATCACACAAAACATTGCAATCTAACAAAGAGCCCTGGGGAAGATTCAGGAACCAAGGAGAACTGGCCAACCCTTCCCACCTCGCTTTAGCAAACAAAATCTTCTGCAATAAGTTCTTGCAGAAGTTGACTGACATTACTTCCAAACTAGCAGTGGTCGTGGAAAAAGTGGCTATGCTAATCTATGTGCGGGACAATGCCACACGGATCAGAGAGACTGAGATCAGTGTAGAGGAAGTAGAGATGTCTGACACATGCCCAGTTTAAAGTTAGTTGTCCTGGAGAAAAAATATGTGGCACTGTCTGAGAAGGTGGATGATATGGGAAACAGGGATTGAAGAAAAAATATTCAGATACTCGTCCTGTCCGTGAACACACAGTGGGCAAGGATCCAATGTCCTTCTCAAAATGGCTGCCAGATATCTTGGGCCTAGAGACTCAGAAAGGCCGAATGGAGGTAGGGCGAGCACACCACGCATTAGTTCCCCCCCTCCTGCCCGTGGTAATAGACCATGAGCGGTGATTCTTCAAATGCATGGCTATGCAGACAAAGCTCGAATAATGGCTAAAGCACGATACCAACCCTCTATCACACATGACTTGCACAGGATTATGTTTTTCTAGGACTTTTCACAAAGCATTTAAAAAAGGCACGCGAGTTATCAGGAGGTGAAATGTGATCTGTGAGCAAAAGAATATCAGAATGCTTTGCTAGTTCCTGCACGACTGAAAGTGATGCCCGAGGGTATGCCTCCTTTATATTGATACATAAAAACATAGAAACGACAGCAGAAAAAGACCAAATGGTCCATCCAGTCTAATTCATAATCTTCTTTTGCAGATACATAGATCATGCTGTGATCCAGAGGGTCACTGTGATTTTGGAGGGGAGTTTATATGAGCAACTGATTATACACATAAATGTCTATGGTCCAAACGTAGGACAATCAGAATTCTATATAAGAGGGAAGGGGGTTACACAGGGGGATAAATGGAAAATCGTGGTGCTTATATGATTGGAATTGCAGATTGTTTGATGTATGTGAGAATAATTTGCACCAATAAAATTGTTTACAAAAAAAAAAAATGCAAGGGATTTTTGGGGATTCGATACAACTAAGGTTTGCATGGGAGGAGACTGGAATGTGTGTTTACAATCTACTTTGGATAGATCCAGTGTGTGGAATGTGCAGACAGACACTGGGCGGGGGATCTTAGATTTAATGCAAACATTTGATTCAGTGGATATGGCAGGGGAGGAATCCTACTGGCAGAAATTACACATACTTCTCACTGAGATAACAGACAGTCTGATAGAATATTTTCTTTGCAGTAATGGGCTGGTTAATTCTGGCCTCCAGTCTGATATTCTGGTATGTACTATATCTGATCATTATCCTGTTTCCCTTTCACTACAAAAAAAATTAATACCAACCATACCCTCTTTTTCAATAAACAATCCAAGGCGCATATCACTTTGAGGAAGTTTAAATGACCATCATACTAGGCTCCATCGTTAGCATAAATTTTTGTCCATATTTTTTGTAAAACGTTACAGTGAATAACCACACGTGAACCAAAACTTATCTGAAAATTGTGCTGCACGTTGCACTAATTTCAATAAAGAAGCCACCATGGACAAAGATTAAGGACAATTTCTTTGTTTCAAAAAAGCTAAACACAAGGGAATTCATGGAGATTGATCGCACCTTATAATGACCGATGATTATAAAGAAGGCTGTGTTATGCTAATGATGAAGCCTAATATGATAGTCATTTAAACTTTCTCAAAGTGATATGCGTCTTGGATTGTTTATTGAAAAAGAGGATATGGCTGGTAATATTGAATTTTTTAGTGATTATTTACCACCATTTCCAGCCCTGAAACGGGGTGGCAAACACAGAGTTATTGATCCCTTTCACTTCAGCCATATGTGGCAGAGAGCTGCTGGCCGTGGAGGCTTAATACGTCTCTGCTGAGTAAAACTTTTAGGGATAAAATGGAAAGTATCATGGGAGACTATGCCTTATACAAACCTTTCCCCCCCCCCCCCCCCCCCCCCCCAAAATTTTAATCCGACTCTTAAGTGGGAATCCTTAAAGGCTGTGCTTCATGGGGATATGATTTCTTATGCCAGTTACCAGCTTAGATAGCGGATACTGGAACAGGAAGAGCTAGAACGGTAAATTCATTTACTGGAACAAAAGCATAAGGAAAACTGTTCCCCCAAGACCTATAAAAAGCTATATGCGGTGCAGGACAAACTAAAAGTACTGCAAGTGGATGCTACTACAAAATCCATGCAGGTTTCTAAACAAATGGAAATGCTGCTAAAACAGAGGGTATGTGGATTACAAGATCCAGGCAGCATAATTTTATCAGAGGTAGGTCTTAGACCAATCTCATCCTTTTCTTTGACTGAGTGACTAGAGTTAATCAGGGGGAGAACATTAGATGCAGTGCACTTGGACAGTTCCATGTAGGTGACCTAAAGTGACTGATCGGGTTATAACAAAGGGTAGTAAGTAAATGGAGTTCACTACTAGGAAAGTAAACAATTTTTTTTACCTGTTAATTTTCGTTCCCATAGTCTCACAGATCAGTTCAGATGCATGGGTTTTTCTCCCCTACCAGAAGATGGAGACAATGCCACCTGCAGACCCTCAGTATTTCACTGTACCCAAACCGAGATACAACTGAACCATAAACATCCCCACTAACAAAACGAGCAGGGTCCCAAAAGGTGAACCTTTTGGTCTAAAGACTGAAAACCGTTCAACTCAACCAATTTTTCTTACTATATACAAAACAGATTAAAACCATCTTTTTCAGAGGGGGTGGTGCTCTGGACTAATCTGTGGGACTACAGGAACGAAAGTTAGTGGGAAAGAATCAATTTTCCTTTCCTGAGCGTCTCTCAGATCAGTCCAGACACATGGATGTACCCAAAACCCCCTAAACTAGGTGGGAATCTAAAAGACCCATGCACAGCACACTCTCTCCAACGCTCGCTGCTTCCGGACATCTGGCCAGTAGTGCCTCGTAAAAGTGTCACAAAAAGACCAGGTTGCCATTCAACAGATCTCCTGTGGAGAGGTACTGCACAGACTTGAGTAACAGTACTGGCAAAGCTTTTCTTCCCTGTCTCTATCTGCTGGTAGGGGAGAAAAACCCATATGTTTGGACAAATCTTGGGGATGCTCTGGAAAGGGATGCTACTAGTGAGTGCCACAGGGATCAATCCTTGGACTAGTTCTTTGCAATGTTTTTGTAAGTGATACTGCAGAAGGACTATCAGGAAAGGTTGCCTTTTTGCAGAAGATACCAAAATCTGCAACAGGGTACACAGCTAGGAAGGTGTAGAAAATATGAGGAGAAAGAGTGAAACTTGAGGAATGGTCTAGAGGTCTGTTAGTGAAGATTTATTGCTAAAAAAAACAAAACAAAACAAAAAAAAACACCAAGCATGCATTTAGTGGGAAAAGGAATTCTTCTATGCATAAGACAAAAGCAGATTCTTGGGAGCAATTACAGCTGATGATCTCAAGGTGGCCAAACAGGTGGATAAGGAGCTAGAAAAAAACAAAATATGATTGCATGCATAAAGAGGAACGGTCAGCAGAAAAAAAAAAAAAAAAGGAGGCGATACTGCCCCTATATAAGCACCTGGTGAGATCTCATTTGTAATATTGTGTACTTTTCTGGAAACTGCAACTAAGTGAATACAAACTGAACGGAGTTGGTCCAGAGGGCATCTACTAAAATGATCAGTGATCTTTATTGTAAAACATAAGAGGATAGACTTAAAAATCTAATCCTGAATAACTCAGAGGAAAAGTGAGGGAGGAGATATGATTGATACCTTGGCGGTATTAAAATATTTCTATGCAAAGAAAGTGGGTATCTTTCAAAGGAAAAGAACTTGAACAAGGGGAAAAAAAATAAGGGTGAAAGGGGGTAGACTCAAAAGTAATCTAAGAAAATATTTCTTTACAGAGAGCAGTGGATGCATGGAATGGCCTCCCAGTGGAGGAAGTGGAGACATGGACAATATCTGAATTCAAGAAAGTATGGGACACGCACAAGGGATCTCCGAGGGAGTGGTAGGGATTGTAGAGATCAGTTATGTAGATGGGTAGACTTGACTGAAACGATGGCAAAGACCACATCAAAAACAAGTAGTGAAGGAAAGAAAAACTGCAAAGCAAAAACTCTTCAGCAGGATTCTATTCAATCAATGCTTGTGAGCATCACAAACATCAGCATTTATTATAATTTTCTCATCATTGCATTAATACTTCAAGAGGAAGAGACCTCAGAAAGCATTGGTACTCTCAAGGTATTGATTAATACTGCAGGGCACATGCAGACTCACATAACTCAAAACTTGCATCTAACTACATTTTATTCTGAAATCAGGGTTTTTTGTTTTAATAAAAATTGGACTTGGCTTGTAACAATAGGTCCTTTCTTATTGTTTGCTTCACAGAGAACACTCAGGCAGAACAGACTATGACCAGCATTTTGCAAAAGCTGCTTCAGGGTACAACTAGCACTGAAAAGTACTCACACAATATCACTCTCCCCTTCTCTGCACTGCCTTTATAATACTTCTGATGAGAAAGGTGGAGAAGAGTGATATCGTGAGATGGTATTTTTCAGTGTTAGTTTTCCCTGAACTGTTTTTGATAAACACAGTCATTGTCTGTTCTAGCTGGGTGTCTTCTGTGAACCAAGCAGTAAGAAGAAAGGACCTCTTGTTGCATGTTAAGTCCAATTTTTATTAAAACAAAAACAAACAAAAAACTCGACCATACAGCCTTTGTTTCTATGAAGCTCTGTTCAGATCTAGACAACACTATCAAACACTCAAAAATCTCAGCAGGAGCCTGTCTACACCTCCCTCTCTCCCACTGTCAAGCCATCTCTGGGGACCAGCCTGCATGCACGCATTTTCAAGACGTCTCCAGAGACCAAATCAAAGACCCTCTCAGACCTAAACCCATCATCCAGCTCGCTCAATCCTTACCCTGCTAAACTGTCAAAGCTACTGAACTCAGCCTCTCCAGCTGGATCACCCAACTAGTAAACTTTGTTAAACAGATGGTATCATGCCAGCCTTCATAAAGAGAGCCACTGTTCACCCTCTCCTCAAGATACTGTCTCGACCCCAAAATTCTTGACAACTATAAGCTCATTTCAAACACTCCACTACTAGCCAAGGTCATGAAAAAGGCAGTCTATCAACTCCATGGTGTGACCTCATCTTGAGTATTGTATAAAGTTCTGGTCACCACATCTTAAAAATGGTACAGCAGAATAAGAAAAGGTAGAGAAGGGTGACCAATATGATAAAAGGGATGGAACGATTCCCTGATGAGGAAAGGCTAAAGAGTTTAGGACTCTTCAGCTTGGAGAAGAGACTGCTGAGGTGAGGTATGATAGGAGGTCAATAACAAGTAGCGTGGAATGAGTAAACGTGAATCTGTTTATTCTTTCAAAAGAGTAGAAATACTAGGGGACACAATGAAGTTACTAAGTTGACATTTAAAACAGAAAATATTTTTTTTACCCAATGCATAAACAAACGAATTTGTTTCCAGAGGACGTGGTAAAAGCTGTTAGTATAGATGCGTTTAAAAAAAGGTTTGGGCAAGTTCTTAGAAGAAAAGTCCATAACCATAAAGGTGGACTTGGGGAAATCCACTGCTTATCCCTGGGTTAAGCAGCATGAAATCTACCCATTGGGATCCTGCCAGATACTTGTGCCCTGGATTGGCTACTGCTGGAAACAGGTTACTAGGTTTTGATGGACCTTTGGTTTGACTCAGTCTGGCAAGTCTTAAGTTTTATTCCAGACCTACTGAAAGAACAGTGTTCTCTACACAGCTTCCAATCAGGCTTCATGAATGGATACAGCACAGACGACAGTACTCCTGGCACTAGTCCGGTCCTACCTCAGAGCCCGTAATACAAAAAAATGCCCTCTATCCCAATCTTACTTGATTTCTCAACCACTTTTGACACCGTTGATTATAACATTGTGATGAATAGACTATTCAACATTGGCATGAGGGACAAGTCTCTAAATTGGCTCTGATCCTAACAGGACAGATGTTCATGTGGCATCCTACCAAGATCCACCCTCTCCTCATCTCTTTTCAACTACCCTAGAACCGTAATCGAGGAAAGACAGTCCAAACGTCAATACTTTGTCTATGCATATGACATCCAGGACTTCCTATCTCTGGACCCTCATAAGGACACTGCTATACAAGTGAGCCACAGACTTAAAACAGGTCCCCTGTCAGAAGACCCCAAGAACTACAAGTCTCCAGCAAGCCTCTGAATAGCACAAAAGGCCTAATGAGGAAATCTAAAAACTCCAAGGGAGTATTGCCTGAAGAAAAAAGGAGCTTCAGAGATCTCAACCCCAATTGGGGATAAACACAGGGCTCAAAAAAAAAAAAAAAAAAAAAAAAAAAAGGGCTGGGGAACTCCATGGTGGCCACATATTCTGAGGAAATTGGAGCTAAAATGGCAGCCATTCTCGTTGAAAACACCAGCTCCAAAGAGCCCAGCGCCCTGCTCCCTGAGCAAGAAGATGACAATTTCTGTGGTGGCCAATCCTGCTGATATAGAAGCAGAAGCCTTAGAATTTTCTCTAGGCACTCCTTCAGATTTGAGGCAAGTTCCACATAAAACCCCCAAAGTGTACATCACTGTGAGCGATTTTAATTGGGAAGAACAATTCAGAAATGTTTTTAAATAAAAGTGGAACTAGTACGCTTGTAGCTGCAAGCCAAGTACCAGTGGCCTTTCTCCATCAGGACATGACCGGTCAAATTAGAATAGTGCTGAAGGAGCTCACCCCCAAAACAGAGGAACCTACTCCCAAATACTGGCAACACTGCTCACACAAACTATTCTGGAATTGCTCTCCTATACTTTTTTTAAATGAATCTTTCAAAAGCTGAGAAGCCAAAAGGAGGAGAGAAGAGGAGGTGGAGGGAAGGCAGACAGAGGATCCTCTTAACCTTTTTGTATCTGTAAACTCAAACCCCTCAGGCTCAACCAAACCCG
The DNA here is from genome assembly GCF_901001135.1 of Rhinatrema bivittatum. Lineage (NCBI taxonomy): Eukaryota > Metazoa > Chordata > Amphibia > Gymnophiona > Rhinatrematidae > Rhinatrema > Rhinatrema bivittatum. Next base: position 162,062,237 of record NC_042622.1, on the reverse strand, counting down.
CTCTGGGGTTGGGAACCATCTGACCGGGCATGCTACCTTGGTTTTAGAAAATGAGGCGCCCACCCTAGGACATCAAAGAATACCCTGCCTTACTCTTAACCTCAAGGGCTAGACATACCTAGACAGAAAACATCCTGCTGCACCACTGGTACATCCCACCATTTGCTGGAGGTACGGAATACTAGGGAATCTTAGGGATTGCACTACCTTAGTTGTGATGTCACAGAGAAAGCTGTGCTCTCTACCTCTATCTGCTGGTAAAGAGGAACAATGCACTAGTCTGGACTAGCAGGAGGAATACAGACTTGAGCTTCTGCCAACAAATTTAAACCCCAGCAACACAGAGGTACTAACCCTTTGGACACCTCCTCTGCCCCACTTGGTAACTAAAATTATTGCTTAATAACACCTCTTTTTGCAATAAAATCTAAACAGACTGGGCAACCTCCAGGACTCACATCTACACCTAGAATCACAAGTTTCCAGTCTCCAAGAACATCTTCTACCATGTCCAAATGAAAGAAATAAAACCATATTTGGAGAAAGACAACCTATCCAAGCTGGACTACTGTAATGTCCTGTTTGTGGGTCTCCCACACAAGTTCCTATAATGCCTATAGCTAGTTGAGAATGCTGCTGTTTGGCTGCAGCTATAGAAACTACATCACCCCAGTTCTCAGGGACATACTGGCTTCCAAACCTTATCAGGCTCAGTTCAAAGGCCTCTACACAGCCTTCAGATCTCTGAAAGAATAAAGGCCCATTTATCTGAGAAACTGCTTATATCCCTACGGTCTTGTTTGATATGTACTCCACTGTATGATATGCACATTATCTCTTCATGGGATATGCACTCTATTGTACGTTATATACTGCATTGTCTCTATAATTTTAACTCGAGCCTCCCTACTTCTTTCGTTACCCTATAGTGCAGCGCTTCTCAACCGGTGTGTCGCGACTCCTGGTGTCCCACAGCCCCAGTTATATTTCCCTTTACCTTTTTCCTGCCCCCACGGGCCAATGGGAAACCTCCTCCCTTTTTCCTGCCCCCCCGCAGGCCAACTGGAAGCCTCCTCCCTTCTTCCTGCCCCCACGGGCCAATCAGAAGCCTCCTCCCTTCTTCCTGCCAGTGGGACGAGGAAGCCTCTGATTGGCCGGTGGGGCTGGGAGGAGTGACAGTGTCCAGGCCTGTGGCGGCGAAGAAGCCCGGACCCTGTGGCTGCCATGGGCTGGAAGTGCTAAAATTAAACGCTGCAGCAAGCCAGAAAGAAAAAAGGCCAGCCGCGCCAGGAACCGCGATAGAGTAGGGATTCCCCAAAGCAACAGTGAGTCGCAAGCATGAAGAGGCCGGTTGCTCCGGGGATTCTCCCCCCGATGCAACAGTGAGCGCGGCAGAACAGAGTTCTGCCGCGCTCACTGTTGCATCGGGGGGAGAATTGCCTCCAATTGCCCCATCTGTAATCAGCCATGCTGATTACAGATGGGGCAATTGGAGCTCCCAGCGGCCGAAAAGCAGGCAGATGGGGAGCTGCGGGAGCCTATGGATATCCCGACAGCCAAAAGAAAGGCTTGAGTGCTGTGGCATATTTTTTATAAATAAATGTTTGCTGCTTCAGTGCGGCTGAGAAGGCAGCGGAAGCACTGGGAAATCTGCCACTGCAAAATTAAAGGAGAACACAGCATTGGGGCTCTAAGCAAAGGGCTAGATTTTAAAAGCCCTGCGCGCGTAAATCCGGGAGGATTTACGCGCACAGGGCACTCGCGCGCCGGTGGGCCTATTTTGCATAGGCCGCCGGCGCGCGCAAAGCCCCGGGACGCGCATAAGTCCGGGGGCTTCATAAAAGGGGCAGGAGAGGGCATGTCCAGGGGCGTGGTGACTGTTCAGGGGCGGGCCGGGAGGGCGGTTCCAAGTCCCCCGGCACTGCGAGGCGGCGCACGCAAGTTACGCCTGCTTGAAGCAGGCGTAACTTGCCCAAAGGTAGGGGGGGGATTTAGGTAGGGCCAGGAGGTGAGGGGACGCGGAAGGAAAGTTCCCTCCGAGGCCGCTCCGATTTCGGAGCGGCCTCAGAGGGAACGGAGGCAGCCTGTGCGCGGCTCGGCGGGCACAGGCTGCCGATTTTGCAGAGCCTTGCGCGTGCCGACCCCGGATTTTATAAGACTCTCAGGATCAGCAGACAGACATCGCATAATACCCAATAATTAAAATGGCAGACAATCAAGAAAAATAAACTTTAAAAGCCACCTTTACTTACCCTCTCCAGCAACTCTCCTACTTCTTTCCCTTCCAGGCCAATAGCACTCACCAGAAGCAGCAGTGGCTGATGAAGCTCTGTCCTCACGGTCCTCTTCTTTAGGGCCCAGAAGTTAAACCCCCCCCCCCCACACACACCCAATTAAACCCTACGACCAGTCTCTCTCTCTCTCACACACACACCCCCAGTCACCTCCCTGCCCAGTCTCTGTCTCTCACACACACACTTTCAGGTAGATCTTTAAAAGGTACACACGGCTACAAAACAGCTGAACAGAACAATATCCAATTAAACAATTTTAAAGATCTACCTGAAAGTGTGTGTGAGACACAGAGACTGGGCAGGGAGGTGGTCTGGGTTATGTATGAGAGACAGAGACTGGGCAGGGAGGTAGTCTGGGTTATGTATGAGAGAGACTGGGCGGGGAGGTGACTGGGGTGTGTGTGTGTGTGTGAGAGAGAGAGACTGGTCGTAGGGTTTAATTGGGGGTGTGTGGGGGGGGGGGGTTGACTTCTGGGCCCTAAAGAAGAGGACCGTGAGGACAGAGCTTCATCAGCCACTGCTGCTTCTGGTGAGTGCTATTGGCCTGGAAGGGAAAGAAGTAGGAGAGTTGCTGGAGAGGGTAAGTAAAGGTGGCTTTTAAAGTTTATTTTTCTTGATTGTCTGCCATTTTAATTATTGGGTATTATGCGATGTCTGCTGTTTTGAAATATTTTGTATTTGGACATGTTTTTAATAATTTTTTATGAGTTTTTAATTGTTGGATATTGTTCTGTTCAGCAGCTGTTTTGTAACATTTTTAGTATAGCTTTACAATTATTTCTGTGTGGGGCTCTATAGCAGCTTGGCTTATTCTGTTTTCCCAATAGGAAATGTTAGTGTTAGGTATTTCTTAGATAGCGTTGTTACTGTTTGAGTTTGTTCCATAATACAGGTGTAACTCTGTGCAGGTTAGTTTGTGTGCATTATTGCAAATCCTGAGAGTCTGTTAGGCGCTATATTTCTCTTTCCATTTCTCCAGGTTTGCACTACATACAGCGTGGCTTTTTTTTGTTTTCCTTTCCAGTCTGTCTCCATATTTATAATTTGTGGTCTTTCTGTACTTGGTGAAGGTAGGTTCTGTGTGTGTGACCGAGATGAGGTATTTTACTAGCATGTAGGCATTTGTATCAATCTTATTTGTTGTGTTTTCTCAATAGGATATGCATTACTGGTAAATTATTGCCTTTTCATAAGGAGGGCTATTGTGCCTGGTAGTAAAGGGAGTTTGTTTTGCTTTTACTGAGATGTCATCAGAACCAGAATATCTTTTTTTTTTGCATGGTGAGTTCTATGGGTAATGCTCTAGTTCTGCTCTGCATCCATTTTTAGGGGTCAAGGGGGTTCCCGTGGATGCAGATTGTATGTTTACATATAGCCCTGTGACGGTCATATGTTCAGTGTGTCACACATGTGAGAACCATCTGTCAGGTCTGTCCCGGCCGAAAAAAGGTTGAGAACCACTGCTCTAGTGAAAGGAGGAGAGGGGCTTGAGTTATAAAATTTTGGAGACAATACAGTATATAACATACGATATTCTATGCTAAATATTCTATAACCTTAGGTTCTACTTGGATCTAATCAACTTTGTAATCATGGACTTCACTCCGAATATTCCAAGTAGGGGAGCAAGTAATCAATTATAAATAAATCAATCATTCATAAATTTAAAAAAAACAAAAAACCAACCACCAGACACAGTGCAATGACTGGGATGCCTAGTCCAGGGACTGTGAATGCTACCTGCGCAGCAAACCAGGCCCTGGCTGGCTGACCCAGGAATCAAACTTAAGTGCTCCACATGACAATGCACAGCACTGAGGTACCAGGCTAGCACTGTTTTCCATAAATTTATCTAACCATGACAAAGCTGTGAGCAGGAAAAAAAAGCCACCAAACTTACACTCTCATCCACCAATTCAATGGAAAAAAGCTTCCCTTCTCCTCTTGAGTTGCTCCAGGTTCGAATCTGACTTTTATTGGTAACACGAGCTCGGATGGTCCATCTGCAATGAAAGCAATTGAAAAAACTGTTTGGGCAGGCTTTGGACTCCCTATGCACAAACGTCTTAAAAATAAACCAAGTGAGACTGCTTAGCACTCCACGGACTTATTAATGATACTAACCAAGAGACAGAGGGGAAAGTGTGCTTTTTCTGCTGAAGACACATCTGCTGACAATTCCATTCATATATTATAGCTGGACAGGGATATATATATTTTGGTTCCATGCATATGTTTGGACATGGACATGTGCGGGTCCCAGAAAATATGATTTATTTATTTTAGCTCTGAAGTGAGAAATCAAAATGAGATCATCTACGGGAGGTTCCAAAAATGCATCTAAAAGTGATCTACTTGTTTATATATAGGACCAGGACAAGGGGACACTCCATGAAACTAGCAACCAGCAGATTTAAAAGAAATTGTAGGAAGTAGTTTTTCCACTTTGTGTACAATCAAGCTATGGAACCTGTTGCTGTAAGACATGGAGAAGACAACTAACAGTGGGGAGTCAAGAGGACTGGAGAATTTCCTGAAGGAAAAGTCCTTAACCAGTTATTATTCAGGCAGGCTTGGGAAAGCCAGCGCTTAACCCTGGGGGAGAGATAAATAGATCAATTATTGGGGATCCAATGGGTACTTGTGACCCAGACTGGCCACTGTCAGACAGGATGCTGGGCTTGACTGTTCTTGGTCTGATCTAGCAGAGCAGATCTTATATTCTAAGGACAGTGACAGGACTAATAATTTTATTCTTAGCAGTGTGGAATAAGGGATGTTACTTGGACCAGCCAACATGGCCTAATTGCAGTACTAACGAGGCATGCTTAGAATGCATGGTCTGAATTAGACCACTTCCTGCTTCAGTTTTGAAATGTCCCTTCTATACAGAAAGACAAATTAAAAGGCAAAGAGTCAAAGGAATTTCATAATATAAACACAAGTATCACGCCTATGTTTTTTCTTAAGCTACTCAATAGCAGGATGGAACATAAGTGTGATACTGGGTCAGAATAAACATCCACTGAGCCCAGCATCCTGTCACACAGTGGCCAATCCAGGTCACAAGTACCTGCATACCAAAGAGCAGATCCATTTCTTGTTACTCATTCCCAGGAATAAGCAGTAGCTTTCCGCAAGGCCACTTGTTTCTGGACTTTTCCTCCAGGAACTTGTCTGAATCCCTTTTATAATCAGCTATGCTACAGGTCACGTGATGCAGTGAGCTGCAATAGTCACATGGCTTCACAGCTCCAGGTGCCACCCCTTGTATTTTTATGACTTTTAGCTCTTATATAGTCACCTAAATTCCCCGAAACATCCTTACGTTTTCCAGAGTACAGTGTGCCTTTTGCAAAATTGAAATGCTGCGGTGATGTCTACAAAATCACTGACACTCAGACAAGCAGCAGCCCTGACTCCCAGAAAACAAAATGGCAGACGGGAAGTCTGAGGAGTTACCAACCAGCAGCAGATGAGATTCTAATCCAAAAGGTAACTGCCTCAGTAGGTTTGGCCCTCAAAACTGACCTTGATTGGAGAAGATTTTAACTGTGTTGTGGATCTGAGTCTATATAAAGCTCCCAATTCAATTCAAAGACCTATGGGGATGGATAAGGGCATGCCTTGGCTTATGGAATTACTGGATATTTGAAGACTTAAATCCTACCGATAGATGTTATAACCACCTCTCCAGAGACCATGGAACACAGTCTCGAACAGATTTCATTTTAGTATCTGGTTTATTTTCCAAGGTATGCCAAGCAAAAATTGAAGCCTTAGTTCTTTCAGACTGTGCTCTAGTTAAGTGTGTTCTGGAAACAGACCTTCTTACAAATGAAGATACTTTCTGGAGGATGCCTTTATGGTTAAATAATCAACAGGAATTTAAAGAATAAATTCCACTTCCATGTAAAGTACATTGAACATAATTCCATCATTCTGATGAGCCAATTCTTTACTGGAAAACATCCAAAGCTGTTCTCAGAAGAGAAATTTTTAGTTTTATTACAAAAAACGAAATTAACTAAAGATATTATAGACTCAGAGGCTAAACTAAACATGAAGGCAGATGTTTCCAAGAACTATTCAGACAACTAAAAAAATCCTTTATTGAAATTCAGCATTTATTAAATAATTTGTTACAGCAAAGGGCAGTCTTCTTTGCAAACCTTAAAACAGATTCTTTATGCATGGAAACAAGCCTGGGAAGCTACTGGAACAATTAGTTAAATCTCAAGCTGGCTCTAAATTCATCCCAGTTATTAAAGATGCCCAAGGCAATTCAGTTTTCTCTCCTAATTTTCAAAGATTTTACAGTTTTGTATTTTGGGCCAAGAAGATGCAGAAGTAAGAGACCGACGGAAAAGTTAAATTTATCACAACTCTCCCTCTCTCATTTACAAAGATTAAATGCACCTATTACAAAACAAGAAGTTCTCCAGGTTATTGGATAACTCCCCTATGTTAAAGTCTCCTAGACCAGATGAACTGAATTCTGATTCTCTTTGCAACTGCTGATTCTGTGGGGTCTTTATATGACAACTCAACAATTGTTCCCCATTTTGCAAGAAGCTATAAATTATTATTATACCAGGGTAGGATATGCCTGATCTGACCTCTTATCAATTTATTTCCCTTATCAATTTATTTCCAATTTATTTTTGCAAATATTAAAATATTTGCAAAAATTTCAGCAAGTAGATTAATATCTATCCTGCCATTTCTCATTTAAAAATCTCAAGTAGGATTTGTGTGGGGCAGACATTCGAGCGTTAATGTTGAGAACCTGGTAACAGCTTTGATCATACATGACAGAGGTGTTTAAAATCATGAGAGGACTAGAACAGGTAGATGTGAATCGGTTATTTACTCTTTCAGATAATAGAAAGACTAGGGGGCACTCCATGAAGTTAGCATGTGGCACATTTAAAACTAAATCGGATAAAATTCTTTTTTACTCAACGCACAATTAAACTCTGGAATTTGTTGCCAGAGGAGGTGGTTAGTGCAGTTAGTATAGCTGTGTTTAAAAAAGGATTGGATACGTTCTTTGAGGAGAAGTCCATTACCTGCTATTAATTAAGCTGACTTAGAAAATAGCCACTGCTATTACTAGCAACGGTAACATGGAATAGATTTAGTTTTTGGGTTCTTGCCAGGTATTTTGTAGCTTGGATTGGCCACTGTTGGAAACAGGATGCTGGGCTTGATGGACCCTTGTTCTGACCCAGTATGGCATGTTCTTATACATTGGTACTGGATCCCCTTCTTGTTAGTCTTAATGCCGACAAGGCCTTTGACAATCTCTTGGACATTTTTATTTATATTCCAGTCCCGTGGCTAGGATCTGTCAGTGGATACTTAGTTACTTTTCCTTTACAAAGAGGTACTAGGCAAAGTTGTCCCTTATTCTCCCTTTTATTTTATTTATTTATTTATTCAACTTTATATACCGACTTTCAAATTAATATCAAGGCGGTTTAATTTAGCCCTACAACATCTGGTGCTTAAAGACTGAGCAATGAATACAAACAAAGAAATTTTAAACTCTTATTGTTAGTTGTTATTTTATTATTAGCTGAAGCTAAACAATCCCTTATGATGGTGTTGGAACTATTTTTAGACTTTCAGTTTATATTCCCATGAATATGTATCCAAGTTATCCTTACATTGGGCAAAGTTTCCACTAAAATGGGCAGAAAACCAGATTAAATACCTAGGTGTTTGGATTCCGAAATTTCCCCAGAGATTATATAACGTTAATGTGTCTTCTGTGATATATTTCATTTCACACAAGCTGGAGAGCTGGTTGCTATCTCCTTTATTCTTGTCTCAAAGAATTGCTCTAGTGAAGACTATTTCCTAAATTCTTAATGCCAAGGATATTAAAATCAATCAAATGCAAAGTTTCTTTTGGATATTTAAAAAAAGCCTAGTGTGAATACTCATAGATTGTTACCTATTAAAGCAGGGGGTTTAAATTTCTCAATTTTAAACCTTACAATATGGTTTCTTTGATGTGCTCTTTGGAAGACTGGGTAGTCAATCAATGAAAATATTCAGACCTGAAATAGAGAAGCATGTTGTTTCTCCTCTTAGCTTGAAATTTATTTTATATGCCCCTCATACTAGACTTGGTACTGATGCCTCTTTCCATTTATTAGTTGTGTCTGCTAGGAAAGTTTGGAAATTTGCTCATTACATAGTGTCTCCTTTGCTTCCACCTAAACAACTATCTTGTTTATAAAAAATTGGCAGATAAAGAATAAAGACAATTTGTGACGATTATTTCAGGTACATCAATTCTGAAGTTTTGAGATGCGTCTAGCAGAAAATAAAAGTTTGAAAATAATATTTTCATTTACAAAATTTGTCATATTACTTCATTGCTTTCTGTGTGTCCTTCAGCATGCAACTCTTTCCAGTTCGAGTCTTTTATCTTTCTTTGAATAGGAGATCACTTCAATATCTAGTATGTATAAACATCTTAATATGATATTCCATACTCATAACAATTAACAGATATTTGGAAAAGATTGTACTTCGCAACTATTACTGAAATGAGCATTTACATTAAGATATTTAACAATGTCGATTTTTATCAATTACAATTTTGCATTCTGCAAATGGGCTTGGATTCTCAGAATTGTCCAAAATATATAGGTAAAGTTACCCCAATTCATTGTTTATGAGATTGTCCCAAAATTACTGTTATACATAAGATGGAAGCGGTAACAAAAAACAAATGACAGCAGCAAGCTTCCCATGGTAGTATCTGACGTGCAGATTAACCTCATGTTTCAGTCCATTTTGCTCGACATGCTTTGCTTCTGAACTTGGCTATAGAAGTAGTACTGTGTTTATCTTAATGTTTGAGCATCAGTACCTCAGACTGTAAAAAAGTCATAGCTCATGCTGGTTGTCCCTAAATCCAAATTTCTCTTTCCTTTCAGCCCCACCCACCTCCTTCAAAGCAGAGAGCAATGTTGCAGTTGCATCAAAAGCATTAAGGTTTATTGGTTAAGGGTAGTAATCCCATGCTTCTATAAAGGGAAATAACTGCTGCGCTGGTTACCCCCATGCTCATCAGTTCCGCAGATCTTAAATGTCGGGGCCCTCGATGGTTGCTGTCTAAATCCAATTCCCCTGGCTCCCCTGCCATTGAAGCAGAGAGCAATGCTGGAATTGCATCAAAAGTATCAAGGTTTATTTGGTTAAGGGCAGTAACAGCCGCACCAGCAAGTTACCCCCTTGCACACTTTTAGATTCTTTTAGGACTGCGCCATAGAAGCTTTTTCCCTCATGTCCACATAACGGCAACCCAGACCATGGAAGTCTGAGCCCTCTGTTTTTATCTGTTCCCCGCTTAAACGGCAGGGAGATATGAGGAATTTTATTCAATATTGCAGTTGCATTAAGAGCATTAAAGCATATTGGTTAAGGGTAGTAATCTCTATGCCTTCTCTAAGGGTAGTAACAGCCGTACCAGCAAGTTACCCCCCTGCACGCTTATCTCATTTCTGTCTTCCAGCCTTTAGAGATCCACAGTGTTTATCCCATGCCCTTTGAATTCTTTGACTTTTTTTCACCACCTCCGGAAGGGCATTCCAGGCCTCCACCACCCTCTCCGTGAAGAAATATTTCCTGACACTGGTTCTGAGTCGTCCACCTTGGAGTTTCATTTTGTGACCCACAGTTCTATTGTTTTGTTTCCAACAGAAAAGGTTTGAAATCCATACATCATTGAAACCTTTTAGGTATCTGAAGGTCTGCATCATATCTCCCCTGTATCTCTTCTGTTTCAGGGTACACACATTCAGATTCTTCAGCCTCTCTTCATAGGTCTTCTGATACAGATCCCACACCATTTTCGTCACCCTTCTCTGGACCACCTCCATCCTTTTTGAGATACAGGCTCCAGAACCGAACACAATACTCCAGGGGAGGCCTCACCACCTCCTTTTTCTTACTGATCATTCCTCTCTATGCAGCCCAGCATTCTTCTGGCTTTAGCTATCACCTTGTCAGATTGCTTCGCCATCTTCAGATTCCCAGATACTATCAACCCAAGATCCCTTTCTTGATTCGAGCACAATCAGTCTTTCACCCCCATCACATACAGCTCTTTTGGATTACCACATCCCAGATACATGACTGCACTTCTTGGCATTGAATCCCAGCTGCCAAATCTTCAACCATTCTTAAAGCTCTTCATTCTCTACTCCTTCAGGCGTGTCCACTCTGTTGCAGATCTTAGAATCATCCACAAATAGACATACTTTACCTTCTACCCTTTTCTGCAAGGTCTCTCAAAGATATTGAATAGAACCGGTCCCAACACCAATCTCTGTGGCATTCCCCTTAACACAGCTCTCTTTTCAGAGTAGGTTCTGTTTACCATTACACACTGTCTATCAGTCCATGCTCCACTGCGACCCTGCTGGTCTTACTGCACAGGGAAAGAAAAGTTGTGCGCAGCCTCCAGAAGTTTTGGTGGCCGCGCACGTGCGCAGCTTAGAGGGAACATTGCCGACAGCCCACAGGTCCCTTGTTTTGGTGGCAGAGTGAGGCAGCCACTAGAGGAGCTGGGGGGGGCGGGCAGTTTTTGCCCCTTCCAAATTTTGCCGCCTGAAGCAGCTGCCTCACCCTGCCCCATTATAAGACTGCCCCTGATTAGGCCCATCCAATCTGCCAATTTACTTCCTGGTTCAATGCCACTGACGACACAATCTCCAATGTCCCCTTTACTTCCATATGAGTATGCTCTGCACTTATTACAGTCTCTTGCATTCAGTATTGCCTCCACCCCTTACCTGGGGAGGCTGTTCAATAGATTTGACGTTGATATGCTGCAATTTCTTTGAAGTTAGTTTTAGTTATCACAAATTCACAATACCCATAGTTTTCTTTTTATGAACGAATGCTCTGGAATTCTCCCAACAAGCAAATAAATGAAACATTTGAGTGCTTAATACTATAGAGCAGCTCATCTATACTGCATTCATTAACTCCTGACTCAAGGTGGTGGGAGAGAAAAGAAAAACTGCCAACAGAGACGGATGTTAAGACAAGGTGATTCAGTGGGTGGGGGGAAAAGAAATACATAGCACACAAGTTCCTTTTGCAAACTGCTTTAGACTTCTGTTTGCACTGTTTACTTACTTGGACTGGTATGGGTTAAGACCAGCAATTGGTACTACCCTAGAAGATCCTCCAGGAGTGCTCAGGAAATTCTCACTACCACCTGCCTTGCCAAATAACTTTGAAGGAGCACGAGCCACAGGGGTAGCAGCAACTAAAAGAAAAAAAAAAAAGTCTTAAAACATACAAGTTATGGGGCCCTGGATTGTTTGCCTCTCCCAAGCACTGCCTTGTACCAGTTTCCTGCCACTTCAGACCTTACTGTTCAAGTTAATACTTAAAATACCTTTGGGTATGGTATTTACTGGCAGCTTAAACCGTTGTCTGGTGAAGCTGGAAGCCCAAAGGGAAGTCAAAGGAACCCAGAGGACATTAAAATTTATTTACAGTAGTTTGTCTACCAACTTACCAGGACAACTGCTCTGAGCAGATCACAAAATAAAACATTAAAAGATATATACAAGACCCACAAATATGAAATCTGGTAACATCTTAAACAAACCTAATTTGCTATTAACTAATCCCCAATAGCCTTCCAGAATAAATGAGCCTTAACCTGTTTCCAAAAAGATTTATAATCTCATATCTGATTAATCCCGGCCGAGAGACTGTTCCACAGAACCGGCCCGGCCCACCAGAAGGCCCGATTTTTCATAACCTGTAACCAGGTAGTTTTAGATACTACAACAGTCAACAAAAAAAAAAAAGAGCCTCTGCTGAACGCAAAGAAGGGGTTGGACAGTACCACAATACACAAACCTTCAAATACATTGGCCATCACCATGTATCACCCAAAATACCTATTTTAAAATCTTAAATTTTATCCTTTGTAAAATAGGAGGCCAAGGTAGGGGAAATATGGTCCCACAATGGACACACAGTTAGCAATCTGTATCACCCAGAGATAACACCCAAGCAAATCTATAAAGTGTTACAGTAATTCAACATAGTAAACCCTAATGCTTGCATAGTAATCCTAAAATCCCCTTCATCTAAAATAAACCTGAGAATGCAACTTTTCAAAGTCTAAAAAAGCCAGCCTTTACTACTCCTCACAACTGAGTTTGAAACAAGAACAAAGAATCCATCCATATCCCCAGATTCTTTAAAAAAAAAAAAAAAAAGCACTTATAGGGAGGTCCAAGTCCTCCAATCTCAACTGGGAAAGGAAGTGTACAACACTCCCACGAGAGATCCAAAGAATCTTTGTCTTAGAGACACTCCGCTAAGACCATTCCTGTTCAGCCACATTCTGAGTTTCCCCAAAAACTTCATTAATATACACAAAGGTATCTAACTACCGACCCCTTTAACATGAACACCAGCTGGATGTTGTCAGTGTAGGCCTTAAAAATAACACATCCAACTCCTGTATCATATCACAGAAAAGGCTGCAAGTACAAACTAAACAGTACTAGCAACAAAGATGATTCCTGAGGGACACCAAAAACCACAGGCTCCCATCCAGACCTACATTGGCCCACATGGACCTGCTGCATTTGCCCACTTAAAAATGACTCAAACCAATGAGCCACCAACACCCCCAAGCCCAACCTCCCACAGTCTCTCCAGCAATATAGAATGGGAGATGGAATCAAAGGTTGAGAACATGTCCAGAAAAACCATCAGATTCACCCAACTTTGATCCAACTCCCTCAAAATATGGTTCGACGTGGCCATTAAGAGGGTTTTCATACTCTGACCACTGCGAAAACTACACAGATTTTATGGAAGAGAAGTTTTAAAAACACAAACAACTGCGTCAAAACATCTTTCTCCAAAACCTTCCCCAAAAAGGGGAGAACAGAGATGGGCCGGTAAGTTAGATGGCTCTTTCCTAGGCAGGTGGGCCTTTAAAATAGGGCTTGCTGATATAATAATTTTCTATTGGAAGTATATGTTAAGTGTTAAATTTAAAGACAGACTCCCTGGTAAACAAACAATTTTTTAGACATTTGCTTACAGTAGGTTTTTTGGGGGATGCAGACATTTTGGCTATTTGATCTGGACAGCTTGATATTGAGTGAACATGACATTAAGCTACATAATGTTTACTTTTTGGGGGATTTAATTTTTTTTTTTTTTAACTGTATCATAAATCCCTTTGAGGCACACAAAACATCAGGTAGTCATCAATAAGAGAAATACAGAAAAGGCATCTGATCAAAAGTGGAGAGAATTTCTCTTGATGACTGGGTGTATCACTCCCCATGATGGCTGAATTTGGGTGAACGTGAGATCTGTCCTAAATAATGTTCAACATGTTGATATTTTTCCCAAGTTAGTGATGTTTCCAAACTGCTTCTGGCTGCCAATTTATGTCAGCAAATACTCAAAAAGCAGCCATCAGATGGTACTGTACCCAAGGCTGGTACAAGGGTATTACCTGTCCTAGACGAGCTTTCAGTCTTTCACACCCTTCTTCCCCAATTAACTTTCAGGTCCATAGACAAAAATCTCATTCCCCACCCTGCAAAAAACTGAATTAAACCTAATCAATGATGGTACCCCCACCACCTTCCCTCCAGGAACAATCCTGCTGCTGGTCTCTGCTACTCTCCTCATCAATTCCTTAGTCTGCTCTTATGGTTAAGCCACTATCAACTTGGCTTAGATCAGAATCAGTTACACAAATCTGAAATATACATGCTTTTTTCAAAACAAAAAAAAGTTTTATACAATTTTTGGAGGGGATGAAGAGTAAAGTACACGTTTTACTTTTTTTTTTATTGAAAATGTTTTCTTCAATCTTTTCAAAAGCAAAGTTTGGTCATCTTACGTGTATCAGGGCAATCATATGGAGCTGGCTATAACTGCTTAAACAAACAAAAAAAAAATAAATCCAAAAACAGCACTTGTGAAGATCAGAGTCCTAAACTGCAGTATGATAAAGCAGACTAGGCCAAGCTGAAGCATTAGCACCTTACCATTTGATGACCCACTCTGCGGTGGAGGTCTGCTCACTGGGGTGCTGCTTGCTGGAGCCACAGATTGCTGCTGCCCTTGCCCTTGAACAGTTTAGCAAAGGAGGAAAAGCGTTAGTCTGAAGATAAGGTAGAAAGAGGGATAAAGGGGCAGACAAACTCATATGTACTGTCAGATGCAAACGTGAAATCTACCCAATGCAAAGACAAGAACATCACTTTCAATTACAACGGTCCATCTTACTAAAAAAGACACACTTTGAGAAAATCTTTCAAAGTTACCAGCTGTTCTGAGCAACAGCAGCATAATGTGCAGATGAGTAATTCTCACAAGCGATATGTTCTCCACTGGATTGCCAAGCACACAGGAAGTCAGTCAGACCTACAAAACCCTGTTTAGAGATACCTAGACATACAGACACCATGCAATGGGCTGCTGAAATCTCAAAGGTCCTGGGACTTTCACGGTTAATACCAAACAGAGCCCAAAGGTATAACATATACAACCATTTAATTAAGTTTTCCCTTCACTGGTAAACAAGCAACAATAGTGTAGGAGCAGAGTCCTATGCTCACATTGAGAGACTAATTTACGGAGTTTTCATGCTCTGCTTCAGACTATGTCTTTGATGTTCAGAGCTCTCCCCCATGCCAATCATACCAGGTGCCACCTGATTTTCAGGGAGTCCCACTGAGCAGAAACTCTTGCTCAGCTTTTCTCAATGGGACTGGGTGCAGGCACTGGCCATGTATTCTCTTCTACAGTACTGCTGAGAAAGACTTTGCATTACCATTTTATGGCCCAGATAGGAAATTAGAGACCTGCAGGTAGGAAACCATCCTAATAGTTTAAAACTTGATTAAAAGTACAAAAAAATTCACAAAACGAAAACTTCAAATTCACCAGATAGATTCTCTATTCCAGAACAGGAATATTGTAGGTATTTTCCTTTTGCTTTTGAGTAACAGAAAAAGGTCAGGATTTCAGGGGATAATTTGGCAGCATGGAAGAGAATCCTGACTCATTGTCTCCATTCCTTATCTACCAGATCAATCCAGACAGTTGGGTTTTTCACCCTCCTACCAGCAGATGGAGACAGTACAAAATCTTTATTACACTTTTGGTACTTAAAGTTACTGTGCCAATTCTCAGTATGCTAGGTCTCCAGCAGATGGTAGGAGTATTCATCCTGCAGTCATACATTTTGGTGAAGAAATTACTCTCAGGTAAGTTAGGTCCTTATGGTCCCCCTGGGTGAGGTTTGGCACCCTTGGTTAGTTTGTACCCATGCACAGAGTAGTGTCTGACAGCCAGCAGAACTGGCTCCCTCATTCCCTAGCCTCTTCTCCCTCTCTGCAAAAGATCCCTTCCTGATCTCCTGAAGATCTCCAGATCAGCAGGCTAAAGTCTTTCCCCTCAGATTTGTGCACTGCTTGTCTGAGTGGAAGGAAGGACTTCTCCACACACCCTTTCCCTGCCAGGGAAGGAGAAAAAAAGCTGATGGGCTCTGAATAAGGCTGTCAGGGATGCAGGCAGAATGGGCATGACTGCCATTTTTCCTTCTTTCCCTGTGATTCAGAAATCTTCAGGTGCAGCCTGCGCAGATCCACCAATCCTGACCCCCTGTGGTGGGAATAGCATGCAAGCACTAAGCATGCACATGCAGAGGAAGCCATTGCCATTCAATCATACACACCCACACAGTCATACATAACAGCTTGCTAAATCCACACATATATGGCTCCTCCTACCCTCCCAGTTGCCCCATGCCAACACTAGAACAGTCCCAAAAATCCAAGGGTGAACAGAATAGTCAGTTACTTCGGCTCCAAGGTGCTTCTTTCCCTTTACACAATCCGCTCACAACCTAGCATCTCAGAGTCAGCAGTGAACTTACAAACACACCAAGTCTCCATCCAAAGTAGAAATATAGGATAGCTGAATTAAGAACATATAGTAACCAACACAGTACAAGACAGAAGTCACCTTGCACTTTACAAAAAACACACTATTTATCCTATTATTTGGCATGTTAATAAGAACCGCTACAGTAATTACTTTTGACACTTCCAATACAAGGAAACCTCCACACATTGTATGCCAGCTCTTCAAATAGAATTGAAAAAAAAATGCAACAAGAAAACCCTCTAGCTTAGCAAATATACAAATCTTAAGAGATAGTTCACCATAAAATTAGCAGCCACTCAGTTAAAAAAAAAAAAAAAAACCCCCACAAAAAACAAACCCACAAATTAGTTTTAGTGCAACTTGACCACACAGCATTAAGTTTCCTGTGTCTGTTTTTTTGTTTTTGGTTTTTTTTTTTAACATATGACCCTTCGTCCATACATCTCAGTCTACAGAGGCTGCATCTTCACTTATCCAGTAGACAGAGCCGGAAAAAAAACTCAGCATGAAGTTACCTCCCCACTGAGATGCAATCATGAGCAGTTGAACCCTGTCCACCATTTTTTTTCAATCAACTTAAGATGCTTGTCTATATGCAGGCACTTTACTCATGCAATTATCACATTTAACACAATGCAATTCGATATAAAGATCTGATCGTTGAAGACTATAGAGCTTTTAAGGCAGCAATTCCACAAAAGCTTTTGCTTCCAAGCCCATAGTAAAGACTAGTTTCCTCAATGTAAAAAATCTTCAGCTAGCAGGAAACTGCAATGCAAACTTTACCCCCTATGGAAGAGTTGTGTGCAGTATGGGGTAAATTCTTTGAGATGCAAGAACCCTAGTGGAGAAGTCTGAAAAGATGAGTAGTTTAATTTCAGCTCCTTCATTTTCCAGCAGGCAGTTAATATTTTTAATTTATCAGAGATGTTTAATAAGTCATTAAGCACTGGCGTTTTGCCAGAAGCCTGGAAACAGACCACAGTTAGGCCCATAAAGAACGACGCTAACTTGCCTTCCAGTGACTTAAGTACTGTCCCATTTCAAATTTACCAACTACTGTGAAAATATTGGAAAAAATTATGTTAGAACAGTTAGAAGACTTTATGTCCAATAGGCAGTTGTTAGACGCAAATCAGTTTGGTTTCCATAGGAATCATGCCACAAGTATCTTATTAAATGTTATGGATACTCTACTTGACTGCTTAGACCAAGAATCTTCTGGAATTTTGATCCAGTTGGATCTTTCTGCAGCCTTCAACTCCTTACACCATGACATCCTTTTAAGGACTTTGTCCTTCAACTCCCTGCTTTTAAGGACTACCTCAATCTACAATTCGACCTCTGCAAATATTGCAAAATTCCACTGCCAGAGTTTTGACAGGCAAAAAAAAAGAGTGACCATATTACAGGAACACTTGCTGAACTCCACTGGCTTCCAATTGAACAAAGAATACAATATAAAGCACTTTGTATAATCCATAAACTAATTCACGATGATAAAGCAGACTGGCTTAACACGGCACTGCGCGTGCCACAAAGAAACCTGAGATCTGCAAATAAAGCTCTACTAACTGTCCCCTCTGTCAAATCAGCACATCTCACGCAAGTAAGGGAAAGAGCACTGTCACTGGCTGGTCCTGTACTCTGGAATACCATGCCACTTGAAATAAGACTACAGACAAATCTGAAATTATTCAAAACTAATCTGAAAACCTGGCTTTTTAAACAAGCATTTTATAAAGATAAAGAAAAGGAGAAAAATAGTTGAGCGATAAGGATGCACCAAGCTAGAAGTTTTTAGTAACCTACATAAGCACATTAATGTTAAAATCAAACTGCCTAATTTGTTCCTAACAATCAGGTTTAATTTACACACCTAGTTTATTATTTTAAATTGTTACCGTACTATGATGGCACAAGTAATTTGTAATCTATACCACCCATATTTCTCTTTATCGTGCCCTTCTGTAAACTGTTGTGATGGTATTTAACTTGACGGTATAGAAAAATTTTTAAATAAATAAATAAATACTGTATTAGATTGTTGTTCAAGTATGAGCGAAACCAGAGTACAAAGGGTCCAGAATGAATCTAAGTACTCTTCATGGCGGAAAATAATGTGGGTCATCCCTCGGGGCTCGGCCCTGTCTTCAGCATTGTTTAATATCTATTTGGCCCCCACTGAAGTATTTCTCAGTCATTTAACATTAGATATTTTATATATGCAGTATGACATTCAGTTTTTCTTGCCATGCAGTCCCAATGGCAATTTACCCAAAGCCAGATTACAATAAGTTATTAGTTAACTACAGAAATGGTTAATCGATCATCTTCTATTTCTTAAAGACAGATTTTTGGGGTAGGAAAGGGGCCTAACTTTATGAAGTTGAAGAAGTTTGCTTATCCAAAACTTTATCGATGCCAATACAGAGATTAAGAGTTTAAGAGTCTAAAAAAACTCCCAATTATCCATGAAACAAAAATCTGCCATATTACTAATACTGCTTTTTATAAGCTTAAATTAGTCAACCATTAAAAATGCTGTTACCTCCAATGTACTCCCGGGATGATTGTTCAGAGCCTAGTCCTTAGCCACCTAGATTGTTCTTCTTTATATATTGGTCATCCTCATAGGCTGATGCATGCCTTACAGTTAGTGCAGAATGCTTCTGCTAGAGTTATTTCTGGGATGTCGAAAACCACCCCTTTCTTGAAAGATTTATACTGGCTCCCTGTTAAATGGAGGCGTAAGTTTAAGTTGATCACCATAACTTTTAAACTTTTGAGAATACCACCTCCATGTGTATTGAGAAACCATCTTGAGTGGTATATTCCCAATCATGCCTTGAGGTCACAGGATACTCAGATCTTAGCTGTCCATCCAGTCAAAAAATTTAGTTAGCCCGCCCTCTGGTATGGACCCTTCTCCTTAGACAGCAACAGGATTTCAAAATGTTCAGGAAAGTTTTAAAGGCAGAGTTTTAACGAAGCATTTGGATGAGCTGGTGATTTAAGTCCTAATGTATTTATATGCCTGTAAGGGGTTCAACTGTTAACTTTTGTATTTTATAATATCGTTTTAATATTTTATGGCTGTTTTGTTGTAATCCACACTGAACTGTTGTCTGGAGATTGTGGAACATAAGATTCTATATAAATAAAATACTTAAGATAATTAGCTTACCTGCCTAGGTTATGCTTGGTCTTGTCCATTTACTCCCAAGCCAATGGGCCCATTCAGCCAAGATCAGAGCTTCCAGGACCCACAATTCACAAAACTTTAGCAATGTGTCGCCATGTAATTTCAGGGACGCCACCAATACGTAAATTGTTGCGACTGCTCCTATTTTCTAGCTCTTTGAATTTTTCTTCTTTCAGTGCTACCACCAGTCAATCGAATCCAATGGATCATAGTGGACTGTTAACTTGTTAATTCCAGTTAGCAGATTATTATATGCTTCCACCTGGTCATGAAGATCAATGGAGGACTGAATTTTATGACCAGGGGCAGAAACCGCTCTTGTGAGCTCTCAAAACAGTTTCAGACAGGCCCTCAACTGAGCCAGATTCCTGCACATTATCTTCCACGCTGTTAGACGTATCCGTCCCCAATCATTTTGATCTGCCAGCCATCTCATCTGTTTTTTTTAAATTACAAAATTGTCCATTAAAGCCCACATATAGACCTTTGTTTATTTTTTGGTAAATTCCACGATTAATGTAAAATGTTTGCAAAATATGGCTGACTCTTAAGGAGCAGGGCCTTGGAGCATCTGCTAAGGATGACTTCATCATCATGCCCACATATTTTATCTTTTACGTATGTTTTTATGTACCCTGCCCCAGACTTTTGGAGAGATGGACAATTATTACTAAATTTGTGCAAAGTCGAAGGAAGATTGTCATTGCTCTGTTTGACAAGTGGTTTTCCTGTTGCAGTCTAGGCTGGGTGGTCAATTTTGCCAAGAGCAAGCTGGATCCATCATAGAACCTGGAAAACCTAGGTTCTCATTTTGAGACAAGAATAGGAAAAAAGTGTTTTACAACAGAAAGAATATTAAAGACATCAGGGTTAGGTTTGTCAATTGCTACTAATGCAGATTCCCAGGACCTAGGATTACCTTCAAGTGCTAGGATCACTAGACCTGGTTCCTTGGGCAGCTGCTCATATGAGACAGTTGCAGAAGGCTCTTCTTTCATGATTGAATTTTCACTCACAGGTCAGGTTGCCTCTTCAGAGTAAAGCCAGTTGGAAACTGAGGTTATAGTGGCTCAGTAAGTTAGATCCTTCTTTGAAAAAAAAGGATCACAGCAGGCGGTATGGAGGAATAGAAATTCAAAATCACAGTTTGTCTTCAATGGGGTAGTTTTGTGCATATCAACTGCCCAGCTATTAACAGTGCCATCTTTTAAAAAGCTTCATCTAGCTGAAACCAGATGAAAGGCATTTTCTGTAATAGCTCCATTGACCTGGAATCTCTACACAGGACCTGTGAAAGCAAGGTAGTTAAGCTTACTTTCTGCAAGAAACTAAACTGTACTTTTTAATTCTACATTGATACTATAATTTTGCTTGCTGATTTTGTGTAAATGTTTTTAGTTCACATTTTTAAACTGCTGTATTGTTTTACTATGCTTTGCTCTGCTGAGATCTTATTTGGATTGGTCAAATATAAGTTCGAAATTAGTCTTTCCTAGTGGCTTTCAAAGGACAATTTATCCAAAAGAGGAGTTAAGAGATTTAGGATTACATAATGCGGCTGGGGGGCCATCTGCCAAGGACAGACAGCACAAGATCTGTGGACGCTATAAGAAGTTTTCTAGTCCATATTTTGTTTAAAGACCAGGGCAACCAAGAGAGCCTGGCTGTCCTTTCTGCCTCTAGTCAGAGGGGAAGTGGTTAGAGTGCCAGACAATGTTGGATTTGATGGCAACATGGCTGAATGCCAAGGCACTGAGGTTCTTAAATCAAATCCAAGAACCAGGGCAGGAAGGCCTGGATGCTCCGTCTCAACCATGGCATCAAGAGGTCCTTCTGTGTGCATTTTCCCTTGGCCTCTGATAGGAAGGGTTGTAAGGTGAATATCTGATGTTTAGAGTCCTTTTTTCAGTTTAAACCAATTTTTGCCCAAAGGCGATAGTTGGTGTAAACTGCTATTCACCCTAATTTTAGGATGATTAAAAAGCTGCTCCAGAGCTAGAGCTGCATTTTAAGGACTCCAGAAAGTGCATGTTGTGTTTCAGGTCCTCCCCCTCCCCCCCAGTGTGCTGCCCACACTATGTTTAAAATCCCACCTCCTCATCCCCTAAGCAGCTAAAGTGCTGCATTTCCCAACAGGCTCCCTGGCCCTGCACAAAAGCAGAAGTGCAGTGCTGCAGCATGTGCGAGCCTCAAGCATAACCTCCGAAGGAAAGAGGAGAAGCCTGGAGCCACTACTGGTAAGGATGAATGCTGCTGCAATCGGGGGGGGGAGAAGAGGGATATGCTGCTAGTTAGATGGGTGGGTTAAATCTGCTTAATATTTTATCCTGGCTTCTATCCACCAAAATAAACTGATATTTACCTGGAAAAATGAGTCATTTTTCTCCAACTGATTTTCTTTTGTTCTAGTCATAATAAACCCTGATAAAGAATAATATAAACCAAAAATGAAGGTCCCTACTGATGTTGTATCTGAAGATCTTAAGGTAGCCAAACAGTTGGCTAAAGCGATGGTAAAAGCCAGAAAGATGCTTGGCTGCATAGGGAGAGGAATGGTCAGCAGAAAAAGGGAGGTGATATTGCCCCTGTGTAGGTCCCTGGTGAGACCTCACTGGGAATACTGTGTACAATTCTGGAGACCGCACCTTCAAAAGGAGATAAACAGGATGGAGTCAGTCCAGAGGGTGGCAACTAAAATGGTCAGTAGTTTTCATTCTAGAGCATATAGGGATAGACTTAAAAACCTAAACGTGACACCTATCTCTCCTCTAAATGCTAGAGATGTTCAAATACCTCAAAAGTTTCCATGTACAAGATGTGAGCCTTTTTCAATGGAAAGGAGGCTCTAGAACAAGGGGTCATGAGTTGAGGTTGAAAAGGGATAGACTCAGGAGTAATCTTAGGAAATATTTCTTTATAGGTAGGGTGGTGGTGGATGTGTGAAACAGCCTCCCAGTGAAAGCAGTGGAGACAAAAACAGTATCTGAATTAAAAAAAAAAGCATAGGATAAATATAGCAGATCTCTAAGGAAGTGATGAGAATTATAATGCTAAATTAATTGGATGGATGGCCAGACTGCATGAGCCATATGGTCTTTTTCAGTCATGTTTCTATGAATAGAAAAGCATCAAGGTCTAGTGATTCTAGTGGCCCCAACAATTGTGGTTTGCAGTTTTGATAAGTCAAGGTAGAGGGGCTCTCGCAGCTTAGTCATGTTCCAAATCTTCTGGATCAGGGCCAGATTTGCTTGGAACAGGTGGCTTACTTGTGCATTACTGTTTGGCTCTTGAGATGAGACTGTTGCAAGTTAAAAACTCTTTTCAGAGGAAGTGATTTTAATTTGTTTCAGGCCATGAAGACTGACATCCTTGGCATATGTTTGCATCTGGAAAGTATTTGAGGCCTTGTATCGGAGTCATCTCTGCTTCAAGTTTTGGTGCCTGTGATCCTCTCTTTCTTGCAGAAGATTTAGCCTTGAATTATCTTAAAAGGTGCAAGTGGCTGCATTGTGCTTTTCAGAAGGAAAGTGCAGAAATCTTTAGCTTCGTATCAGGATGTGGTGAGGTTCTTAAAAGGGCTGAAGCATTTATATCCTCCAATTAGAAGTTTGGTCTGGCCGTGAAATAATTTAAATCTTAAACGCTTCGTATAAGCCTAAGGAGAAAACCTTTGAAGGATCTTACTCCGAAAGTGGCATTTTTGGTGGCTCTGTTCAGCCAGGCATATTTTCGAGTTGCAGGTGTTGTCATGTAGAACTCCTTTAATTTTCAGAGGATGGGATGCCTATTCATATACCTCCATCTTTTTTTTTCTACCTAAGGTGGCTTCTGCCTTTCATCTATCTTAAATTAATAGAGTCATCCACATTCAGGAGATCAGATTCTGGTTCTGCCAAGTAGACAGAGGAACTTAATGTTCATAGAATACTCCTGAAATATCTGAAGGTCATGAATGAATTTCAGAGATCAGACCATCTTTTTGTTCTATTTAGTGGTTGCAACAAAGGGGGGGGGGGGGGGGAGTATATTGCTAGATGGATTAAGGAGATGATTGTGTCAACATACATTTGTAGGGTGGGGGGAGGGGGGGGGGGGTCGGGAAGCTCCTATAGGACTCCAAGCTCATTCTATTAGGACTCAAGCGACTTCATGCGGTGAGTGTCAATTTGTGTCACCACAAGCTACTTGTAGAGTGGCAACTTGGTCTTTGCACTCATTCGCTAAGCACTGTAGATTGGATATCTGAACTTCAGACACCTCTGGATTTGGGGCGAGTGTTTTGTGAGGTCTTTCATGTTCCTACTTGTGTAGGGTGGTTTAGATAAATCCCATCCACCTGGACTGATCTGGTAAACACCAAGGAAGGAAAATTGGTTCTTACCTGCTAATTCTTTCCTTAAGTCCCACTCTTCTGTGTGTATATATGTATTCAGTGCTTGTGTTGCTTTTTTGGCATTTTCATTTGCTCAGTGGAGGGGTGGCAAGCCTAGATTTGGGGTCACCAATGGTTATAAACTGGGGGGGGAAAAAAAAAAAAAAAAGGTTCCTCTGCTGGAAAGGAAGGTTGGTTTAGCTTTAGGACAGATTTACTGAGAGACTGCAGATGGCACTGTAACAAGTACCAGAAGTACAGTAAAGCTTTTGCTCTGTCTCCATTTGCTGGGGGGGGGGGGGGCGGGGGATAAAACTAGGCTAGTCTGGTAGGACTCAAGGAAAGAAAACTAGCAGGTAAGAACCAATTTTTCCTTATCAAACCAAACAATTATTGATACATGCAATAAAGCTCAGAATCAGGAAATAAAATAAGAAATCTCACATTTCTACATATCTGCCCATAAATGATAAAGGGCAATGGATAAAGTAGGACAAACATAGGTGCAAAGTATTAGAAAACCTAAGACATCAGGCAAATTTTAAATGCCAGAGAAAATTTTTTTTTTTTTTTTTTTAATTTTGGTTATTTATTTTTTTTGTTTGTTCTCCTTCAGTCACTCTCCCTTTCTCATTACTTCCCTCCCAGCTTCTTCCTCTGCTTCCAGGCACTAGGCTTGATTTCCCTCTGTCCAGGTTGCTGCTCTCTCTTTCTGCCAATGGCATTTTTAGTTGGGCACTCTATACTCAATTTTAGATGCACAGGACTTTTCCAGCCCTGATAAGCAACATTTTTAAATTGCCACTCTATTCTTTTTACAGCAAACCATTTTCTTGAACCTTAAATCTTTTCAAAGTTTTATTATCCAGAACTGGATTCATATCCTCCGTTTTCTGCTCCAAAGTTGCATTTTCTACAATTGTGCATTACTTTCCAGCAATCCAGAAACAGATATCACCAACTGCTAAGAACACCTAGAACATCCAGTCTGTCCATTTTCACCTGCTGTTGCCCAGGTCTTAAGTTGTATCTTCTCCCTCCTCCCACTAGTGTTACCTAGTTACAATGAAAAGGAGGTTCTTGGGACGAGGAGAACGGGGTAGCCTGAAATTGCCATACTGGGTCAGACCAAGGGTCTATTAAGCCCAGGATCCTGTTTCCAGCAGTGGCCAATCCAGGTTACAAATACCTGGCAAGTAACCAAACACTAAGCAGATCCCAGGAAATATTTCTTTACATAAAGTTTGGATGGAACAACATCCCTGTAAAGATAGTGGAGACAAGGACAGTATCAGAATTCAAGAGAGCAGGGGAACAAGCACAGGGAGATCGCTAAAGGTCAAGAAGGGACTATAAAAGCGGAGAAAGATGTGACTGGCCAGACTGGGTAAGCCATATGATCTTTAACTGCCATGTTCCATCTTTGTGTTCATGTGAATGTGCTCACTAACTTGGTGATGAAGTGTTTTAATCAAATTATCACAGAAGTTCAATATTACATTAAGATGCACTTATTTCTCCTACATGAAGGATTACTTTTTAAACACACCAACCACCGGGCCAATATAGAGAATTTGTTTCCTTGCATTTGTGCTTTTGTCTCACTCAATCTTTCCAGAAAGCTTTAGAAATATTAAACCAGCAACCAGAGTCCAGTATTATACTAATAGTCAGGAAGGACTTTCATATTTTTTTTTTTAATTATATATTCAGCTCTTTCCACAATTCAAGGCAGATTACAAGGAAACAAACAAGCCATAAAACAAAAAGCTGAACACATACTTAAAACAATACTAACAAACGGGCCAATCCTGTATCGTGCGGTAGGAAGAGCTGCGTTAGTGCCTACGGCACCCGCGGTTACCGCCCGCACAGAGCAGCTCACCTACCGCGCGATCCTGAAGCCTAATTATATGTAAATGTAAGCCGCGTCCGAAAAGCCTTAGTCCCGCGCAACCCAGGATACTGGATAGAGCGCCTATACAGGATCCTGGGTGCGCGGGCCTAAGGCTTCACGCCACGCTGGTATCTGTCATTTCAAATGTCATTTGAAATGACAGATACCAGGAAGCAACGGCGGCGACAGCGCAGAAGCAACGGCGAAAGGACTTTTCAGTGTCCCCCCTCCTCTCGGAGCAGGGCGCGAAAAGCTGCCTTGCTCCGGGAGGAAGGGGGACACTGACAGCGACGAAGCTTTCCCCCAGCCCGGACACCGGCGAAGCCAGAAGACAGCGGCGGAGAAACGGCGAAACGACTGTCAATGTCCCCCCTCCTCTCGGAGCAGGGCGGAAAAGCCGCCTTGCTCCGGGAGGAGGGGGGACACTGACAGCGGCAAAACTTTCCCCCAGCCCGGACACCGGCAAAACTTACAATTTTGCAGCCATGAGCCACGAGCAGGAACGCGAAGATCTGGCTCCGATAGCTCCTCCCGACAAGATGGCCGCCTGCACGGGGAAAGAGTACAATTGGCCGCTCAAGACGTGATGTCGTGACGTCACGTCTTCAGCGGCCAATTGCACGCTTTCCCCGTGCAGGCGGCCATCTTGTCGGGAGGAGCTAAGGCAGGCCAGATCGTGTTCGTGCTCGTGGCTGCAAAAAAGTAAGTTTTTTGCCGGTGTCCGGGCTGGGGGAAAGTTTTGCCGCTGTCAGTGTCCCCCCTCCTCCCGGAGCAAGGCGGCTTTTCCGCCCTGCTCCGAGAGGAGGGGGGACATTGACAGTCGTTTCGCCGTTTCTCCATCGCTGCTTGTGCGCTGTCAGTGTCCCCCCTCCTCCCGGAGCAAGGTGGCTTTTCGCGCCCTGCTCCGAGAGGAGGGGGGACACTGACAGTCGTTTCGCCGTTTTTCTTCTCCGCCGCTATCTTCTGGCTTCGCCGGTGTCCGGGCTGGGGGAAAGCTTCGCCGCTGTCAGTGTCCCCCCTCCTCCCGGAGCAAGGCGGCTTTTCGCGCCCTGCTCCGGGAGGGGGGAGAAGAGACAAGCGGCGAAACAACTTACTTGCACGGGGGAAAGCGGTCTCCGTGGCAGCCCCAGTCCTCTCCCCTCCTCCCGAAGCCAAAAAAAAAAAAAAAGCTTTTTTTTTTGGCTTCGGGAGCAGGGGAGAGGACTGGGGCTGCCACGGAGACCGGCACCCATGATCGCGGCCGGGGCAGGTGAGCGGGGGCTGGGGGAAAGCTTGCCACCTACCCTGACCCCTGCCTCTACCGCCTGGGTCAGGGTAGGCGGTAAGTTTGCAGGTTAAACGCGCGACAAAGCGGCAGGGAAAGGTAGCGTTAGTCGGGGCGCGGGTTACGGGATGCTAGGGGAATAGCTAATTCGCTCGTTTGCATGCAATATCGCGCTAATTCGCTCGTTTGCATGCAATATACATGCCGCGGGCGGAAGGGGTTACCCGGGGAATTTAGGACGCGGTAGGAGTAGGTTAAAGGGGATTCGGGATCGCAGGAAGGGCTAACGCGGCCGGAACGTGAGTTAAAAGCGGCTTAGGAGCAGGGTAAATGCAGCCGCACTTTACAGGATTGGCCCGAAAGTAAACAAAATAGAGTAATAAAACCATGTTATAACAAACTCAGAAAATCCAGGATCCCTGCATAAGAATTAGTTTCTCGCAGAGCTACCATTATATATATTATCTTCCTCAAACGCTTTTCTTTTACACTGGACCCCTTCATGGATCTCAAATGAACAGGGAGGGTATTCCAGAAAGCGGGATTCTGCAACTGAGAACACAGTCTTGAGTTTCTGTGAGATGGTCAGTCTGGAAGGAACTTCAAGCAGTCCAGTACTTGCCGAATGCAGGGTATGCAGTGGGACATATGACAGAGTAGCACTGATCCAAGGGGCTATTTATTTATTTATTTTGGAACTTTTAATATACCGACATTCATAGGACATATCACGCCGGTTTACAAAAAACTGAAGCAGGCAGAAAATACAAAAAACAGGGAGGGGACAGGGGGAGCAGGTGAGAAAGGGAGAGGGAGGGGCAGGGCAAGAACAGCGAGAAAGGATAGGGCAGGTAGAGAGAGAGTAGCAAAACAATACTTTAGTAATATAAGAAGAAACATAACTAACTGGGTTCTAAACTATAAATTTGGGTTATAACTTTAGCAAGGCTGTAATTTATTTATTTTTTTTTTTTGGGAAGGCGGACAGGGGAGCAGGGGGGAGAGGAAGAAGGGAGAGGGTGAGTGGGAGGGAAAGGTGGCGGGAAAGTAGGGAGTGGGCTAAGTATGGTTGGTATCAGTGTAGGCTTGCCTGAACAGCCAAGTCTTGATGCCTTTTTTGAAAGTATGTAGGGAGGGCTCCAGTCGTAGGTGATAGGGAAGTGAATTCCAGAGGGTGGGGCCGGCTATGGTAAATGCTCTTTCTCTGGTATTGGAGAGGTGTGCAATTTTGAGGGGTGGGTGGCTATACTGTTATTAATGAGCAGCTTATGAATTTATCATGGCTACTTTGTTTTGTGTGTGTCATTCAAATGGCAGCCAATGTAGAGCCCAAGTACAGGTGTTATATGGTAGCGTAACTTACACTTAACATTTGAGGGCAAGGTTTCCAAAATCCCGCCTCCAGGGCTGCAACCCAATTCAGTTTTCAGGACAAATACATGAGATCTATTTACAATGGAGGCAGTGTGCGCAAATAGATCTCAGGCATATTCACTATGGAAATCCTGATAACCAGATCTGTTTGCAGTCCTTGAGGACCACCATTGGGGGACCTGTTATAGGGATAACCCTTGAAGGTATATAGGAAAATTGGTTCTTACCTGCTAATTTTCATTCCTAGAATACCGCAGATCAGTCCAGAAGCCTGGGTTTTGCCTCCCTACCAGCAGATGGAGACAGAAGACAAACTTTACTGATACTCAACCTAGTGTGCCACACCTGCAGTCCCTCAGTATAACCTGTACCCAAGCCAAGATGAGATTAAACATAGCCAGAACAAACTTGAAACTAAAATTTGGAACCTTCACCCCCCCCCCCCCCCTTAGACCAAGTAGCAGGGAGCTGAAGCCCTTTACCTAGGAGCTCTGTTCTGATCAAAATAGAAATTTGAGAATTGAAAATAGAACTTTCTGACCAGCAATCCACTGCACACAATATACATACAGAAAACAAGAGCGGGCTTTGGAAAACAGGTGGATCTCTGGACTGATCTGTGGTATTCCACAAACAAAAATTAGCAGGTAAGAACCAATTTTCTTTTTTCCTGTTCATTCCCCAGATCAGCCAAGATGCCTAGGATGTCCTCAAGCTCCCTTAAAATGGGCGGTAACATAACCCACCTGCAGTACTCTCACACCAACTCCACGGAATCGTGAGCCCAGACATCCAGCCAATAGTGTCCAGCAAAAGTGTGCAGTGACTTCCACATGGCCGCCCCACATATCTCTGCTGGAGAAACAAGCTGACATTCAGCCCAGGAGCATGCCCGGGCCCAAGTAGAATGGAGTCC
This sequence comes from Rhinatrema bivittatum, assembly GCF_901001135.1. Lineage (NCBI taxonomy): Eukaryota > Metazoa > Chordata > Amphibia > Gymnophiona > Rhinatrematidae > Rhinatrema > Rhinatrema bivittatum. The sequence goes on along the minus strand of NC_042622.1, from coordinate 162,032,938 downwards.
ACAGACGGTGCTGGTCTACTCTTACAAGTGTACACCAAATGGATCGCTTCTTTAAGCCACTGCGCAACAGTAGTCTTAGAAGCCTTACTCCTTTTTCGATCCACTTCACAGAACAAAAAAAAAAAAAAGACCCAACCTACGAAAACTGGTCACCTCCAAAAAGCTCAGAAAGGCTCAATGCACATCCGACAAATGAAGCTCTTTCACATGAGATGTAGATTCATCTAAGTTTGGAAATGCGGGTAGTTCCAATGGCTGACAGATGAAACATACACCAGCTTCAGCAAAAAAAGAAGAAACTGTACACAATGTTACACCCTCTTCCAAAATCTCTAGAAAGGGGTCCCTGCACGATAATGCCTGAACTTCTGAAATCTTTTTGGCAGAGCAAATAGCCACCAAAAAGACCACCTTCAGAATAAGATCCTTTAGGGATGCCCTCTTCAAGAGTTCAAAACGTACCCACAGAACCAGATTAAGGTTCCAGGAGGGACACAGTTTTTTCACTGGAGGTCATAAATGCTTTGCCCTCTCGAAGAAAATAAACCTCATCCAAATGTGACACCAGTAAAATTCCTTGCACCTTCCCTTGGAAACATACAAAGGCTGCCAACTACACCCGAAGGGAATTAAAGGCCAAACCTTTCACCAGGTCTTCCTGCAAGAAAGTCCTAATAATCAGGACAGATGCCTGGGTGGGCTGTACACCCTACTGCAAACAAACACTCTCCACACTAACAAAAGCCAAGGATGTAGATGGACATCTGGCTTGCAGCAAAGTTGCAATAACATCCTCAGAATAACATTTCCGCATCAAACGCTTCCTCTAAAAAGCCAGGCCGCAAGACAAAAGCAATCTGCCTGCTCCAAAAAGGTTGGACTGACTCAGCACTTTCTGTAGATGTCCAAATCCATCCACTGCCAGGTTTAGTAGATCTGTAAACCATGGATGTCATGGCCACTCCAGAGCTATGAGAATCACGTTTCCCTGGTGCCTCTATATTTGCCTCAACATTCTACCGACCAAGGATCATGGAGGAAACATACAGAAGAATCCCCCGCAGCCAAGGCATGACCAGAGCTTCTAAGTCCTTCTGCCCTGAATTCCCACCTGCAGCTTAAAAATCTGGATGCTTTGTTGTTCTCTATGCCATCAAATCCATGTGGGGTATCCTCCATCTGGCCCAAATGAGGATCATAGCTTCTTCTGCCAGTTCCCATTCTCCAGGATCCAGTCTCTGCTGACTGAGAAAGTCCACCCTGGCAATGTGAGACACAGACAACTGTCATGTGGAGCTCCGCCCAGTGAAACTCCTAAGTCTCTTGCGAGACCATTCAACTCTTCGTTCCCCCCCCCCCCCCCCCATGGTTGATTGACAATCACACCACTTGTCCCTGCAATAGTAGCTGAAATTAAAGTAATGCAAACTGAACTGCCCTCGTCTCCAACTGACTGGCAGACCAGGCGGTTTCCTTTGCTGACCATTGGCCTTGAGCCGTTTGGCCTCAACACACTGCTCCCCAATTCAGAAGGCTGCATCAGTGGTTACCATTATCTATTTCGGGGATTTCCAATTCCACTTCTCACTCCAGATGGACCTGAGAAAGCCACCATGATAGACTGGATCTCTATTCCTCCCACGAGTGGTAAGGAAATCAAACTCCTCAGACAATGGGTTCCAGCACAGGATAGAAGAGACCTCTGTAGTAGATGTATACACGAGCGTACACCTAGAGAACCAGATCTAGCGCAGATACCATAGACCCCAGGACTTGTAAATAATACCAAACACTGGGCACAGAGAGCAACAACAAGCAGTGAACCTGACTCTGCGCTTCAATACCTAGACTACCACTAGAAACACCCTGCTAAGCTTGGTGTCGAAACACCCCCCAGATAATCCAAAGATTGGAATGGAACTAGGTTGTTCTTTGCCAGGTTCACCACCCAGCCCAGAGATCGCAACCTCTCCATGAACCTCTGCACTGACTGCCAACACAAAACTTCTGACTTTGCCCGAACAAGCCAGTTGCCTAGATATGGGATGTACCAGGATGCCTTCCTTCTGCAGCACTGCAGCCACCACTACCATCACTTTTGTGAAAGTTTGCAGCGCCGTCGCTAAGCCAAAGGGAAGGGCGTGAAACTGAAAATGCTCTCCCAGCACTGAAAACCTCAGGAACATCTGGTGCTCCAGCCAAATTGGTATGGGCAGATATGCCTCTGTCAAATCCAAGGATGCTATGAACTCTCCCTTGCGTACCACCATCACAGATTGTAGAGCTTCCATTCAGAAACGAGACATCCTGAAGGCCACATTCCCCTTTTTTTTTGGAGCCGAAAAAGGCCAACTGCCCTCTAACCACCATCAGAGACAAGTGGGCCAGCCTTGCTTCTTTGTGAGGTCTTAGGACCAGACTCCCTGCCCGGAGCTTTCTTGAGCTGTCTTCCACCTGCTTTGAAAGGACTGCACCCTACTTGCACTCTGTTGGCACAGAGTAGAGAAAGGTTTGATTCCCTTAAGCTTATCCTCAGGCAACTCATTCCCTTTGGACTCTCCCAGGTGCTTTACCAACTATTCAAGATCCTCTCTGAACAGAAGCTTGCCCTTTAAGGCAAAGCACCCAGCTGAGACATCCACCGCCCAATTCCTAAACCATAAGAGTCTTCTAGCAGAAACAGCAGACATCATAATCCTAGAGGCAACCTAAGCAAATCATATAGCATGCCCACCACACAGATCACTGCAGCTTCCAACTGCTCAGCCTGCTTAGTTGCATCTGGGGAGGAAACCTCTCTTATCTGCAATTGCTGAACCCAGCACAAACATGTTCTTTGCATGAAGCTGCTGCACACCTCAACCCTAATGACGTGCTGAAACCTCAGAATTCCTTTTGAACTGAATCTTTCAGTCCTGTGCATCCTTCAATGCGGCTGCCCCTCCTACCAGAATGGTCTTCTTGGTCCACCTTTGGTAACATCAGAAGGTTGAAATCCCTTTGGCAAGGGATACAACTTTGCCATTGCTCTCCCCACCTTTAGACCAGTCTCTGGAGTATCCCACTCCCTGACCACCACAGACTTATGGAAAGGGAAGGCCTTCACTGGACCCCACAATCCACCCATGACCAGATCCATTCTTTCAAAGTCAGACTCATCCTCTGGAATTTTAAAGCTCAGTTCCTTATTTATTGCAATCATTTATATTCCGCTGATCCACCATTCTCAGCAGATTACAAAACACGTTTCACTGACAACATAAAGCTACTTGCTTACTTACACTCTAAATACATCCTGCATTATGCAGATAAGGAACCCAGATAATAAAGATAAAAGTCCATAAACTAGAATGAAGCTTTAGGGAAGGCCAAAGTAAAAGAAAAAAGAAGAATTTTAAGACCCTTCCTGAAGCAGAGCACAGCACTCTCGGTTCTCAGCTCCTCAGGGAGCATGTTCCATAAACTAGGGGCTGCTGTGTTGAAGAAACAATTCCTGGACTCAGTCAATTGAACCTCCCACAGAGGTAGAATCGCCAGTAAATGTTAGGTGGATCAGAGGCAACAGGTTAGTTGGTACTTCCAAAATGCTGCAGCCAAGCATGGAGGGGGCACACCATGCAAGGCCTTAAAAGCCCACAGCAGCATTTTAATCTTTACCTGCCAACTGATGAGAAGCCAGTGCAGGGTAGCCAATACTGGAAAAATATGGTCTCACTTTGAAGTTCCAGTAATTAGGTGAACTGCGAGGTCTGTATGAGCTGAAGAACCAGTAGTTGAGAGCTGGGGAAGCCTAAGAACAAGATATTGCAATAGTCCAATGATGAAAAGAAAGGATTGTACAATAGTACAAAAGTCATCAGGACTAAGAAGAGGCATTAAAGGGCGCAGCAGCTGAGGTTTATAGTAAGATGACTGTTCAATCCTGTCAATATGAGACTGTATAGACAGGAACGAGTTCATCATAAACTCCCAAATTGCATGCTCTTAGTTGGACTGGTATAATGTTTCCTTCAAAAGAAATGGGAAAGGAACTCCTCCGGTGGCTTCCGCACCAGAAGCACAATTTGTTTTAACGTTGAGGGCTAACCTGTTATTCTGCAACCACTCAATCTTTGTCAGACATACACACAATTTCTCCAAAGCCTCAGAGAAGAAAGGGGGGGGAAAAACAAAACAAACTATATATCATCCACATATAACGTGAACGATAAACTGACCACACACCGGGGAGAAAGATAGATATTAAAAAGAGTAGGGGAAAGGGAAGACCCCTGGGGGACACCTGAAGCCAGCAGGTATAAGGCAGATATTGATTCTCCAACTAACTTTGTATTGGTGATGAGAAGAATGAAGCAAACCAAGAGAGGACTATAGACAAAATTCCCAGTGCCTCCAACTGGTTAAGCAGCAGCTCATGGTTGAGGGTGACCACGGCTGCTGAGATATCCAGCAAGATAAAGAATTTCTCTTATCACTAGCAGACCCCAGAAGAATCACAAAGCTGGAGAACAATAGTGACTCAGTACTATGAAAATGGCAGAACCCAAATTGGAATCAAGACGACTTATCCAGATATTCCATGGGCTGAGTATGAACCACCTTCTCAATTACATTTGAGAGAAGAAGCAGAGAGGAAATCTGATGATAATTCAAGGGATCTGACATATCTAGATTTGCCATCTTCAATAGTGGACGGACAACCGCCACCTTAAGTGCAGAGGGCAGAATATCCTCATCTAGGAATTGCATTAATCTTAGTAAGAAGTGGACCTACTTCTGTATGCAACCATTTAATTCAGGCTGCAGAACATGAATTAAACGAACAAAAATTGTTTTTCATGTGCTGCAAGATTGCCGTGGACTCCACACATGAAGCAGGGGAAACAAAATTCCATAAGGCCTCAATAGAAGAGACTTGGTACTAAAAGTGTCACAGAATTAGAAAATGAGCTATCTGGGCAATCTTCCTGGAGAAAAATAGGGCAAAACTATCACATAAAAGACAGTGGAGGCACCGAAGATTTGTGAGATGACAGAGTGACCAAAGAGTGAGCTAATTTGAATAGTTCGGGAGGCTGTGAAGCCGCAGCAGCTATCCAGGAAGATAACCAAGAGCATTTAGCAAGATCCATGCCCTCCTTATAAAAGCTTTAAGTTTGGACTAGTAAAGAGCAAGATGTGCCTCAGTCTTATTCTTCCTCCAGCAACATGCAGCGGTATGAAGTTAATGTTTCAGATTTTTAAGGATAAGTGAATAATCAAGGGACCGGTTTCCATCTTTGGGTTAGAACCACTTTCCTTGAGCACCTGCCGAATTAGTGGCCATAATTCCTCCTTCCTGAATAATCTGACCACCTTAGGGTCATCACCCTCGGCTACCGGCATTTCCTCCTGATCCACAAGATCAGGAGGCAAGCCACCATCCAAAGTCCCTTCTGACAGACAGTCTACTCCTTTCGAGCCCTCAGAGTCATCCCCAGACTTGCACTAGTGGGTCCAGCAACCTCGGGATACTCAACCTCACTTGTCCACTCTGACTTTTAGCCGGCCATGGACTTCTGATGTTTGAGAGCGTTTCCCTGCTGCCACCATCCTGGCAAGAAAAGCCTCCTAAAGAAGCAACACGAACTCAGATGAAAAGGCTCACGGTTCCTCTGAATCATCTTTCAGTACCCTCCCAATCCCCCCCTGGTGCTTCTGCACAGCCAGGGAGAGAGTGGGAGGAACATCCCTATCCTTTCCTGAGGCTGCCCATTGAGACAACCCAGAAACCAAGATGGCCACCTTTCCTGCATGGCAGCAGTGGTTTCCGCCCCCCCCCCCCCCCCCCCCCCCCGAAAAGCACATCTGTCTTCTTCCCCCCCACCGAGGACACTGACACAGACCTGCTGGAGTTGTCTTCTCCCCCAGACACGCAGCAAACACAAAGTCGCGTGGAAGTCAGCTGTGCCTCTCTGCCTGAGCAGCAGCACTTCAAACTCTTAGCCGGCACCATGTTGTCTCTGCCGCACATGCTGCCTGCCTATGCTGAGCGTTGCTCACATTACACTCTCACCCATGGGATCAGCCAACGGTACAACCTCTGCCTTAGCAGTGATCACCTATCATTGGCAGAGAACGGTGCGGTACCTCACTAAAGCCCCCAACGCCAGTGCTGACTTTTTTTTTTTTTTACTTTATAAGAACAGATATATACTTTCCTGATGCTGCAGACTGCTGGAAAGGAAGGGTCGTCTGGGGCACTGTAGGAACTGGACTACCAGTTTTCTAAGCCCTTTCACAAGCTTCAGAAAAGGGTCACAGACTCATTTGCCTCTACTGGGAAGGGTGATCCTGCCAGGCACCTAACAATCCCCCAGGAGGTCTGCTCCTAACACTTTTGGGGTGTTTTGGTTTTTTTTTTTTAAAACTCCAGACTACAGGTTTTACACCTCTACCATCTTCTGGAGACAGATAAATACGGGGGGGGGGGGGGGGGGGGCTGCAGGTAGCACAGTAGGTTAAGTAACAATGCCAGTAAAGCTTTACTTTTGTCTCCATCTGCTTGAGGGGAGACAAAATATCTGAACAGGAAATTCAAATTATCATACCTTGATCAGAGAACTTTAGTACTAGTACATGGTGCAACTACCCTTCAATAGGAAGTTCCTTACCTTCATTGAATGGAACAGGATTACCAATCTTCCCTCCAATCATATCAGCAGACTTCAGGACATCTAGTTCCATCACTATAATCACCCGTCTAGAAACAGAGACATGCAGCAATTTCAATCCAGGAGGACAACCTTCCTTAAGACCTAGGATCTTCCATTCTTGGAAAAGCTGAACTACAAAACAGGACATTTTTCTGGCTTGAATTCAACTGCTGAGACCTTATTTTGAAAGGGAATTTATTTTTTGGGCATTTTTTCTACTTAGGCTTAGAAAGAAATTAGTTGTGAAGGTGCTGTCTTACTCTAGGTTTTTTCTTCTACCTTTCATAAGCAACACAGCAGAAGGATTGTCAGGAAAGATTTGATTTTTCGCCAATGATACCAAAATCTGCAACAGGGTAGAAAGCCAGAACATGTGGGAAACATGAGGAGAGGAGAGATTTAACGAAGCTAGAGGTGTTGTCTAGAGCAGTGGTTCTCAACCAGTGTGTGGCCAAGCACCACACTCCTGGTCCTCCGCCCAGGCTTAAAATGCTGATAGCCCAGGCAAAACGCGGCAGGACAGCTGGAGCCAGCAGCACCGGCCTGCTCTCTTCTTCCTGCCCCTCCCCCACGGCCCGAAAGAGGAAGTGGTGAACAGCGGATGCACGCGCGGGAAGATGAGAGCATGCTAGTGCAGACAGCAATGGCCCGAAAAAGAGAAGCGCGACCTGAAGCATGAGCAGCGCGGTTAGGAGTAAAACGAGGATCATCATCAACCCCCGCGGCCGATGGGACTCCTTTCTCCACGAGGGCTGAAAGTGAAGGCGGTTGCTGCTGCCTTTAGGGTTGGAAGTGGAGGAGGCTGCTGCTAGTTGGGGGGGGGGGGGGGGGGAGTGAGTGAATGGAGCAAGCATATGTGTGACAGCATGTATGTGAATGATTGAGAACCTGTTTGTGTGAAAGTATGTGTGTGATTGATCATGTGTATGTATGATGAAGAGCCTGTGTGTATAAGTAAGAGAGACCATGTGTGTCTGTGTGTGATTGCGAGCTGGTTTAGGTGAGGGAGCATGCGAGTATGTGATTGAAAGCCTGTGGAGGGTAAGCGTGAAAAGACAGACAGCATGTGTGTAAATGTGTAATTAAGAGCCTATATAAGTAAGAGAGAAAAAGCATGTGTATATGTGAGCGACTGAGAGCAGAAAGTTGCAAGCAAACCATCCCTCCCCTCCTGGTAATTCAAAACAATCTCAGGGCAACTGGATATCAAATGTTCCCAGGTATGCAGAGCAAAACATTTTTTATATTCTTATTTTTCATTATTGGGCCTTTGTGTCTATTTTGAAATATTATATTGGTATCTAGAAATTTTTATGAGTTTTTAATTATTAGATGTTCCATTTATCAGTTGTTTTGAAATCTTTTTTTGTTAGTATGGTTTTGCGTTTCTTGATTTGTTTTGAGGACTGGTGATGTTTCTCTTTTTCCTTTGTTACACTACATACAGTCTCTCTGGCTTGTTGCAGTTTCCAGTTCAGTTTTTTTCTGCATGTTTCTACTTATGCTTTATGGTCTCTTTAGTCTTTGTTAGGTGAGGGTCTGCACATGTGACTGAGGTGAGGTTTTCTGCTGGCGTGTAGTTTCCGTGTAGGGTTCTATAGCAGCCTGGCTTGGTTCATTTTCCTAATAGGAGGTGTATTGGTATCTTAAGGCCTGGTGTAATATTTTCAGTGTTGCTTTTTCTTAGGTAAGGTGGTTATTGTTTGAGTACTGGAAATTGGTGCTGTTTTGATGTGGGATGTTTACTATTTATGCAATTTCTGTTCAGACAGAGCGCTTGTCTTTCCCTTGTGTCATTCTTAAAAATAATACTGGGCCTTTATTTTTTTTTTAATTTTCTCCATGAATTGTAATGAGCAGTGTGTCACACATGTCAGCGTGGTCCGTCAGGTGTGTCACGATGGGAAAAAGGTTGAGAACCACTGGTCTAGAGTCTAGCAGCTAAGATTTAATGCTGAAGAATGCAGAGTAATGCATTTAGGCTGCATAAACCCGAGAGAGAAATATTGGAGGTGAAATTCTTCTAAATACAAAAGAAAAAGCAGGATCTGAGGTAATTGTATCTGATGATTTTAAGGTGGATAAACAGGTGGATAAAGCAACAGCAAAACCCAGAAAGATGCTTGGCTGCACAGGGAGAGGAATGGTCAGCAGAAAAAGGGAGGCAATATGTATTTTATCCTGTACTGTGCACTTTACCAAAATGTGACCCTCTTACTCTGCTCTCTGGTGCTTTGCCATTATTTTCCTATTTCCTAATCTTCCGCTGCCTCTACGATAGTCCTGCGATGAGCGGGTGATCTCATCATTTGCCATCACACAGTGTAAAAAGGAGAGGCCCACAGGCAGATCATCGCCAAAGGGCCTGTCCCTTAGTGGAACTATGAGAGGGTTAGTAGCCTTGCATGTATTTTTTTTTTTGTTATATGGTAACTTTTGTAGATTTGATTCTAACAAGTTTGGTATAGTTAAGGAAACCAAGTATAATAATGGTATCCATTACTACTGGACAGGGGTTATGGCTCAAATGGCAACAATGCCTGATTTATCTGGTTGTTCCAAATTATAGTATACCTCCCTTAAAATCTGACACACAAAGTTGCATATATTAATTCCCGTTCTGCTCGTAAAAAAAGATGTGGAAATTTATAATCTATTTTGGCAATTTAAGATTGATATATTGTTTATTTAACAATCATATGAAGGTATTTCTACAGAAGGCAGGCAAGGTAGGGAATTTTTGGTTATATGCAGGTTATTAAATTGGCATTGGATAATATCACTTGTTTGAAAGTATTGCTTCTTCAAGTACAGCCTTGGGATATGTATCCCCTGGATTATCTGTGGTACATATAACTGCTGTTTTTTCAATGTTACAAATTCCTTATAAAAACCTTGATTTGTTAGGTGATTTGAACATCGCAACATGCAATGTTCTAAAAGACGCAGTTTCTCTGCTGCCATAGAAGCTTTAGGATTTTATCAGCTGGTTAAAAGTCCACCACATTGTTTAGGTCATATTTTAGCCGACAGGTCTACCAAAGATAAAGTTATAATTTCTGATATTCAAAATATTTTTATGCCATGGTCTGATCATTGTCTTGTTATTTGAACTATATGGTCAGAAGTATAGTAATTTTGATAATGTATGCTATAAACAAGTTAGGAAAGGGTGCTCTTGGAGAACAGACAGCAGACAGGGTATATGATAAAGGTCTACAAAATCATGAAAGGACTTGAATGAGTAAATGTGAAACAGTTAGTTACTCTCGGATAATACAAGTACTAGGGGGAACGCCATGAAGTTAGCAAGTAGCACATTTAAAACAAAAATCAGAGAAAATTCTCACTCACATAAATTAAGCTCTGGAATTAGTTGCCAGAGGATGTGGTTAAGACAGTCAGTGTTACTGGGTTTAAAAAAGGTTTGGAGAAGAAGTCCATAAACTGCTATTGATCAATAGGGAACAGCCACTGCTTATTGCCAGCATTAGTTGCATGGGACCTATTTAATGTCTGGGTATTTGCCAGGTACTTGCAACTTGGACTGGCCACTGTTGGGAGAAAGGAGACTGGACTTTATGAACCCTTGGTCTGACTTAGTATGGCATACCTTATGTTCTAATGAAGAGGTGTTTAATCTGGCCTGGGTTGATTTTGAAAAACCTAGCAGCTTTGAATTACTCAAGGAGGCAGTTGATTGGTGGAGTTTATGGCTCAGTTGATCCTATTAAGGTAAAAAGAATGGGATGTGTTCATCCTGCACCATGGTACAATCAAGATTTAGAATAATGAGAAGAAACTTAAGGAAAATGAATGGGAAAGGCATAGAAGCCGCTAAGATGCACATAAAGCAGTGTATGATGATACTTTAAGTTCTTATAAATCTTTGTTAGAAAAAGGAAACTGGATTATGTATCTTTGATTAACAATTCTGTTAATAAACCTCTGGGATTGTTAAGTGTGGTAAAAAGAAAAAACTCATTCAGCAACCAAGCAGTGAGAGAGAGAGTCTTGCAAAACGTTTTAGTGACAAAGTTGATTCAATTTAAAAAAAAACCAAAAAAAAAAACACAACTAAATTTAAGGGCTAATACTGACTGATTTCGTAGATGAGAAAGGTTTTGAAGTGAGCATTTTGTGTGACAGGAAGGGGCTTGATTTGCTTTCATGCTGTTATTCGTCCAATATTAAAGAGTTCAGCAAAAGCCACCATGCACCTGACCAATTATCATCCTATTTCTAATTTATTTATTTAAAAATGTTTATATACCGCTTTTACAATTCAAAAGAATTAATCAAAACGGTTTACAACCAAGCATACATAATGAATAAATTTAAAAATAAGACAAATTAAAACATTTAAAATAATAGCACAATATACAATCATGTCCAACGACTTTTAAACAAAAAAAAATAAAATTGGGTTGAGTGGATGAAAATTATTTCTTATGGGTATTGTATGTTTGAATTTGTGCACTTTAGCCAAATTGTTAGAAAAATGGGTCTTAAAATCCTCCAAAATTCTTCCAATTGTAATATTTTAGATAAGGAACAGTTTGGATTTAAAAGAAGCAGAGGCACAGAGACTTTGCTGGTTTTATTGCTAGATGAGATTTATTGTAATTTAGAATCAAATTAAAAAAAAAAAAAATCAGGAGTTTTGATCCAATTGGATATTACCTCAGCCTTTGAATCAGTAAATCATGATTTTTTTTTTTGGTACAGGTGGAAAGGAATTGCAATGGTTCATTTCTTACTTACAGAATTGAAAATGACATTCGCTTACAGGACGATTCTTCATCACGGTTTACTGTATCTTGTGGTGTTCTATAAGGCTCGGCACTATCCACATTTTTAAAAAATATATTTTTATGGCACCATTAGGGATGTTAAGATCATTGGGTTTCATATAATTTATATGTGAATGACATTCAATTTTATATTCAAAGTGTAACTGAAGGATTCTTTCCAATGGTTTATTTTCACAATTATTTTGAGACTGTTAAGTGGTTCAATAAACGTTAACACAGCATTTACTTTGATTTTTAACATGATTCACATTCTCAAAATATATGTTTTCAGACAATGACACTAAATGTTCAGATACAATAAACACTTGAATTAAGCAAGGTGTAAAAGAACATTCTTAGCACCCTTATGTGCAACAAAAGCATTTGAGCACAAAATGCCTGGGTCATTTAATCATAGGTCCATTGCTATCATGCAGATTAGCGTTTATGCTTCAATTTTTATTTTTTTTTTTAGATATTTATTTAAAATCTTTTCTATACCGTCGTTAAGTGGGTGCCATCACAACGGTTCACAATAAGGCACAAAAACTATGTTGCATAAAGTGTCTGGAATTCTAACTCTTAAACAGGTGCCATCAAAAATACTGTAACATTATATCATAATAAGTACTATTTGGTGAGTGTTATAAGTTATGTCTCGTTTTTCTAACTCTGCTAAAAGTTTGGTGTTACTTAACTTAAGTTCTTTGAAGTTTAAGATAAAGGTGGAGATTAGAATATAGGAGAGAAGACACACTAAAAAGAAAGGAGTGTGTTTGTGTGGGCGTTTGCTTGACCGCAACTAACAGTTCCCTGGGTTCTACTCTTGATTCTCTTTGTGATATGCTTGCTTATATAGCCATGTTTTTAAATTTTTTCTGAATGTTTTGATGTCTTTCCAATCTGATTTCTACCGGCATGGTGTTCCATATTATCGGTCCTGCTAGGGATAGGGCCCTGTCCCTTACTTGTGTTAATCTGGCTGTTTTGACTGACGGTATAGTTAGCAGTGCTTTGTTTGCTGACCTTAGGTTTCTGTGTGGGGTATGTAAGCGGAGGGCTGTGTTCAGCCACTCTGCTTTTTCGTCGTGTATTAGTTTATGAATGGTGCATAAAGTTTTGTATTGTATTCTTTGTTCAATGGGTAACCAGTGTAATTCTATTAAGGTTTCAGTTATATGTTCTCTTTTACTTTTCCCAGTTAGAATTCTAGCCGCTGAGTTTTGTAAAATCTGTAATGGTCTTATTGTGGTATATGGCAGTCCCAGTAGGAGCCAAGATGTCAAATTTTAATCCTTTATTGGAGACTTGAAATCTTAAAAACGCCCGACTCAGGCCGAGTTTCGCCCTCTGTCAAGGGGCTGCATCAGGGGCTATGACACATAAAAACACATACAAAATAATAAATAAAAAACACATGACTTATGACATAAAATGGTAACATGAAAAGTGGAAACATGAAATATACAAAAACATACCTCTTTTATATCAGATAGCATTCATGTAAGAGCAGATGGAGTGTAAAGAATGCATCAATGGTCTGGAAGATGTAAAAAAAAAATTTTTTTGCAATGAATAAAATAAAAGACAGGTCTAAGTAAAAAAATATATTCAAAGCATTGATTCATAAAAAGCAAGATCTTAATGCATTTACCTCCTTTTAGATATTGCTTAAAGCATGTACCCATTAGGATGTATTCATCATTTTCACTAGATTTCACACGGGCTGCTATTCAAACATGTTAAAAAAATGTGTTAGAAAGAAATCTTTAATTAAAACAAGTATAACCAAAGATTATCTATGACAAACTAAACTAAGTAAAATGAAGTATAAGAATTGAAATAAAAATAAAATATGAAAAAAGTAATGGGGCTAAATGTTTTGATAACAAAAAAGGCTTAAATATGGAATCTACTCAAAAGTGTATGCAGTGGTCGGAAGAAGCGCACTGCTAGAATAGACGCAACAAAGTCATTAATGAAAACAGTGAACACACTAGCACAGCTAGACCTATATGACAAAACTGAACTATTTGAACAAAATTCGCTCAATTAAATTGATCTTTTGAAACACTGTCACCTCTCTTAGACAATAACTTTTGAAAGACGTATGAAAAACTTACTCATAAATTACTTCTCATTCAGTCGCGTATCTTCACGGGTATTAACAGAATGATTCAAAAGAAAAGACCTGAGTGAATGCAGGACTTTAAACGCTCAAAAACCGCGCGAAAAAGTATGCCAATCAAAACAAAAGGGGCGTGTCATAGTATACCCCATATGTATAAATACTCAAGGAGCGCATCAATAAGATAAAAGAGGCATAAATCTAAATATAAAAATAAATATAACTACCAATTCGATGTGATTTTATAAAGAAACAAAATGGACTCAGTGAAGGTGTTAAAAAATTGGATTGTGCGTGCGAATATGTGTAAAACTTAATAAAAGCGGTGTGCATGCAAAAAATGGAAAAGACACCTAAAGAAAATGAATGTATGTGTTTTAAGTGTGTGGAATTAGATACAAACGGATTTGAAAAGCGCAACTGAACTAAAAACGGACTAAATAAATAAATTTGAAGACACAAAAAGTTACGTCAATCAAAGGCACGTCAATCAAATAGAGAAGGTGTGGCTTAAAAGAACCTGAATGTAGGAATATTAATAACGAAGTATGTGCTTGAAAAGAAACCTCTGTAATTAATTTAAGATTGTGTGCAAATTAGAACCATATACCTTAAACTAAAATTATAACTTTAAGCCTATAATGATAACATCTATACTGTGGTACAGAACCTGAAAAACTTATAACAAAGGTGGAGTAAAGTGAAATCAAATATTGATGAAGTGTGAACTAAAATCATGATGCCAATAGAACTACAAAAGTGGGGGACAATTAGAAATACGAAATAAAAAGATATATTATATAAAAAATCTGTTAAGTGTGGAACCCATAGCTAGCTGTTGAACTGTGAAAAATAATAAATATTCAAACAAGAATAATGCAGCCTTAAAAAAAAAGTAAAGGATGAATAGATACTGATGCTTATATAAAAAATAGCAATAAAATGAATCAATACAATAAAAGCTGATGTACATAGATGAATTACATAATAAACAATACCTAAAAAATGAAATGTGATAAAATGACCTGTAAAAAAATAATGCTAAAAAAGAATCAAAATAGAATGAAAAAATATAAACAATATAAGTTACAAATAAACTTCCAGACCAAAAAAATGCATCTTTATAAAAACACTGAATAGTCAACTTCGAGATTTAAACCATTCGGTTCTACAGTGTTGAATTCAAAAATATATTTCTGTGCTAATTGTAAAAGCAAACTATCTAAATCTCCACCTCGCCAATTGAGAGTAGGTTGTTGTAAAACACAGAATTTATATTCTTCGAATTTATGATTATGCTTTAAAGAATGTGATACTAAAGGCTTTGTTACTATTTTTCTATTAATACTGCTTTTATGTTCTATTATTCTTTTATTAAATTGTCTAATAGTTTTACCAATATACATCTTTCCACATGGACAGATTACTATATAAATCACACCTTTGCTTTTACAATTAGTAAAACTATTGAGTTTAAACACTTTGCTTCTACCTGGAATATTCAGAATGGTTGTTTTCATATTGACATTGCAAACAGAGCAACGACCACATGGCCGATGACATGCTGGTCTTATATCCTGCAACCTTTTCTCTAGTAAAGCTGATGGTGAAATATATTCTTTGATATTTTTTTCTCTTTTGTTTGCTATCATCAAATTTTTATCCTTAAAGTGCGGTAAGATTTGTAAAATTGACCAATACTTTTTTAAAATTTTAGTAATTTGAAACGACATATGTGTAAAAGTGATAGGGCAGACAATACGATCGTTACTTTTTTTAACTTTAGGTTGCAATAAATCCTTTCTATCCTGTTTGGCAGCTTTGTTGAAACCTTCCAAAATATACTTCTTTGGATAAGATTTATTCAGAAATCTGACATCTCTATTGATCTTTCATGGAAGGTTTTCTCATTGCCGCACAGGCGCTTCAATCTTAGAAATTGGGAATAAGGCAAATTGCGTTTTAATGATTTATTATGACAACTTTCATAATGTAGTAATTTATTAGTGTCTGTCGGTTTCCTAAAAATGTCTGTAAAAAATAAACCATCCCTAAAATTCACTAACACATCTAAAAACGAAATGCATCTGGAATTAAAAACTAAAGTGAATTTCAAATTAAGATCTCGAGTATTCAACCATGAATGAAAACCATGTAAAAGCTCACTGCTGCCCTTCCAAATTAAAAAAATGTCGTCAATGTAGCGTTTCCAAAAAAGTATATTATCTTTAAAATCATGATCAGTCAAAAAGATTCTTCAAATTTTGCTACATATAAATTAGCTATAGAGGGAGCCATGGGAGAACCCATGGCTACACCTTTCAATTGTTGGTAAAAAATTTTTATTAAAAGCAAAAAAATTAGACTTTAAAGGGAACTCTGCCAATTCCATCAAAAAATGATTGGGTATCCTTTTGTGTTGATTATGCAGTAAAGGTTGCTGTAAAATAACATCCAGAGCAGCGTCTTGAGGAATGTTGGTGTACAACGATTCAATGTCCATAGTTACCATTAAAATGTCATCATTAAAATTGTTAAAATCATTAAAAAAAATTAATAAAATGTGTGGAATCTCTTAAAAATGACGGAATCTTCTCTACTTGTGGTTTTAAAAAGGTATCTAAAAAAATGGCTAGAGGTTCAAGGAGAGATCCATTTGCTGAAATTTGCACACAATCTTAAATTAATTACAGAGGTTTCTTTTCAAGCACATACTTCGTTATTAATATTCCTACATTCGGGTTCTTTTAAGCCACACCTTCTCTATTTGATTGACGTGCCTTTGATTGACGTAACTTTTTGTCTTCAAATTTATTTATTTAGTCCGTTTTTAGTTCAGTTGCGCTTTTCAAATCCGTTTGTATCTAATTCCACACACTTAAAACACATACATTCATTTTCTTTAGGTGTCTTTTCCATTTTTTCCATGCACACCGCTTTTATTAAGTTTTACACATATTCGCACGCACAATCCAATTTTTTAACACCTTCACTGAGTCCATTTTGTTTCTTTATAAAATCACATCGAATTGGTAGTTATATTTATTTTTATATTTAGATTTATGCCTCTTTTATCTTATTGATGCGCTCCTTGAGTATTTATACATATGGGGTATACTATGACACGCCCCTTTTGTTTTGATTGGCATACTTTTTCGCGCGGTTTTTGAGCGTTTAAAGTCCTGCATTCACTCGGGTCTTTTCTTTTGAATCATTCTGTTAATACCCGTGAAGATACGTGACTGAATGAGAAGCAATTCATGAGTAAATTTTTTATATGTCTTTCAGAAGTTATTGTTCAAGAGAGGCGACAGCGTTTTAAAAGATCAATTTAATTAAGCGAATTTTGTTTAATAGGTCAGTTTTGACATATAGTTTGAAGGTTTAAGGCATATGGTTCGAACTTGTACATAATCTTAAATCAAGTACAGAGGTTTCTTCTCAAGCACACACTTTGTTGTTAATATTCTAACAATCGGTTTCTGTTAAGCCACATCTTCTCTATCTGATTAATGTGCCTTTGATTGACGTAACTTTTTGCGCGTCTTTGTGTCTTTAAAATTATTTATTCAGTCCGTTTTTAGTTCGGTTGTTTTTTTTTTTTTTTTTTTTAAATCATTTGTATCTAATTCTTCACATTTTGCACTCTACACCTATACATTTATTTTCTTTAAGTGTCTTTTCCATTTTTTTGAATGTACACCGCTTTTATTAAGTTTCTCACAAACTCGTACTTACGATTCAACCTTTCAAACACCTATATTGAGTCTTTATAAAATCGCATCGAATTGTTAGTTTTTTTTAATCTATTTTTATATTGAGTTTTATGCCCCTTTAATCTTATTGATGCGCTCCTTAAGAATCCTTCACATACGGGGTATACTATGACACGCCCCTTTTATTTTGATTGGCATATTTGTTCGCGCGTTTTTTAAGCGTTTAAAGTCCTGCATTCACTCGGGTCTTTTCTTTTGAATCATTCTGTTAATACCCGTGAAGATACGCGACTGAATGAGAAGTAATTTATGAGTAAGTTTTTCATATGTCTTTCAAAAGTTATTGTCTAAGAGAGGTGACAGTGTTTCAAAAGATCAATTTAATTGAGCGAATTTTGTTCAAATAGTTCAGTTTTGTCATATAGGTCTAGCTGTGCTAGTGTGTTCACTGTTTTCATTAATGACTTTGTTGCGTCTATTCTAGCAGTGCGCTTCTTCCGACCACTGCATACACTTTTGAGTAGATTCCATATTTAAGCCTTTTTTGTTATCAAAACATTTAGCCCCATTACTTTTTTCATATTTTATTTTTATTTCAATTCTTATACTTCATTTTACTTAGTTTAGTTTGTCATAGATAATCTTTGGTTATACTTGTTTTAAAGATTTCTTTCTAACACATTTTTTTTAACATGTTTGAATAGCAGCCCGTGTGAAATCTAGTGAAAATGATGAATACATCCTAATGGGTACATGCTTTAAGCAATATCTAAAAGGAGGTAAATGCATTAAGATCTTGCTTTTTATGAATCAATGCTTTGAATATATTTTTTTACTTAGACCTGTCTTTTATTTTATTCATTGCAAAAAAAATTTTTTTTACATCTTCCAGACCTTTGATGCATTCTTTACACTCCATCTGCTCTTACATGAATGCTATCTGATATAAAAGAGGTATGTTTTTGTATATTTCATGTTTCCACTTTTCATGTTACCATTTTATATGTCATAAGTCATGTGTTTTTTATTATTTATTTTATTTATTATTTTGTATGTGTTTTTATGTGTCATAGCCCCTGATGCAGCCCCTTGACAGAGGGCGAAACTCGGCCTGAGTCGGGCGTTTTTAAGATTCCAAGTCTCCAATAAAGGATTAAAATTTGACATCTTGGCTTCTAATCCTCATTCTGTTGCCTCCACGGCTTTTTTAGATAGCCTTCCTTGTTGCTTTCTCAGTCCCAGTAGGAGGGCATTGCAATAGTCGGTACTGGAAAAGATTAAGATATGTAAATAAATATAAAGGGGAGTTACCATTTTATCGGAAGCGAAGCAACAGCATGGCGCCCGACAACCTTATGTTTCGTGGGGTGGCTTCATTAGAGGCGCACATAGAAATAGTGTTCTTGTCTTTCTTAAATTAAGAAATTAGAAAATTAAAAGAAGGCACACTTACAGTACTTCAAAATAAGCTTTCACGAACAGGCTGTTTACTTGAGTCTCGCCGTATTTTAGGAATTCAAAATGATCATGCTCAGTGGCTCAATGCAAAGTTCCTTTTAAACCGATCATGTTGACGTCAGGATCAACATAAATCAAAAATGACAGCTATCAAATAGCTGTCAAGAAACAGAGAAGTGTCAAACAAGGGTTGCCAACATTAGAAAAAGTAAAACCACTCAATTTCCAAATTCATCTCTGCAGGATGTACTGACTGCATGCAAAAAAATCCACTGTTTGCAGTAAAATTCTATCTCGATTCTCTTCCCTCCAATTGTCTTTGATATGACCTAAAAAGACCATTTTATATCAGAGAGAATGTCCAGCAGTTGAAAAATGAGCGACTACAGGTGCCTGTAATTTGTTGGTTTTAAGACAACTCTTATGTTCCGAAAGGCGGATCCTGAATGTCCTACTGTTTTTTCCTACATAGTGCAAACCATATGGGCATTGATGCAAGCATACTACAAATTTTACATTACATGTAAGAACCAATTTAGTCTTTAAGATTTTCCCAGAGGGAGTTACGATTACATCAGTGATTTGCAGTACATTCTCTGTCAAATGCAATGTCAGTGCACTATTTCAGGTGGAGAAGTGGACCGGACTACCCAGTCTTTAATGTTGCGTGCTCTTGAAAATGCGAAGAGGCTGGGCAACTGTACAGTCAAACTGGTCCACAAGATTCTAATGTTGACATATAATCTTACAAATGTGAGGGGACAAGGGTGAATGTCTCAACACACATGTAATTCTATCAGCAACATCTAGTTGTGACTTAGAGTTAAAAGTACTTCTCGATGTTTAAACAAGGCCCTTAGATTGATCGCTTGATGATGTAATAGGGATAACCCTTTATCGAGGAACCTTGCGGCCAAGGCCTGTGCCTGCTTTTTATACTCCTGAGTATCAGAGTATATCCGTCATACCCTTAAAAATTGTCTTAACGGGTAAATTTTGTTTTAGGGCCCTAGGATGACAGCTTTCATAGAAGGACAAATTGTTTCTCTCATGCTTTGTTTTTTGGATACTATACACATTGAGGAAGATTTTTTACCCATCACCTTTGATATTGAATCACTATATACCTTGATTCCTTAAGATGAAGCATTGACTGAGATCAGACGTGTTCTATCACGCTGCTCTCTACTGCAATGTATCCCTACAAAGTTCATCATGGAGCTGGCACACATTGCACTTACTAAGAACATTTTTGCATTTAATAGGTCATTTTTTCCTACAAATCCAGGGAACAGCAATGGGTGTTGCAATGGCTCTAGACATTGCAAATATATTTGTATCTGCATTTGAAGCATGATATATGATATATATCTGATTGCGAACAGAATGTTTCCAACAAATGAGATGTTAATTATCTGTCAAATACATATCACTGATGAAATAATCGTAATGCCCTTTGGGAAAATCTTTAAGACTAAATTGGTTCCTACATGTAATGTAAAATATGTAGTATACTTGCTTCAATGCCCATATGGTTTGCACTATGTAGGAAACAGTAGGACATTCAGGATCCTCCTTTTGGAACATAAGAGTTGTCTAAAAACCAACAAGTTACAGGCACTTATAGTTGCTCATTTTTCAACTGCTGGACATTCTCTCTGATATGACCTAAACAGAAAATTTTATATCAAAGACAATTGGAGGGAAGGGAATCGGGATAAAGTTTTACTGTAACAAGAACAGTGGATTTTTTGCATGCAGTCAGTACATCCTGCAGGGATGAATTTGGAAATTGAGTGGTTTTATTTTCTAATGTTGGCATCCCTTGTTTGACACTTCTGTTTCTTGACAGCTATTTGATAGCTGTCATTTTTGATTTATGTTGATCCTGACGTCATCATGATCGATTTAAAAAGGAACTTTGCATTGAGCCACTGAGCATGATCATTTTGAACTCCTGAAATACGGCGACTCAAGTAAACAGCCTGTTCGTGAAAGCTTACTTTGAAGTGTGCCTTCTTTTAATTTTCTAATTTCTTAATTTAAGAAAGACAAGAACACGGTTTCTATGTGCGCCCCTGATGAAGCCACCCCACGAAACTTAAGGTTGTCGGGTGCCATGTGAATGTTAGAAGCAACAGCAGCAACGCTTCTGATAAATATAAAAGGGGAGCTACCATTTTATTTACATATCTTAAAAAATAAAAATAAAAACAAATAAAAAATTGAAGCATAAATGCTAGTCTGCATGATAGCAATGGACCTATGATTAAATGACCCAGGCATTTTGTGCTCAAATGCTTGTTGCACGTAAGGGTGTTAAGCAAGGTGTAAAAAGACCTTCATGATTCAAGTGTTTAATGTATAGGAAAATTGGTTATCTGCTAATTTTCGTTCTTGTAGTACCACAGATCAGTCCAGACTCCTGGGTTTATTCATCCGTGCCAGCAGATGGAGACAGAGAAAAGCCTCGCTGACACTGCTTGACAAGCCCTGGTGCCACCTGCAGAAGCTCAGTATTGATCTGTACCCAAACCAAACACACTGTGCAAAAAACGTGATAACTTGATAAAAAAAAAAAAAAAAAACCACAGTAAAACATTTGAACAAACAAAGAAAAGAAGTATGCTAAAAGGTTTATAGCTGAGCGGAAGACTCTCCCCAACCCAGGTGGGTTCTGGACTGATCCGTGGTACTACAGGAACGAAAATTAGCAGGTAAGAACCAAATTTTCCTTTCCCTGTACATACCCGGATCAGTCCAGACTCCTGGGATGTACAAAAGCTTCCTAGAGAGGGTGGGACCTGGAGAGTCCTGCTCGCAAGGCACTTTCAAAGGAGTGGGAGCTAGCCTGAACCCCCAGATCCAAGCGGTAATGCCTTGCGAATGTATGCAGAGACTTTCAAGTCGCCGCTCTGCAAATTTTCTGCAGAGACACCAGCTAAGCCTCTGCCCAAGAAGCCACATGAGCTCGAATCAAGTGGGCCCTTAATATATGCTGAACCAATAGCCTCCTTAAGCCACTTTGCAATGGTTGCTTTGGAAGCATGGGTAGCTTTCTTTGGCCTGCTCCATAAACAAAAAGATGATCGACCTTTGGAAATCATTAGTAACCTTGCGATACTGAAGCAAAGCCCTGCGGACATCTAATAAACCTAAGCTCCCGAGCATTCGGCATAGACGTATCCAATTCTGGGAAAGCGGGAAGCTCGACCACCTGATTCACATAAAAATCAGAGACTACCTTTGGAACAAAAGAAGGAACCGTATGCAACGAGACTCCTGACTGATATTTGAAGGAAAGAAACCCTGCACTACAACACCTATAACTCCGATATCCTCCTGGCAGAACAGATGGCCACTAAGAAAACAACCTTGAGAGTTAAGTCTAAGTGTTGCTCTCCGAATTGGCTCAAATGGAGCGTCACACAAAACTCGCAGAGATTAAGGTTCCAAGGGGGACAGACCTTCCGTACCAGAGGACACAATTTCTTAACTCCCCGAAGGAACCTCTGCACATCAGGATGGTAAGATAAGGTGTAACCCTCAACCTTCCCTTGCAAGCAGGCTAGAGCCGCTACCTATACCTTAAGAGAATTAAGAGCAAGGCCTTTAGCTAAGCCCTTTTGTAGGAACGACAAAACATGGGATACTGAGGTCCGAACTGCTCGTGTCCCCTTTGGCTCTACACCAAGCTTCAAAACCCTTCCAAACCCGAACATACGAGAGGGAAGTAGATTTCCGCCTAGCCTGCAAGAGCGTGGAGATTACCAGCTCCGGATATCCTCTCTGCCTCAAATGCCGCCTCTCGACAAAAGCGATCTGCCTGGTCGAAAATATGGGTCTCTGACGGAGAAGACCCGAAAGATGACTGAAGCATATCAGACCATCCACCGCTAGATTGATTAGAACCGTGAACCACTGTCGACGCAGCCATTCTGGAGCTATTACCACACTCCCGGGATGCTTCTCTATGCGATTCAAATCCTTGCCCACTAGAGGCCTCTGAGGGAAGACGTAGAGCAGGATCTCACGAGGCCAGGGTACCACTAGAGCATCTACCCCCCCCTCGTCCCATACTTCCTTCTGCGACTGATGAACAGAGACGCCTTCGCATTGAGCAGAGTCGACATCAGATAGAGGTGAGGACAACCCCACCGCTTTCGGATGAGCTGCATTGCCGAATCCGCCAGTTCCCACTCGCCTGGATCTAAGCTCTTGCAACTGAGAAAATTGGCCTGAACGTTGTCGACGCCCGCGATATGAGATGTGGCTAACTGCAGCAAGTGCTGTTCCGCCCAGAGAAACAGTTCTTGAGCTTCTAGAGCTACCCCTTGACTCTTGGTGCCACCCTGACGATTGATGTAAGCTATAGTCGTCGCATTGTCTGACAGAACCCTGACTGAGTGACCCTGAATGAGAGGAAGGAAAGAGCCAGCCGAACTGCCCTGGTCTCCAACTGATTGATAGGCCAATAGGCTTCTTCTGAAGACCAAGTGCCCTGGGTTGACTGCCGCTCGCAGACTGCCTCCCAACCAGAGAGACTGGCATCGGTAGTAAGAACCACCCAATCCGGAACTTCGAGATTGACACCACGCTGCAGATTGGAGGACTGTAGCCACCACTGCTCCTTGCCGACGCATCCAGCAAGACCGGTTGATGAAAGGCCTGCGACAGAGGATTGCACCTCTCCAACAGCACCCTATGAAGTGGGCGCATATGGGCTATGGCCTACGGCACCAATTCCAGCATAGAGGCCATCGACCCCAGAACCTGTAGAAAGTCCCAGGCTCAGGGCACCTATGCCAACAAGCAGCAAACCTGAGACTGTAACTTGTCCATCCTCTCCTCCGTGAGGAACACCTTGCCTTGTGTCGAACTGAGCCCCGAGGTAGTCGAGAATCTGAGATGGCTCCAAATGACTTCTCCCGATTGACCACCCAGCCGAGAGACTCTAGCAGACAAATCACCTTTCACACCAATAATAGACACCCATCTAACAGTTTCTCCCGAATCAGCCAATCATCGCGATAAGGGTGTACCAGTACTCCATGTCGAAGAGCTGCCGTCACACCACCATAATCTTGGTGAATGTGTGAGGAGCCGTGGCCAGTCCAAACAGGAGAGCCTGAAACTGGAAATGTTGACCCAGCACTGCAAACCTCAGAAAACGCTAGTGATCCTGACGAATGGGGCCATGAAGATACGCCTCCGTCAGATCCAGGGAAACCAGGAACTCCCGAGAGTGCACCACCACAGTGACTGAACGCAAGGTCTCCATGCGAAACCGCAGGATCTTCAACATCGCATTTACTCGTTTAATATCCAGAATGGGACGAAAGGTACCCTCCTTCTTTGGTACCACAAAGTAGATGGAGTACCGACCCTTGCCTCGTTCGTGAGGAGAGACTGGGATTACAGCTCCCAAGTTGCTCAACCTGCGCAAAGTGTCCAGAACTGTGCGATGCTTCCTTGAAAACCCGCAGGGGGACACTAAAAACAGGTCTGGAACGGGAGAACAAACTAACGCGCAACTTTCCCTTAACATGAGGCCCCACTGATCCTGCGTAACCTTGGTCCACTCCCCGTAAAAACGTGCCAGACAGCCCCCTATATAGGGAACGGTGGAGCGGACCAGCCTCGCTTCATTGGGCGGCCTTGACCCTGTAGCTCCCTCACCAGCGGGAGCCCTAAAAGGCCTACATCTGCCCCGAAAGGCCTGACCCCAAGCCAAGGCTCTAGCTTGAAAAGGTTTCTGCAAGACCGCCGGGCCTCTGGAAAGACAAAATCTTCTATCCCGAAAACACATACGGGACTGAAAGGCCTGCTGATTTCGAGGCTTATCCTCCGGCAACTTATGCACCTTCGTCTCACTCTATTGCTTTATCAGCTGCTGCTCCAACTCCTCCCCAAACAAGAAGCGACCTTTGAAGGGTAAGGAACCCAGCTTGGCCTTAGAAGACACATCCGTGGAGCAATGAGTAAGCCAAAGCAAGCGCCTAGCCGCCATCCCGGAACACATAATCCAAGATAACGACCGCACCAAGTCATAAAGGGCATAGGCTACATATGCCTCCACTCGATCCTGGTTCAGTCTGTCCGTCCTGAAAAACGCTGAACTCAGCGGAGACAAGCCCTTTGCATAAAGCTGGAGCAAATGGCAGCCCGCAGCCCCAAGGCCGCTCCCTCAAAAATCCGTTTAAGATGAAGCTGCAACTTTCTATCCTGAACATCTTTAAGGGCCATGGCACCCGCCACCGGGATAGTGGTCTTTTTTGTGACCGCGGAGACTGCCGCGTCCACCTGCGGAAGAGCAAACAGCTCCAAAATGTTTGCTCCAGTAAGGGATAGAGTTTGGACATTGCTCTGCCAACCCATAACCTGGAGTGCGGGGAATTCCACTCACGCTCCACCAACTGCCGGACCAACCTACAATAAGGAAACGTGGACAGAGGAGCTCTAAGACTATCGAGGACAGGATCCGCCCCATCCATCTCTGGAACCTCCTGAGGAGCTTTCAGCCCCAACTCCGAGAACCTGAGGGAACAGGGGCTCCAACTCCTTCCTCTGAAGCAAGCAGAGGATCTTGGGGGTCATCCCCCTCTGGAACTGAAGGAGCCCCTGTGCAATCTCAGAGATAAAGTCCGGTGACCCCGGATCCTCGACTAGCGCTGCCGCCGCCGAACCTCCTGGAGAGTCTGACCTCCCTAACTCTTCCTCTAGTACTCCCAGACGGGAGTAACGTGGACCCCCAAGGATCTGTATTCTTCCAACCGATTGGGCCCCGCTCCTGTCCCTGACAACGGAAGGCCTGGACCCCGAGCTGTCAGAGTGCATTGAGGGACCCCCATACCCCCAAGCTGACCAAGGCCGAGACCTGAGCTGCCTAAGGGAACTGAGGGGCACCCATACCCTCCTGCTGAGTCAGGTAAACCTGGTGAAGCAGGAGGATAAAATCCAGTGAAAAAGCCCTTGCAGACGCAGGCAAGGGAGGGACCTGGTCCTCTCCAAGCCCCAGTGGCAAATTCTCTTGCCTATCTGCCCCCACTGAACCCCCCCCTGCCCTGGTAAGGGACTTGGGTGGATCGGGGATAGCTGCAGAGGGAGATCACCCTCCCCCTCCAAAAATGGCAGCGCACGCGAGTCCGATGACAAAATGGCTGCCGCTCCTGCCATGCAGGAGCTGGCAGGCCCAGCACCATCGGCAACATCCAAATCGGGCCCGACCGCAGCCGCCGCGCGCCTCTGCCTCCTCCTCAGTCTCAGAGGCACTGGAAGAAAGGAGGGCCCTTCCCCTCCCAAAATGCATGCGGAACAGAGGCCTGCCCTTCCAAGACGCACCAGGACTGCACAGCACGCGCAACAAGCTGAGCCACGAACCATTCTCCCCCGGCCAAGAAAAAAGTAAAAATAGCAAAAAGAAAAAAAAAGGGGGGGGGCTGCTCCAAAGCCTTACCACTCAGCTGCTCCTAGCTTCTTTTTTTCCCCTCACTTTTTTAACAAAGCTAACTAACAAAAATTAACAGGGGAATCCCTCTCCTAAGGCTGAAGGGAGCTGTCCAGCTCAGATCAGCTACAAGCAAGCAAGAAGGAAAAGAAATTTTAAAAACCCTGAAGAAAAGAAAAAAAGGAGTGTAAAGCCGGCAGAACGGCCTCGTGAGGAGAGGGATCTGGACCACCAGATTTATACCCCACAGATCAGCTTGGAGCAAGCACTGACCAGTAGCTCATCCACCTCAACTGAGCAGGGAAAGGTTCCTCACAGGAACCAATTCCCTGGGAGGAAGGCTCAGTTAAAAATGAAAAAAAAGTAAAAAAAAAAGACTGCAAGTTTATGCACCAGTCACCATCTGCTGGAGACAGAGAAATACTGAGCTTCTGCAGGTGGCACCAGGACTTATCAAGCAGTGTCAGCGAGGCTTTTCTCTGTCTCCATCTGCTGGCATGGATGAATAAACCCAGAATTCTGAACTGATCTGGGTACGTTCAGGGAACTGAACATTTAGTGTCATTGTCTGAAAGCAAATTTTTTAAGGATGTGAATCATGTTAAAAATCGAAGTGAATGCTGTGTTAACTTTTTATAACTTCATAATTGCATTTTTATTGGACACTATTTTTGATTTTAAAAAGTGGTTCAGTACCAATGTGTTGGTTTTAAATAGTGAAAAGGCTAATATTTTATGGGTAGGAAGGAAAATCTGTGTAGATTTTATTTTACAGATTAAAACTTGCACATTTAAATTTATCAGGACTAGATGAGACTCGTAATTTGGGTGTAACCCTTGATTCTAAGCCAGCTTTGGAAGCTCATTAAAGTAGCAGCCCAGATTGCTCTCTTTAAACTTCGGTGCATAAGGCCACTGAGATGTATCTTAGCCTGCACTACCTTTTAGAGTTGCTGCACAATCTTTGGTTTTGACACACCTGGATTATTGCAGTGCACTTTATGTAGGGCTGCTTCAGTTAGTGCAGAATGTTGCTGTTAGATTAGTGTAGGGACTGAAATGATCTGAAGTGTTCAAGTGCATAAACAGCAGCTTCACTGGTAGACTATTAAGAGGGCAATCTTTAAATGGTTGATAACTGATTTTTAAAGCTATCCATGATGACAATCATTGTTTAGCTGTCAAAAAATCAATTGGCACACTCCAGTTCGGACTTTGCGTTCAACTCAGATGTTACTTGAAGTACCAGCTAGCAGTGTGTGCTGGTCTAGTAAGAGCAGAGCAAAGTGCTTTACTATGCAGAGTCCTATATTATGGAATATTCTTCCTTTAGATATCTGGATGGAACAGGAATATTTAAGCTTTCGTAAGGTGGTGAAAGCTTTTATATTTGCATGGCCTTTTGCAGAATGATAAAAGATGAAATTCAAACAGTTTTAATTATTTTTATTTTGCACTACTACATGCTGTATGTTTGATTTTATTATGTATACGTGTTTGTATGAATTTTGTAAGAATTGCAGAATATAAAATACATAAATATCACTCCAAGATCCCTGGTGAGACCTCACTTGGAATACGGTGTATAATTCTGGAGACCGTTCAAGCTAGTCAATGGACTTTGTTCTAAAGCATATGGGGACAAAAAGATCAAGGCTCTGCGTTGTTCCTATACAGCAATTATCAAAGAATAGAAACCATTAATGAGACTATGAGAAAGGAGAGACAGGAGAAATGACAGACATTTAAGTTTATGTATATTTGATTTAGATTCTGTTTTTCAGACTTCCTGAACGTAGTCTGCTTTGAACTGTATGTATTTCTCTAATCCCAATGGAGGACTCAAATCATACGGTCTCATTTTAGAAAGTATTTACACACCTACAACTTGGTTTTACTCAAATAAGTGGACTTTTGAAGATTGCTACATTATATGCAATTGAATTGTCCTTAGGATGTTCATGTGTAAATGCACTTTACATGGATAAATGGTTTTTAAAAATATCTATATTATGTTTCATTTATGCATGCAACACCTTTGAAAATTACCTCCTAAATTTGTACCTAAAGCAATGGAGGGGGAAGTGACTTGCTCAAGGTGACACGGAGCAGCAGTGGGATTTGACCCCTGGTTTCCCTGCTCCAGCAACAAAACTATTCCTCTAATCCATATCTCGAAGATTTCTATTCACAGGAGGTGAGCCACTTTCAATGGAAAGAAGGTTCTAAAATGAGGGATGTTGGGATGAGGGTAAAAAGGGGTAGACTCAGGAGTAATCTTAGAAATATTTCTTAACAGAGGATGGTGGATGCATGGAACAGCCTCCCAATGGAGGTGGTAGAGAGAATTCAAGAAAGCATGGGATAAATACAGGGGGATATCCAAGGAATTAATTTAAAAACTTTTCTATACCGTTATTAAGTTAGGTACCATCATAACGGTTTACAATAAGGCACAAATAATAATATTGGAAAACATAACAAAACCTATCATTAAACAGGTGCCAAGAATTTACGGTAACATAGCTTGTTTATAATTACTCATAATTGGAAGTGTTGTATCATGTCCATTCTTTATTTTAACAGATTTTAAAATTCTAAAATCAAGAGCAAACATTTAAAATAAAAATTGATTATATACCCGTGTAGATTGGGGTAGGGTGCTTGAGTGTTCTGCAGATCGCTTTTCTTATTCCCTATGTTCTACTCTCCTTTCTCTATGTTGTACTCCTGTTTAAATAACCATGTTTTTAAATGTTTTCTGAAGGTTTTGATGTCTGTAAGCGGATCTCGATAGGCATGGAGTTCCATAACATAGGACCAGCTAAGGAGAGCGCTCTTTCCCTTACTTGGGTTAGTTTAGCTGTTTTAATTGAGGGGATGGTTAGTAATGCTTTATTTGCTGATCTCAGATTTCTGTTAGGGACGCTTACGCGGAGGGCTGTAGTCAGCCATTCAGCTTTTTCATTATGTATTAATTTATGTATGGGTAAGGCTAGATAAACTGAACAGATGGGTAGACTAGATGGGCCATGTTTCTAAACCTTCAAGGCTTCAAGACACAAAGGGTCAGGTTTCATGCACATAGGTAAGCCTCTCAGCTTCTTAAATCCCCTGCTCTAGAAAACCTTTTCATCCTACCCCTTAAACATATACAAGCATGAGCACAAATACCTTCCATCCTTCAGCGTGTTCACAATTGACCGATTCAGCTGACAGATGCAGTTGGTCTTCAAGCGTTCATTTTCGACTAGAGAGTTCAGCTGTGTAGCCAACATGAAAGCTGTAAAACAAGCAGTGCACATTATCGACTGATTTATCCCTTTTAATCCGAGGTGATGCGCTTACTGAAACATGTGATAATCACATTCAAAAAACTGAATTGTAAAGGAAGCTAATTGACTAATGAATAGAAATTAAAAAAAAAAAAAAAAAAAAAACTTGACAACTACATTTTATTTCCCTGCAGAATACTAAGATTCTCTTTGTTTTGTTCTCTCAATATCTACCACTTCGTATTCTTCCTCTTCCCACCCCTTCCACTCAAGTGATATTTATATATGGCCTTACAATCAAAAGGACAAATGCACACTAAATATCACTAATAGCTTTTGTTCCATGTCCAGATGTTTTAAAGCTGTTAATTTGGAACTATGTTAACCCAAGCAACAAAATATAAAATCTAGAAGTCAAGATTTGAAGAAACCTCAAGAAGTCAGAGTGTCATTTGCTTTACCTCCATTTAGGAGACACCATATCCAAAATTTTGGATTACTTCTAGCAATTCCTATTGTTAGCTCAATGCACCAAACTAAACAGAGGTGGAGACCTTCAGCAAGAACAACAATCTTGTGAGACTTTACATTCCTTCTAACCTCATGGCCTTTTAAGTCCCTTCACTCCCCAAAGGAGCAATTTCAAAAGTTGAACAATGTAAGATGAATGTGTCACACAACCATATTAACTTTTCAAACATCTGACCAGGGCAAAGATGGGTTTGTCCGCATCAATGTGATAAACTAACAGAACAGGAAACAACTAAAATACGCCAAACTTCCTACTGTGTGCTAATTGATTACACTAGTCTGGACAAGAGGAACATACCAAAGATGCACCTTCATGGAAAAGCATAGATCTAACGGGTAAACTGGGAACCAGGAAAGATTAAAACTCTGTGCCTGGCACTAACATTGCTGTGACCTTGGATAAGTCATTTAATATCCTACTCCTAGGCCATCCATTAAATGGTTAGCTCTCTGGCAGAGAGGACTCATTTTATCTGTATGTAATTTGGGGTAAAGCACCCTGGTCTAAGGCACTATATAAATGCCAAAATAGAAGATGGATACTACCTTTTATCAGATAAGCCTTGCAATACGCTTTGTAAAGAACTCCTTTCTAGACTGCTCCTGCAAAGCTTCCTTGTGAAGCCACAGAGCTTGGGAAAGCCATTCGTGGAAGGTTACACCCCAATCAGAGCCCCTCATATCTATGGCTACATGCACAAACTGTACCAACCCTAAAGGGGCTTGCTTCCCTTTGGGCAGCCTGCCTGAATCCACCAACTCTAGTTTCAGATCTCACAGTCATTACCCCACATGCAGCTTGGCCCATGGCACCAGTTCTACCACTATCTTCAGAACATTTTCAATCCCTGGCCCATGACCATTGCCAGGAACTGTAGCAGCCTCATTTTTGTTAGAACCTTCTCCTGAAGCCAACATGAGCCCTTGACTGGTAAGAAGTTGTCTTTACAGATAAACACAATCTTCAGTAGCTACAACTGTGGAATTGCAGAAGTCACTACTTATTTAGACATTTTATATACTGTTCCATGTCAAGATCACAATGGTTTACAAAAGTAATGCTCATAACTATCAAACAAATACCGACTACCTTTATCCCTTTCTTACAACGTAATTACTTGCCTGAGCAAGGTAGAATTACAAATTTTTTTTTTTTTTTTTTTTTTTAGAAAAGGAACAGAAGTTACACATGGTCCAATAATAGACAGCAGAATGACAAACCAGCTTTACAACAATAAACTGCAAAGAACTACATAAAATGTTTACAGAGTAGCTGCCCTCCCTCATACAAGTAACCCAACCAGAAACTAAAGCTAAGGGAACATACAGAGAAACTGACTGAGTTTTATGCTTTTTAGCCTCTTTCCCTTATGCCAGCAACCAATGCATTTTCTCAAGTAAATAGTAAACAAGACAACTGGGGATCCTAGCCCTAGTCATTCAGGAATAGTGTAGAGTGTGGCCATGAATTTGGTTAAAAAGCAAAAAAGCGCAGTAGCTCTAAAGTCTGAACTCTTTCAGAAGACTACTCAAAAGGGTGGAAGCTCTACTGCAGGCCAATGCAAATATCATTTATCATACACTCATTTATCTATCAACACTCATTTATCAACACTCATTTATCTACAGAAAAGTATGCTCATCTGACGAACTCAGCAATCATCTAATCACGGATCTCCTACGCATAGACTACACGACACCCAATTCAGCGATAAATTCCTGGTCAACCATAACGGAAACAGTGGCAAACAAACTATGTCCTCTGATAACAAAAAAAGTCAAACAAGGTGCGACCAAAAGACAGCCTTGGTTTACAAACGAACTTAAAACCCTTAAACTTAATTTACGTCAGAAAGAAAGTAAATGGCGTAAAGCCCCTTCTGCCGCTACACTCTCTATCTACAAACTCGCCCTCCACTCATACAAGAGTTCCACCTTAAAAACAAAAAGAGACTATTACGCACACAAGATTCATGACATCATCTACGACTCCAAAGCGCTTTTCACTCTCGTCTCCAATTTAACTCAGGCAAATCCACCGGACATACCATCTAACCTAGCTCAATCAAGAGCGGATGAGCTAGCAATCTTTTTTAGTAATAAAATCACGAAACTTCTAACACAACTTAAGCCCAGTACAAGCACAACAGCCAGCACATACGTACTCCACAACAAGGAAATAACCCTCCAATCTTTTGAACTCACCACTTCCGCAGAGATCCAAACACTTCTGAAGAAAATGAAACCCTCTTCCCATCCCTTCGACCAAATCCCATCTAAACTACTACTTCTAATCCCGGACACCATAAACAAAACTCTAGCGGGCATCATACATTGCTCATTCTCCCAGGGTTACTACCCTGATGACCTTAAACTAGCATCCAAACCACTTCTCAAGAAACCAAACTTGGACCCCAAAGATCCTAACAGTTACCGTCCAATTTCCAATCTTCCTTTCATTGCCAAGGTGATGGAGAAACTAGCAAACACGCAACTATCGGATTACATAGAAGAACACAAAATTCTATTCCCTACTCAATTCGGTTTCAGAAAAGCCTCAAATACCGAATCACTACTCATCTCACTGACGGACTACCTGACTTTGGGCCTTGACAAAGGACAGGCCTTCCTATTGATTTTATTAGATCTATCAGCAGCTTTCGACACTGTAAACCATGCCATATTATTAAAACCAGCTGGCGAACATCGGTATTGCAGGATCAGCGCTGACATGGTTTAAGACTTTAGAGAACAGAGGTTTCAAAGTCAAAATCCTTAACAAAGAATCCCATAGATACCCATCCTCACAAGGAGTTCCTCAGGGTTCCTCTCTCTCACCTACACTCTTCAATCTATACCTTCTCCCACTTTGCCAACTTCTAAACAAATTGAACCTAAAACACTTTATTTATGCCGACGATGTCCAGATTGTGATCCCCCTCCAAGAATCCATCAATAAAACTCTAAAACTGTGGGAAAACTGTTTCAAAGAAATTAATGACCTCCTATCCAGCTTAAACCTAATTCTAAACCAATCAAAAAGTGAATTCCTGCTAATCTCACCGGATAACTGCAAAATCACTACGAACCCGCCAGCCAACTTACAAATCTCAAAAGTAAGAGATCTAGGAGTTTCCATAGACAACAGACTAAACCTAAAAGCATTTATTAATCAAACAACTAAAGACTGTTTCCACAAACTACACAGATTAAAAAGAATAAAACCCCTATTTAATTTCCATGATTATAGAACAGTGCTCCAAGCAATCATCTTTGTGAAAATAGATTATTGCAAAGCTATACTACTAGGCCTCCCATCATCCCATACCAAACCTCTCCAAATGATTCAAAACACGGCAGCAAGAATCCTAACTAACAAGAAAAGAAGAGATCACATCACGCCAGTCCTTAAAGACTTTCACTGGCTGCCAATCCACTACAGGATAATCCATAAATCCCTAACCACAATCTTCAAAAATATCCATGGACTAGCTCCACTCCATCTACAAATAGCACTCAAAAAATACTCCTCCAACAGACCCACTAGAGAAGTGTACAGAGAACTTCTACAGGTACCACACGCCAATGCCACCCAACATATAACCCTGAGAGACAGGGCCTTCTCTACAGCAGGCCCCCCACTATGGAACTCAATCCCCTTAGAATTAAGACAGGAACCATGTCTTCCAACCTTCAGAAAGAGACTTAAGACATGGCTGTTCAAGAAAGCCTTTCCGGACTCTGACTGATGCTCTTCCACCAAATACAGAATGACGGACTATCTCCCACTAAACTGATACTGACATACCAAACACTGCACATTCTTATTCTTGTTAAATTTCTATCATCTTCTTCTCCCAGTTAGAACCATCCTTGTTTTATTGTAACTGATTTTTCTGCGCACTTTTATAACTTGTTATAATTTGTAAATGTATAAAATGTATACTCATGTTATATTTAAGCACGTTTATAATGTATTGATCACCCCTGTTTTATGTAAACCGACATGATACGAATCTCCGTGAATGCCGGTATAGAAAAACTCAAATAAATAAAAAAATATATATATATCCCCGACTTCCACTGCTTCCAGAAAAGCAGTTCCCATAGCAAGTCATTCAGATAAGAAAAAGGAGACATGGTGAGCAGAGCTGAGGCGAGGCCATACAGCAAGCTTCTACACAGATAATGGCTGTATGGGAGCCATTAATGAGACAATGGGAACACTCATTAGCATCTTGCAAGTATAAAGGAAATCTCCATCTGACCTCTTAAGATGGTCTGCAGCAACTCCATCCTGAAATTCTATCACAAATGTGTTCAGCTTTTTGAGATCCAGGATCCAACAGAACTGGCAGGATCTCTTTGGTACCATGAAATAGATCATATTATCCTTGAATCTCTCTTAAGCAGAACCAGATACATACCAGATGACAGACTCTGGAAAAGGGCAGTAGGTTTCAGTGGATCACTGTGCTCTCTGAAGAATGAAAAGTTTTGGGGGTTTTTTGTTTTTTTTAATTTAAAAATGTTATTGGCCTAAACCATGCAATACCATGAACAGTATTGCTCCTGTTTTTACACAGCCACAGAAACTCAAAACTAACTTGTAACATCCTTCCCCGTACCCAACCACAGTCTGACTCCCACCCCAATCCTATCTTCCACTTTTCAAATGGGTTCCAGATCCATTCCAATACAGAAAGTCTCTCCTCATTGCATATCATATGGGAGAACTTGTGGCAAAGTCATTTATGAAAAGATAGTAAACCTAGGGAAAACAGTTTCAACCAATGAGCTGCAATCGCGCATCTGGCAGCTATAAAAACTTGGATAATTAGTTAATTTCCCTGGTGCCACTTCTGAGCAGAAAACATTTTTGATCCTAACCCATTGTAATATTGACCATTTCTTCTACAATATTTGAAAGGTCTCCCAAAAAAATAGCAACAGCAGCACCATCCCATTATATATGACCCATGGCACCCTCCTCATCACAACTGCTCCAGCATATGACAAATGTATTTTATTCAAATGAGGACTGAGCTACTATTTCCTTTAGTACACTTTATATGCATTTTCTGGCCAAACTTGCCAAGACAGAGGTTCTTGCCACATTGACCCAAATATCCTCCTCTTCTAAACTGCAGTTAACGTCACTTTCCCAAGCCAGTTCATGATCACACTTCCCAAGTGGTTGAAAAGCAAGGCTTCTATAAATCTTTAAACAAAGAAGGCTTGATGCATATATTTTCAGCACATATTTCCCTATAATATGCTCAAACGCCTAATTAAGACAAAAAAGGCAAAGAAATCTGTATTTGATAAGCACTCTTCTTCCCATGCACCGACTGAATTAGCTATTTACATTCTTACTATAAAACAATGGATAGCAAACAGATTAATGCTTAACAGAGAAGACTGAACTGATCAATTTAACCAGATCAGCTAGAGATATTCCTCCATCACTGCAAACAGGTGATTGGAATAGACCAATCTCCAAACAGGTTTGCAATTTAGGTATTGTGCTTTGACATCACTCACTTTTTAACCACACAAAAGTTGTGGTCAAAGAATTCTTTTTAGAAATTACACTTACATTGATTAAAACATTTTCTAGACTATGAAGACTTTTTTCTGTTCTGCAGGCACCGATCCTTACAAGCTTAGACTATTGCAATGATATTCATATTAGAGTGTCAGCTTTCACCTTGGCAGTACTGCAGATTGTGCAAAATGGTGTAGTGAGGGTACTCTGACACGTGGCATAATGATCACATATCTGTTCTCTCTTCATTACATCAGCTTCCCGTACCTTGGCACATTAGATTCCAAATCTTGACCATAGTTTGTTTTTTTTTCTTTAAGTTTATTTATATTCCACTACCATAGTGCACAAAACTTCTATACTCCATCTCAAACACAGGTCTGCTGGGCAGACTGTTAGCTCCAGCTTGGTTATTGCACCTTTCTGACACATAGGAAAGCAGGCCCAACCTTATGGAATGATTATCAAACTTAAGAGCTGAGCTAGATCTTAAAGCTCCTTTTTTTACTCAAGGTTTTGGGAATCTAGCAGCATTATTTACTCTGATTTTTGCCTGCTCTGGTTAAGTCAGGTTTAAACGTTCCATTAATCTGAGTTTGTTATTGTGAATTAATGTTGTACTGAGTTTCTGGATTTTTAAAAGTTATCAGTCTGTATTTGAAAATCATTTAAATGCTGGTGGCTAGGTTATTAGTTTTATATTTTTAATAATTATGAATGTAGTTTGTAACTTGCCCAGAATGGTAGATGGACAAGAAGTATTTTTAAATAAAATGTTTGTCTCTCAGGGCTGCAAGACATTACCCACTTTTATCACAAAGTTGGCCTGAACTATATATAATCCCTGGTCTTAGCACCTTTTAAATAAATCCAGCGTAAACCCTCCATTATATCTAATGGGTATCACGGGAATAATTTCCCAAAGAGAATGAGACTTTAGTTTAAATCCCAAAATGTTTAAAGGTCTTGAGAGGGTCATTTTAAAACTGTGCAGGTTGAGATAAATTTAAAATGCATGCAGACTATTTAGAAATTTGTATTCCACTATATCTATAGCTCTATATGGGGAAATTTAAAACATTCATAACACATTGACAACAGCAAAAGTAAACATAAGGCTCAAAACCCCTAAGGCCTCACTGTACACCTGACAACCACTGTAAAGCAGGCAATGAAATTCAGTTCATCTTTTGCCATCACAAGTCAAGTAAACCGCAAATTTGCCTCCGCTCTTAAGATGTGTTAAGAGTTTCCTGTTGTCTACAGTCAGTCAATCAAGGATTGACAGTACTCAGAAAACTTGTAAACATATCCTCAAAGGTCGCACAAAAAGCTGGATATCATCTGCATAAAGACAATACCCAACAACTGGCAGAGATGAAAGGTAAATATTAAATAGCACAGCAGGATGTAGCCGGTGTGCCCCAGGGCTCTGCACCGAAGCGCTCACTGCCATACATAATATACGATCCAAACCATTGCTAAATGTCCCAGAAAGCCCACAACTGTTTAGTTGGAATATGACCTAAAGTATCAAAAGCTTTTATGCACAGACTTGGCCCTGAATTTTTAGAACAAAAATATGCACACAAGGATACTCTGAAGCTTCCTGCATAAGCGGGCTTGTATGCAGAAAAACTTGCCCATTCAAGATTCTGCCTCCTCTATCAAGGGAACAACCTGTGTGGTGAACTTACATGCATCCTTTTTAAAACACAAGACTCAGGGTCAGGAGAATGTCACTAAAAACAAAGATGTCTGGTATTTACTGCATTTGATTTCAACGGCATCGCTAGTAAGTGGACATTATTTTACTTTTTTTTATGCACAGCCATTTTGGAATTCTTTATTTTTAATACGGGCAGAGTCACCTTCTTGATAGTCTCTTTCTCCTGATGAAGCCACTATCGAGGGAAACAGGGGCCTTTATCGAGGAATGAATGGGATCTCAGTGAAATTCTCCTAACCCCAATTTTGAGACGCTACCACGGATAATGAAAGGGACAGATTGCTCTCCAGCATTGAATTCCATTAGCATTGCAGGCCATCGATGTTGGAAACCAATCCTAAAAAAACAAAAAACTGGTAGAATTGACAACTGGGACAACTATCGCCCTATATGCAATGTCTTTTCTCTCAAAAGTTCTAGAAAAAGCAGTGCGCTCTCAACTTTAAAACCACTTAGAAGACCATGATATTCTATACCCAAACCAGTTTGGATTTAGGAAAAGTCACTCAACTGAGATTTTACTCATGTCATTAATGGACACCGTCCTATGTGGGTTTGATGACTAATCCTATTTCCTGGTGCTAATTGATTTAACAGCCGCCTTAGACACCGTGGACCATAACCTGTTATGCCATCAGCTGAGAAAAATTGGAATGGACGGTAATGTTCTCAATTTGTTCTCATCCTAAAAGGCCATTCCAAGTCAAACTGGGAAACCACATATCTGATACCTTCCATACTGATACAGGTGTCTCTCAAGGTTCAGCACTCTCAGCAACACTATTCAATATTTATATGTTCCCTCTATGTAAAATTATTGGCAGATTTAGGAATTACCTTCTTATATGCCGACATACAGTTCTACATCCCATTCGCAAAACCATTTGAAAATACTGCATAGACTTTCAACATATATGAAAGCATTACAACAAGAACTCTCTCAACTAAAACAGCAAACACTAAAAAACAAAAAGCTGAAATCATTTGGTTAAAGAGAAATTCTGCTATAGTTAAATACCCAGGTCTAGAGGCAGGGGTTTTTCACATCACTCCCTCGGATCAAGTACAGGACTTAAGTTTCCAGATAGATGAAAACCTTACAATGAAAGCACAAAATTAATTAAAAACAGGTTACGCCAAACTGTGCATATTACATCAGTTGAAACAGTTACTATCTTTTGAAGACTTCCATACTGTTTTACAGACTCTAAATTCTCAGAGTACTGTAACTCATTACTCTGCCTTCCTATAAGTCAATTAAAACCATTTCAGTTATTACAAAATGCCTCAGCAAGACTTTTATTAGGAACAAGGAAATTTGATCACATTACACCCTCGCTGATATCACTGCATTGGCTGCCAGTACAATCCTGAATCTATTATAAAGTATTAAACATTAATATTTAATATTTGCCACACTAATAACCCTGGTCTGATAGGAGTAACATTAGAACCTTACACACTACAACGAACACTAAGATCTCAAAACAAAGGACTATTGACTGCGCCTACAATACGGAGTACACATCGGACGCAAATATGAGATCGTGTGTTTTCCATAGCGGACCCAAAACCGTGGAATTCTCTACCTGAGATGCTACAATTGATACCAAAATGAAACTTGGCTATTCAAAAATGCATAACACCTTAAAAAAAAAAATCAGAAAGCAGAGACTACAACAAGGACAAAGATAAAAGTAACAAAAAATTATAAGTATCTTAAGACAACTTACTGATGATTGTTGAAATAGAATGTCCTAGACTTTTAGTTAATTTGTATCAGAACAGTAGATTTACATAAATCCCTATTGTGTTGATCTATAATATGAATGTTACTTTTGTAAACTGTTGTGATCTGCATTTGGAATGACTGTATATAAAGTGTCTAAATATAGGCTAAAAACTGTTTTGAATACATTTCCTGAATTTAGTTGATTTTTTCAGGTGGATCGGATGTGTAAATTTTAATAGTTCACCAGTTTGTTATGCAGAGATTTTATTGTTTTTTATGATTTTCTATAAAAATTTGATTAAATGCTTATTAAAATTTGTTAAAAATAATTACAGTCTTATATCACACTTGTATTGTTCCTCACATTAGTGTTCACTTTGAGTTGTGTCGATGCAGAACACAAACTTTATATCTGCCTTAGGTTATATATAGCACAAAATAATCTAAAGCAGATACAAAAAGTTTGTTTTCATGCATCAACACACAACAAAACCATATAGAAAAGGAACCCATTAGTGGTTATATTTTAATTTCTTACAAAAGCCAGTTCATAAACCCTTTAGACACTCCATCTAATGCAGCTGTGTTATCCAGGATGATTTCTTTCAATCACTGGCAAAGGCATTCATATTAGATAATTTTCTATAGTGCAAAGCCTTCTCTGCTCTTCCATGAATATTTCATAACAAAAATGTATTTTAAAACCTTCTTGATTTGAAGCCTTCACATGTATCAATCGCATCATAACGTTTCAGTTCATTTCAAAAATGTGCAGGCTCAGATTTGCAGTCATGCTCTGACGTGATTAGATGTGTTCTGTCGAGTTCCCGCACAGCCTACTTGCTATTTTTTTTTTTTTTAATCCTGAATTAGTGCTTTGTGCGAGCAATTATGGCACTCTCCAAAGATGCGAACCAGAGCTCATTAACAGACTTATGGTCCGAGGGGCGACCTAAGCAGAGAAGAGTGATGTGAGAAAAATCGCCAGAGCGCAAACCAGTAACGGCGTCTCCGCCTCCTACAGAGGACTCAGATGAGGACCTCAACGCTGTTGGTGGCCCAGATCATGTGGCAGACCTCCTGGAAACCTTTATGACAAAGATAACTAAGCTTCTAGATATGTGCCTTGGTACTGCCATAGCCAAAGTCACACACCTAGTAGAGTTGGACTGGGAGCACATGGGCTGGCTGGACAACAGGGAGACGCAGATTTCTGATCTAGAGGATTCGCTAACCTCTGTCTGAGCTAAAATGGACAAACTGGAGAGTCAGCACACTGCAGTTGCCAGTAAGCTGGATGACTTAGAAAACAAGTCCCAGCGAAATATTCGGATCCTGGGTCTTCTGGAGAAGACAGAGGGCAAATATGCAGCCCATTCTGTAGTGCATGGGCTCCCTCAGCTCCTGGGCCTGGACTATAAAATGGCACCCATAAAATAGATCACGCGTATTGTATAGCCGCACCGCAATCAACCCGCGGACGTTTTCCACAAGTCATGATAGCCCGCCTTCATAACTTTACAGATAAGCAGCAGGTTTTGCGCTCAGCAAGAGGGGGCAGGTGCAATTACACACTGGTGCGAAAAGTATTATCTTCACAGACTTCTCCCCAGAACTGCAAAAACAGAGGCAACTATTCAATCCTATCAAGTGTGACCTGAGCCACTTAGGCCTCTCATATGCCATGTTGTACTCCGCCAAACTTAAAGTAACAGTGGACAATAAAGTGGAGATTTGTTCCACTCCTCGAAGTGGAGAAATTTATAAAACAAAAAAGTTTAAACGGAGAGCTGGACTTTCTGATGTGCCCATCAGCAATTCTTCTATACATTCCTTCCTTTACAATTACAGTATGAACAGTATTTTCTGCCATAACTTGGTCCCTGCGTATTTTACATTCGTTGGAAGTTCCTTGCCTCTCAGTCTCCCTGTCACATGTCCTCCTCCTATAGACGTTTGACGATGGACTGTGACAATTTTTGCAGACTTGATTTGACCCCTTCTCTTTGTCCTGTAACTTTACTTCATTGGGCGTGGTGCATCAATCTAGCTGGGGACATCTGGAGAGCTGTTCCC
Source organism: Rhinatrema bivittatum (assembly GCF_901001135.1). Lineage (NCBI taxonomy): Eukaryota > Metazoa > Chordata > Amphibia > Gymnophiona > Rhinatrematidae > Rhinatrema > Rhinatrema bivittatum. The sequence continues at coordinate 161,991,810 of NC_042622.1, read as the reverse complement.
ATCTGGTGACGTCGTGAAGTTTGGCCTGCACAAGGACTCTCCTTTTTCATCTACGATTCTTTTTTGGACCTTATTTGTCTGGATGTTATTTTCTCTCTCTCAGAGCTGATTATTATCACAGCAGTTTATTTTAATATTTCTGTGCAACAGGGTGGCTTTATACATCATTTCTGTGTGTTGATCAGGGAAGACTTGCTGTGAAATAATGGGGAGGGTGGGTTGTTCATGCCAAGATTGGTCCCCCGGTCCTGATTAATTTCCCACCGAGATGGGTTCCAGTCGGCTGGTGATGGGGAGGTTTGGGTTTACCTGGGAAACTGGGTATGGGTTGGTTGGCTTTTTATTGGGCTTAAGGTTGTTTTGGTTTGATTTCTATGTTGTGAGCTGGGGGGGGGGGGGGGGCTTTTCTATTTTGGCTATCTTGAGGCCTTTGCTAGAAGGTTTGGGTATAGCTGGCACACAAGTCCCATCCTAAGCTCTTGGAGAAGTCCATTACCTGCTATTAAGTTGACTTAGAAAGTAGCCACTCCTATTACTAGCATCAGTAGCAAGGGATAGCTTTAGTTTTTGGAAACTTGCCAGGTTCTTTTGGCCTGGATTGACCACTGTTGGAAACAGTATGCTGGGCTTGATGGACCCTTGGTTTGACCCAGTATGGCAGGGGTCGGGAACCCATGGCTCGCGAGCCAGATATGGCTCTTTTGAGGGCAGCATCTGGCTTGCAGACAAGTGTAGCCACACTTTCCAGTCCCCCCCGCTGACCCAGCTGCTCCCCGGTCCTCCTCCGCCCGGGCTTAAAATGCTGTCAGCCCGGGCGGAACGCGGCAGAATAGCTGGAGTCGGCGGCACCGGCGTGCTCTCTTCTTCCCGCAGCCCGGAAGAGGAAGTGTTGCGCATCGGGTGCGTGCGCGGGAAGAAGAGACCACGCCAGTGTGGTCAGCGTCGGTCCGACGAAAAGAAGACTGCAGCGCGGCTCGGAGGAAAAAGAAGAGCTTCAACCGCGGCCGATGGGACTCCTCCTCCGCGAGGGCTGAAAATGAAAGAGGTTAGCGTTGGGAGGAGGCTGCTGCTGCCGCGAGTTCCCGGGGTGGGGGAGAGAGAGTGAATGAGCGAGCAAACATGTGTGTTTGAGATCCTGTGTGTGTGAGTGAGAGATTGCATGTATGTGAATGATTGAGAGCCTGTATATGTGAAAGAGTATGTCTGTGATTGAGAGCCTGCCTGTGAGAGAGCATGAATGTAAGTTTACGATTGGGAACCTGTATGTGTAAGTTTGTGATTGAAAACCTGTTTGTGTGAAAGAGTGTGTGTGTATGATTGAGATCCTTTGTATGTATGATTAAGAGCCTGTGTGTATAAGTAAGAGAGAGATCATGTGTGTCTGTGTGTGATTGAGAGCTGGTTTAGGTGATGGAGCATGTGAGTATGTGATTGAGAGCCTGTGTATAAATGAGAGGGAGAGAGAGAGGACATGTTTGTAAGCATGTGAATGAGAGTCTGTGTGTGAGAGAAAGAGACAGCATGTATTTATGTGATTGAAAGCCTGTGTGTAAGCATGAAAAGATAGACAGCATGTGTGTAAATGTGTAATTAAGAGCCTAAATAAGTGAGAGAGAAAAAACGTGTATATGTGAGTGACTGAGAGCATGTGTGTATAGGTGTGTCATTGAGAGCCAGTGCGAGAGAGAGAGGAGAAAGTTCCAAGCAAACCACCCCTCCTCCTGCTAATTCAGAACAATCTCAGGACACCTGGATATCAAATGTTCCCAGGTATGCAGAGCAAAAAATTTTTTGTATCCTTATTTTTCATTACTGGGTCTTTGTGTCTGCTATTTTGAAATATTTTGTTGGTATCTAGAAATGTTTTATATGAGTTTTTAATTATTGGATATTCCACTCATCAGCTGTTTCGAAATATGTTATTTTTGTTAGTACAGTTTTACTGCTGATGATTTTATATTTCTTGATTTGTTTTATAAGGATGGGTGATGTTTCTTTTTTCCTTTGTTACACTGCATACAGAGACTCTGGCTTGTTGCAGTTTCCAATTCAGTTTTTTCTGCATGCTTCTAGTTATGCGTTTTGGTCTCTTTATTCTATGTTAGGTGAGGGACAGCACGTGATTCAGGTGAGGTTTTCTGCTGGCGTGTAGTTTCTGTGTAGGACTCTATAGCAGCCTGACTTGGTCCGTTTTCCTAATAGGAGATGTACTGGTGTCTTAAGGCCTGGTGTAATATTTTCAGAGACTTATTGTACTTTAAAAGTGTGATCTTACATAAAATGCACACATTTACTTGTATTCAGTTTTAAACATATTGTATGGCTCTCATGGAATTACATTTTAAAATATGTGGCGTTCATGGCTCTTTCAGCCAAAAAGGTTCCTGACCCCTGCAGTATGGCATGTTCTTATGGGGGCCATTTGCTTTTGCTATACAGGTATGGCAATGCATCTCTTATTTGGGCACAGCTGAGTATGCTATTTCAAAGGTGGCCCTGTTTCCTTGAAAGGGACTATTGGGGGGGGGGGGGGGGGGTTCTCCTCATCAGGGTTTTCTCTTTTTTCCTATATGATACTCAGAACACTCCACGACTTGTGCGCTTAAATGCCTGTCCTTAAACGTCAAGGCATCTCCATGCCCATTAAGCGAAAGCATATTCTATAATGGGCCAGAAACTGTGCACAAACTTAATTTTTACAGGAAACCCATCTTACTAATGCTGAGCATGAAAAGCTAAACAGTTTAAGAGGAGTGAAACTTCACCAACCCACCCAATTCTAAGAGTCGCGGCATTTGTACCTTGCTTGCCAAAGCGCTTCCCCTGCTAGTCTGAAGAAGTATTTGCGATCCAAAGGGGCGTTGTGTTATTTTGGAATGTTCTCTTTACATTAATGTATATGGCCCTAATCACAAACAGGAAGTGTTTTATAAAACATTCTTGGATACTATTGTATCTTTCAGTTTTGAGAAGTTATGCCTGGGGGGGGGACGGGGGACTGGAACTTTTGTAGGGACCCTGCTATGGATAGATCCAACACCTCTCCTCACCTTGCTAATCCTGGGTTTATACAGGGAGGTACAGTTATTACTATGCACCTACTTGACATCTGGAGACTTTACCATATGGGTGAATGGGATTATACCTACTACTCTCCCCGGCATAAGTCCTATAGTCACCTTGACTACTTTCTATGCATGCCAAACTTTCTTGCTAATACAACAAATTGCGCCATTCTCCCTTGTACTATTTTAGACCATAACTCGGTAGAACTGGTCTTAAGTCCTGGAGATACACGTCCTCGTACATCTGTGTGGCAATTAAACACATCTCTACTTGGGAAGTTAGAATTTTTAGACCTGTAAAAACTGCAGTTCAGGACTTTAATGAGCACAACCCTGAAACTGACTTCTCACCGATTCTTCAGTGGGAGACTTTAAAAAAAATAAAGGCACATAGAGCAAAACAGGCCAATTACATATCGATAAAACACAATCCAACTTAGCAAAAAGTAAGATCATGGCACACAGTCATGACAAAATATTATCAGCGTATTAGAGTCAGAAGCATTATGCAAGGAAAGATATCTATCAACAGGTTTAAACAGAGGCTACAGTATCTGCAATATGTTTATGGTAGGACCCCAAATCGTTTTGCATACATGCAGACTCTACAGCCTCCTGACAAAGGCCTCTATTTTACCCTGAATCTGCTTCTTCAGAGGAAATTTAACAGATGGGAATCGGGTCAACAAGGTGCACAGAGTGTGGTGGGGTTCAACTGGGGAAGGAGGTTGAAGTGAGATGGGGTCAGGCTGAGGAGGGGTAATTAGTGTGCTGGGGTCAAGAGTGCTTGAGCCGAGCTGGAGGGTGGAGCCGACTGTGCTGGGAACAAGCAGGAGGAGGTTTGGGCTCAGTGTATCGAGGTCAAGCTTAGGGGGGGGGGGGCCACAGTGTGCTGCTATCAAGCTGTGAAGGGGGGCACACAGATTGGCAGGAGTGGACTGTGGAATGGCTAGTGTGCTGGCCCCAGGCTGGTGAAGAGGGGGAAAGTTATGTAGGGGTTGGGCCAGTGAAGGAGAAAGGAGTACTGAGAACAGGCTGAGGAGAATGGAAGGACGGGGTACAGGTGAGGAGCATGGAAGAGAATGTTGGGTTCAAACTGGGGAGGGGATACAGTGACAAGGGACCTCCAGAATTAAGAGGCATAACTGGAGAGGTGGGCCAGCATGCCGACAATGCTGAGGGGGGGGGGGGGGGAGGAGGCTAGGGCACTGGAGTTCAGAACTCTTCTTCATCTGAGCACCTCTATTTGGACATGCCCTCTGTTGAATTTTCAACTAATATTGTTCTGCTTATAAAAATGGAACAAACAAAAGAAGAAATTAATCAAATGTCTCATTTCCATACTCTTGCATGGGTCCAATTTCTTGTTCCAAAAAACAATTTTCTATAGATTAGAAGTTTATGGATGATCATTTAATTACTAATAAAGTTCTAAATTTTAAAAATCCCTTCAATTAATGGCTAATAAATGAATACGACAGAGCCTAGTTTAGCACTAGATCTTCTACATTCTTCTGATGCTAAAATATGCATGAAGCTGCAGTGCTAGTCTATTCTTGCCTGCTCGTAATATATCGGACCCAAAGTAACTCGTTTAGAGGAGGAAAAAAAAAGTCAGCAGAAAAAACACCCCTGCTGTTTGTAACTTCTACCACCATATGGAGCAGTAAAATCTCTGCAGATGATTATTTCTCTTTTAAAGGGCTCTGACGAAACAGGAGACAAGAAAAAAAAAAAAAAAATGGATGGAACCCAGGCCAGGCCCCAGCCTGCAAATCCTACAGATTGCAGTAGGATCAAAAACAAAAAAAGTGTGATTCTCATTGCCAAATGAAGACGAAAGGTGAAGAATAAAAGTGAAGATAAACCGCAAGCTGTTGAGGGCAGAGGGTGCTGGTGCACTTCAAACACATGTGAGTCACTGGATGCAGACTTTCCCTTCCCTGTGAGCAGTCGCTTTTTCAGAGGGGGGACTTCCTTTCTTGGCCAGTCATATCATGGGACGAGGCACCCCCCCCCCTCACCCATGACGCTGGAGACTTTCCTTTCCCCCCACCTCTGAGGGCCATTTGGGCCAGTGCACCAAGCGGAAGAGAGGAGCAAACAGATAAGATGTTAATGGATATTGGACCAAAAGAGTAACTTAACTTCTCTGCAAGTTGGTAAGGGAATTTTTCTACAACTTGAGAAAGGTATAAAAGCAGGTATGATGTTGGATTATTGGCAACCAGAAAGGGGAGGTCAATGGAGGCCTGTTTTTATAGAACTTAGTTAAATGTGGATAGAAAGGTACTAGCAAGCAATAAGAGACAACACAGCAGTAAAAGCACCAGGTGAAATTTAAAAAAAAAAAAACAAAAAAAAACTTACTTGTTGTCTGCGAATGGTAGCTATTTTGCAGGTCTGCCCGCTCTCCCTGATGTTTTAACCTGCCCTGGTCGGCTCTGTAGTGGGTGCTTTCGTCCCTGATCAGGTCTCCCTCTGTCACACAGGCCTGAAGTTCCAGGGGTGGTTTGGGTTCGGGGAGCTGTGCAACAGTGGTGTCCAAAGTTGTAATCTGCGCAAGGGTGGCAGAGACTCTGCACGCGAGCCGCTCTGATCCCCTGCAGGCTTGTGCAACTGCCCTTGAAAAAACATTGCCTGCTGGAGGGAGTGGACTTTGAGAGGTCATAATAGCAGGTCTTATGGACTATTGTGCAAATGAGCACAGCCATCGTTCTCCTTGTTCTCTGGGGAGTGCATTGTGGGGCTGAAAACTAAATAGCCCTTTATGCTTCTCTGTGACTCTGCCCTATTACAGTCCATAGGATTTGATATAAATGGGGAAAAAATAAAAAATATTTTTGTTTTTTCTATCTGTGATTAGATGTGCTCTCATATAGTTCCCCATTTTTGGAAAGCTTCTTTATGCATTTTTTTTAACTCATTACTCAAGAGCAAATAGTCTGCAGGTGTCTTGTCTGGGGGCCTCCATGTGGTATTTTGATCATTTGTCTTTACTGGGACACAGTCCTCTTCATTTCCCACTACATACATGTAACATTCTCTTTTATTTATTAAAAAATATTTGTATACTGCCTTTACAATTCAAAAGAATTAATCAAAACGGTTCACAAACATACATAAATCAAATAAAAAAATAAAATCATAAAAATACAAAACTAAAAAAAAAAAGACAGTCATGCCCTGCAAAATTAAGCAAAAGCTAAATTAAATCTGTATTATAGCTCAAAGAAAAAGATGTATCTGGGTGAAAAAAAAAAAAAATAGTAGAGCGCAAAGATGATGGAGCCCAAGGCTATGTATGCTGTCATTAAAAGAACAGTGAAAGGATCTCCTGAGTTGAAGGAAGGACCTGTGGATGGGCCATGTGCCTTAACTGCAATGTCTCCAAAACAGAGTTTAGATGTTGTCATGGCAGAATCTATCATCTCTGAACTGGTTAGAGAGATTAAGTTGCTGAGATCTGATGTTAGCAGGGCAAATATTGACCTTAAAGAGAGAAGAAGATCAAGGGCCAGAAAGTCTCTTTGAAAGAAATACATTTTGGTGAGCAGATAGAAATCTGCAGTTGAGTATACAGAACAAAGAGCATTGAGAAAATAAGCAAGCAGCTTGAAGAGCATTTGGAGAATTGTCAGAGAAGGATCATCATAAGGGTCACGGAGGTCCCAGAAAGTGATAAGACTGAAGGTACAGCTAAATTGCTTAATAACATAATATCTTGTGTCCCTGACTGAGGGCAGATCTGTAAGATATTGCACAGCACATAGAATTGGAAGGCCACTGGCAGAAGGCCGAAGATATCCAAGAACCACTGAAGCTTGCCTATACTATTTTGAGGACAAGCAAGCATTTCTTAGGTACAGGTATGGCTACAGGAGAAAAGCAGATATAGGGCTTTCCTTCTGACCTACAAGTCCCCAATGAAGGGAAGGAAATGCCACACTGCTGATTTGGAAGAATGTAGAAGAGTAGCTGACCATATTGGTGGAAGAGTTAAAAATCACTAGATATCCTTATCAACTTCTTCCCTTGAAGTACCTATGGAGACGGGGGGAGGGGGGGGGGATTAGGGAAGGAAAATACAGTGGGACTTGTATAGTACATATAAGCTCAATTATGACACTAATTTTACAGGTGCATTCCGATATCTTTTGTTCTCCTTTGCCTTATGATAATGTTCTGGACTGTATCCTTAATATTCTGTTTTTGGTTTGTATACTTGCCACTGTTAATAAATCTTTAAATTACAAAAAAAAAAAAAATCACTAGATATCCTTCATTGCCAATAACAGAGTGGTTGACTGCTTCTCCTAGAACATGGTGTCGACAGTTTCAGTTTTTCTATAATTATCTTCTCTAACCAATCAGATGGAGCAATGGAGCAGTCTGCGCCTGACTGACTCGGCCTCTGGGGTTTGTTTTATGTCTGTTTCCCTTTAGCAGGTCACACCTTTTGATCTCCCTGGTTAATAGTTTATGGACTTCTTCTCCAAGAACCTATCGCAGTATAGTCTTATTCTGGGGTTTGGCCTGTCTTAATTTGTTTATACCTACTCATCTGGAGGAGGAGGGAGGCTGTAATTTCTGCATGATGCTTGGGTAAATCTGGAGATTGTTGGGTGAGCTTAGATATTCTTATACACATATAGGGTAATTATTAAAGATATACAGGTGGATATATAGTGTATAGACAGTTTATTTTTTCTATGAATCTTTAGGACTAGATGGGCTGAATTTCTAATTTAAGGGTTTTCTTTTATTTGTAGTCTGTACTTCTTTTTATTGATTTAAAGAGATTGGGTATAGGAGGCAGGCGATTCAGGTGGCATTTTTACTATCTTGTTTTTTTCCTCTATTCTCAGCTGGTATTTGCCTGTCTCCTTTTGCATGCTCACCCTTGCTGAAAGTTGTGTGTTCTTTTGTCACCAAGTGGGGGGTAAGCTGGGAGGGAGGACTATATCCTTTTCCCAACTTTCAGTTCTACAAAATCTAAGAACTTGTCATAGTGGGTCAGACCAAGGGTCCATCAAGCCCAGTATTCTAATTCCAACAGCAGCCAATCCACTCCTACAAACTCCCAGAGATAAGTAGTGGTTGTCCCCCAAGTATACCTAGTTTATGGACTTCTCCAAGAACCTGCAAAATGTAAATAATCTGCCTCTGTAAAGTTTATATTTATTCCTTTCTATTCTTGTCTCCTTCATCTCCCAGTTTCAATGACCTTGTTATATTGTAACTTTTTGCCTCTTCTGCACTGGTTAAAAGAACAAAGTTATTACACACCCCTGTTATTTGTAAACCGGCATGATATGATTGTATCATGAATGCCGGTATAGAAAAGCCTTAAATAAAATAATAAATAAATAAACCTGTCAAAAACTTTTTTTTTTTTTTTTTTTTTAAACACAGCTACACTGATTACCTTAACCACATCCTCCAGTAATAAATTCCAGAGCTTAATTGTGCATTATATGAAAAAGAAATTTCTCTGTTTTACATATGCCATTTTCTAACTTCAACAAGTGTCCCTTAGTCTTTATATTCTTTGAAAGAGTCAATAACTGGATTCACATTTACCAGTTCTATTCCACTCATGATTTCATAGATTAATATGTACTTCCTCAGTTCAACAATATCTTTTTTGAGATGCAGCAACCAGAATTGCACACACTATGCCAGTTGCAAGCCTCACCATGGAGTAATTCAGAGGCATTATGACATTTTCCATTCCTTTCCTAATAATTCCTAACACTGTCTGCTTTTTGACCACCACTGCACACTGAGCAGAAGATTTCAAAGTATTGTCCATGATAAAGCCCAGATCTATTGTGTAACTAGAGTGGGTTAGTTTCCCCTTTGTGCATCACTATGCACTTGTCCACATTAAATTCATCTGCTATTTGGATACCCAGTCTCTCAAGGGTTTCCTGCATTTTTTCACAATCAGCTTGTAATTTAATAACTGAATAATTTGTGTTGTCTGCAAATTTGATCATCTCACTCCCAGTGCTAGTAAAAGATCTGACACTCTAGTTTACCTTTCTCCACTGAGAAAATTGACCTTTTATTCCTAGTCTGTTTCCTTATCTTTTAACCAGTTTGTAATCTACAATAGGACATTGCCTATCTCATAACTTGTTTATTTTTCTCAGGAGCATCTCATGGAGAACTTTGTTAAAACGCCTCCCGAAAATCCAAATGCACAATATCTACTGGATCACCATTATCCACATAGTTATTATCCCCTTCAAAAGCAAGTAGCAGATTAGTGAGGCAAGACTTCCCTCATGTAATTCTATGCTTGTTGAGTCCCATTAAAGCATACCTATGTTCTGTGATTTTATTCTTTAAAATAATTTAATCGCTTTAGATTCCCCGGGTGGGTTCTGGACTGGTCTGGGGGGGGGGGGGGGGGGGACTAAAGGAAAGGAAATTAACAGGTAAGGTGAAATTACTTCTCACCTGATAATTTCCTTTCCTTGAACACAGTCAGATCAATGGGTTATGCAGACAGATGGAGACAGATTAATAAACTTGCTGATGTCACTCTTAAATGCATCTATACTGACACCAGCCTGGCAGTATTTCTGTAGCAAGCAACTGTGGACAACTTTAACCCATCATGTCCCAAATTATTTAAACAACTTTCCTCTAAATATGACACTAGGATACAATGGGTTAAACACAATCAACAACTTACAAATAAAATCTTGCAATATGGTTGTTTTTTTTTTTTTTTTTTTTTTTTTAATCAGTGAACTTCCAGAAGGAATAGGAAGCAAAAAAAAGGTTTCTGAACAGTAGAATATCTATCTACTCAGCTACATAGATTTACTATGCTTAACTCTGCTCACTTGCCTGTTAAAAAAAAAAAAAAAAAAAACGAAAGACGCCACACACACATCCTTGGGTTTTGCAAAGAACAAATAATTACACTAAAGATCCAGCAGCCTAGGGAGGGTCCTGGATTAGTCTGACTGTATCTGAGGAAAGGAAATGATCAGGTAAGAAACAAATTTCATCTTCCTCTTCAGACCAATGGAATGTACCCGAGCTACTCTGTTAGGGCAGGATGCTGCCCAGGCCCCTTGCAAAACAGCTGTGGCAAAGGAGGCCACCCTCAGACTGCCTTATTTAAAATTCTCCTCTTTTTTTTTTTTTTTTTTTTTTTAACATAAAAAGGAAATCTATGAGAAAAAAAAAGGGCACTTCCCTCAAAAGACTGGCAGCAGGCTCTGATCCTCCTTCAGGGTGTGGAGCCTGGAACCTCCAGCCATCTACCCTGACCGGTGCCAAGGTACCGAGCAATACCAACCCCCTGCTCACCCACCTTACAAACAGGGGGAGGGGGTGGGGTAGCCCCAGCAGGACCTAACAACCCCCTGGGAGACACCCTTGACCACTTTCTTCTTTTTTTAAGTCATCAAACTGCAGACCGCAGGTTTTGCACCTCCACCATCTGCTGGAGACAGAAATACTGAGGGACTGCAGGTGGAAGTAAAACTGTCTCCATCTACTGAAGGGGAGGAAAAACCCAGGAGTCTGGACTGATCTGGGTACATATAGGGAAACTAAAAAAGTTTCCTAGCTTTCAAGAGCAGGACCGCACAGCCTGAGAATAACCTTTCACCACTAATCAGACCCTCTCAAGAGCCAAACTGCAAGACACGATCGATCTTCGTGAAACATTGGACCCTTGGACAGTAGTTCCTCGTGGGATAGAAGCTTTAGAGGGTTGCTGCAAAGCAGATGCTTAAGGTTTGCATGTCACAGTCGATGTGGCCAATCTAGAGCAACCAGCACCACTAGTCCCTGATGACAAGCGACCCTCTGAAGTAACCTGCCTATCATGGGCCAACACATACAGAAGAGTCTCCATGGACCAGACCTGCAGCAAAGCATCAAGGCCAGATGAAAGAGTCCCTCTTGATGGAAAAATGTGCATGCATTTGCATTCTTGCTGGTTACCATCAGATCCAGCTGCAAAAGACCCCCATCTAGCCTCAATGAGATCCATTCCCCCAGATGCACCACATGGCAACTGAGGAAGTCTGCCTGCACATTGTAGACATCTGCTATACGAGGCCTCCAAATTCATTTCTGTCCTCCTTGACAATTTATGTATGCCACTGTTGTGGCATTGGCAATTAGCTTAACCACCTGCCCTACTATCTGAGCCATAAATTCCAGGATAATCAACCAAATTGCCCTGGTCTCTAACTGGCTGATGGACCAGCTCACTTCCACTGTCCCTGACCAAACAGTTGACAATGCACTCCCCAGCCTGGGGACACCAAGTCTGCAAGCCTAATCTCACCGACTCTGGTAGGTTCAACTTCTGGAATAGTCTTGAGACTGGAGATTCCATCTGGACAGCGCGGCCCTTTAAAAAAGATATATGTGTGCCCTTGCCCACAGCACTAGGTCCAATGCTGCCGCCACAGATTAAAGCATTTGCATGTAGGACCACACTAGATTTCTAGCGGAACCGCATATGCCTAGATCTGACTAGACAATTTCTGATTTGTTTGGTCTTTGATCTGAAACAGCTGCAGATGACTCTTGGGGAAATTGGCAATCCATCCAAACTCTTGAAACAATAGCATCACCTGTATGGCTGATATAGTTTCTCAACACGACTATATTCTTAATAAACCTGTTGTCCAGATAAGAGTGAACCAAAATAATCTCCTTGCTCACAGCTGCCGCTATGACCACCATCACATTCAAAAAGTTTTAGGGCAGTTGCTAACCTGAAAAGCAGCACCTGAAACTGACTCAGCACTGCAAAGCTAAGGAAGTGCTGAGCCTTCAGATTGGAATGTGAAGCCTTCATCAAGTCCAAACAGGGCAGAAATTCTCCTTTCCGCACCACCATAGATCACTGATCATAAAGCTTCCGTCCACCTTCAGGATCTAGAATAGGACAAAAGGACCCCCCTTTTCTTTTTTTTTTTTTTTGGGGGGGGGGGGGGGGGGGGGGGGGAGGAACCACAAGGCAAATGAAGTGGCCTAATCCTTTCTGGTCCTTTTTACTGAGACTACTGCTTTCAAGTCCAGTAGAGTAGACTTCATAGTCACTCTCTTCCAGACCAAGCAACAAGGGGAAACCAAAGAAATAGCGGAAACGGAACAGGTGAATTCCACAGCGCAACCATTTTTTTTTTTTAACTCAGTTTCTAGGACCCAGTAGTCCGATATATTTTAAGCCCATCTCCATCTCCAGTAAAACCAGACAGATGGCTGCCTATCCCTGGCACTGGAGATAAAGCCCCACAAGCGGATCCTGACCCAAAGGATGACTCCTTACCACCTCTTAGCAGGCCCTTGACCTCTGAGCATTCAAGGGCCTTCCCATATACTGCCTTGAATCCCAAAATCTACCTCAGGAGAGGAAACTACAGGAAAAAGCTATTGCAGTATCCTCTGGAAGCCTCAGTACTTTAGGGTCCCCTCAAGCCATCACCATCTTTTCCAGATCTTCTCCTTTAAAGGAAACTTTGCCAAGTTATTCTTAGCCCTAGAAGCCACTCCCTGAGTAGTTAAAAGGTACCAAATCAAAGCATGGAACCTAGAATGACTGACTGGGATGAGTGGGATGCGACAAAGGGTAGTGGTAAATGGAGTTTACGCTGAGGAAGGGGGCATTACTAGTGGTCTGCCTCAGGAATCCGTGCTGGGACCAGTTCTTTTCAATATTTTCGTGAGCAATATAGCAGAAGGATTGTCTGGAAAAGTTTATCTTTTTGCTGATATCAAAATCTGAAACCGGGTAGACAGCCAGGAAAACCATGAAGGAGCTAGGGAAGCTCGAGGAATGGTCTAGAGACTGATAGCTAAGACTTAATGCTAAAAAAATGTAGAGTAATACATTTAGGGTGCAAAAACCCAGGGAGAGGTATAGTATTGGAAGTGAAATTCTTTTAAGCACAAAACAGCAGGATCTGGGGGCGATTATATGTGATTTAAAGGTAGCCATACAGATGGCTAAAGCAACAGCAAAAGTCAGAAAGATGCTTGGCTGCATAGGGAGAGGAATGGTCAGCAGAAAAAGGGAGGTGATATTGCCCCTGTATAGGTCCCCCTGGTGAGACCTCACTTGGAATACTGTGTACAATTCTGGAGACCGCACCTTCAAAAGGAGTCTGTCCAGAGGGTGGCTATTAAAATGATCAGTGGACTTTTTTCCTAAAGCATACGGGGACAGACAAAGATCTAAAACGTATACCCTAGAGGAAAGGCAAGACAGATATTTAACTCTCTCAATCTCCCCTAAGTTTTCCATGCACAGAAGGTGAGCCTCTCAATAGAAAGGGGGCTGTAAAACAAGGGGGTCATGGGATGAAGGTGAAAGGGAGTAGACTCAGAGTAATCTTAAGATTTTTAAACAGAGTGGATGCATGGAACGGTCTCCTAGTGGAAGTGGTGGCCAAAAATGGTATCTAAATTCAAGAATGTATGGTATAAATACAGGGGATCTCTGAGGGAGTGATGGGAATTGTGAAGGGTACATGGACTGATAGGCATACTACATGGGCAATATGGTCTTTTTCTGCTGACATGTTTATTTTTCAATGTCTGCCAAAGAAAAAATTGCACTGGACTCCAGAAGTAGAAGAATCTTCCAAGGAATCCTCCTGTGCCCACTATGCCAAGCACAAGCCAGACCTTGCAACAATACAACTGCAAGTTAAAGTCTGAAACACCATATTGGCCGATAAAAGGCCAGCTTAAGGAGAGGTGTTCCTGTCCTGAGAATCCTGTAGGGCAGCATCACCTTCTACTAGAAACATGGCCCTCTTGATCACTGATCAGACCAAGGATTCACACTGGGGAAGCAGAACCTCCTCCTGTGCTGAGGGTCCAATGTATACCAACTGGTTGGAGATAGACCTCCCTTAAAATTAGCTTCAAAGAGTTCTAACACATCCAGTATCACCTTGTGGAAAGGATACAAACCTAGGTTTTTCAACACGGACAAGAAGTTGGTCCTCCAAAGAGCTAGATGGCTCGTCCTTGTCCTCCCCAGTTTCCAATGTACCCAAGAACTGAGAACCTAGATGCCAATTCCTCCTTATAGGAAGGCTAACAGAGGCTGCATCCTCAGGTTCAGGAGGACATCTCTCTTCCAACTTCTCTTCACTGCTTCCCTGGGGCAATCTCAAAACTCTCAAGGGAATTAACAGAAGCCAACAAAATGTCATCTGACCTCCACTCCTCTGCTGTCCTGGACCTCCTTTTACCTTTGGGCAAACCCTCCCCAGGACCCTAAGGTAAAAGTGAAATCGGGAGCAGCAGAATTTTTTCCCTACTCCTCATAAAAGGCTTGCAGCCCTGTGGCAATTTCTTTAGAAATAGCCCAGGGTTTGAAAAAGACGGCCGTCGCTGAGGGGCCTGCTCTGCCACTGCAGTTTGTCCATTAGAGCCCCCAGCCCCAGCAGTAGCCAAACTAATGTCTTTAGCACCAAGAGGCAGGGGACCATCTCCTTCACTGTTCAACAGCAAGAAAATAGCTGCTGGAGTATCCTCTGGAACCTGCGCTCCTCAGCCCAGGCACTTCCCCTTCCCCCATGGTGCTCACCGTGAGCCTTAGTACACTCAGGAAAAATATATACAGCCTTCCCTTGCCTGAACCTTTCATAGGGATCAGGCTGTGCATGGCACCTTCCCCTTCCCACCATAGCATGTGTGCCGCATGGCACAGCTAACCGATCCCCCGGCCTCTTCCCTGAATTGGCCAGCTCTCCCTACCCCGGTCTACTGCCATGTGCATGCACTTTCCTACAGCAGATCTCTATCGGACTTTTTTTTAATTATTATTTTACTGCCTTGAAACAAATAGCCCAAATTAAAGGCGAAGTATCTCCAAGGAAAATACAGAGCAAAGCCCCAAAGTCAGCAATGGTAGGGGAAAGGAGGTAATTGGGTAAAAAAGGAGAAGAAAACAAGGAGGGGAGGGAAGAGTAAACTAAAAACAGTCCCCCTGGAAGTCCCTGAGGGGAGAGAACTCAAGGCTACTGCCCAAATGTAATAACTCAGAACCCTGCTCATCTGAGGTACTGATTTCAAATCTTTCACCTCAGGAGCTTCCTCTAGTATTCCTTTTCTGCCTACCAGGCCGCACGCCACAGGACAGGAAAAATGCCTACCATCTGCTGGAGACAGAATATTGGCAGGCTGGTGTCAGCATGGATGCATATAAGGAGTGATATCAGCAAGTCTATTGATCTCTTGTCTCCATCTGCTGGTTAGCATACAAAACCCCATTGATCTAAACTGGTCTGACTGGATGAAAAGGAATTTTAAAATTCACAGTCCTTATTCATACCAAACCAATCCAGACAAGTGGGACATAGCCAAGTCCCACCTAGTCCGGGTGGGAAGAAGCCCCAATAGTTCTCAGAACGCCTACTTCCAAAGCGCAGCAGGGATAATGGCGATAAGGGCACTGCCCTGCCATTATCTTCTGGAAGGACAGGTTATGGATTCTGCCTTTGAGGAGTCCTGCACCCTTACTGAGTGGGCTTGACCGCCCTCTGGGACCTGTAAACTCTTGCTAGAGCAGGCCAAGGTGCTCATCTGATTCCTCCTGAAAATTAATGCCTCTGGGAAGCTTCATTTTTGTAGAAGGGAAGAGATCCATTTCTACAGGCTGACTCCTCCATTGCTCAGCTATCAGAGAGAGGAGCTCCAGCATGTCCGAGGTCACCTGCTGAAATAACATGGCAAACTGAAGCTCTGCATGCTCTGCTGTGCCCGAGAGAAAATAGAACTTCCCTATTGGAGCTACATATCACCTATCGAAGGAAATGGGGATGTAAAGAGCCTGGCATGTTTAATTTATATTTGGCATGAAGCAACAATAAAATGTTTGCTAATCTCACCAATACAGTTCCATGTGCATTACAGTGCTTCCACCATAGGGGCCCATGCCTCAATCTGGGGAACCCAGCCAGTTTCTCTCTTGGCAATGTGCTGACACTCCCTGGATTGCACCCACCTGCCTGGTACCTGCCTACTCACAAACCAGGCAAAATTCGCTGGCTAACATGCTAAGCCACCGTGACTTATCTGTGATGCTGTGCCTCCCTCTTTACAGCCTTAACAGGAGGGAGAGGGGAGTCCAAATCCTGTACAGTGCCTTAGGAGATTGGGAGGCAGTCTAGGAAAAACAGCTGTGCCTCACTTTTTATTGCCTTCCTGTTCTCCCAGAATGGAAGAAGAGTGTGCCTTCAGTAACTCCTGCTGCCAGACCCACCAAGGGAACAAAGTCATCCGGGACCACTCAATGCTTGACCCATCAGTGTATGAACTCAGACCAAATGAGTCTGTACCCAAGTGGGAAGGGAGACTCCGTGCCACCAGGACTATCACCCAAAAGACTTGGACTATGGTTTGCTGGGAACCTGTGCCTAAAGCCTTATTGGCAGCAGCCTACACGTAGCTGCAACATATGCTAGAGACAGAAAAATACTGAAGAGCTAAAAGTAGCACCAGACTCCTATAGGCGGAGTGAAGTCAGCTTTGAGCTGTTTTGTTCAGTCTCCATCTGCTGGCAAGGGGAACATAACCCACTTGTCTAGACTGGTCTGGCATGGATAAGGAAAGGATGGGTTGTAGTAACATCCTCTCTAAGATGCACAAATGCACGGCCATACAGCATTCCTCCAGTGACTATCCTTGCTGCAAACTTGGGTGCCCAACACAGACTGTTGCACCAATAGGAGCAACTGCAAGAACACATCCCACTGCTGTGTCTGTGCCAGCACTGCTAAAGATCATGCTCAAAACTTATAGGCTGATACTTCCTGACTGCCGATCCACAAGTTAAGTTGACTGAGATGGGGAGAGGAAGAGAAGATGAAGCTAGGGAAAGGGGAGGTAAGAAAGAACAGATGACAGAGGGTATAATAGAGGTTTATGAGTGCTGTGAGGTAATAAGGCAACAGTTATTTACCTTTTCAAATACTACTAGAGCTAGGGATACTTAATGAAACTAACCAGTACCAGAGAGAAAACTTTTAAAGTATGTTTTTAGTCAACATATAAGCTGTGGAATTTGTAATCAGAGGATGTGGTAAAAGTAACAGAATAGTTAGGTTTGACAAGTGTTAATGGAACTGGCTTCCAGGAACTTGTTTAACAGCTACTAGCCAAGTAGATTTAGATATCTACTTTTACTTCTAGGAGTGAGCAACAGGGAAAGGATCTCCCCATTAGGATCTGCTGGGTACTTGCAAGTAATCTGGGCTGGCCACTGGCTGAGACAGGATGGTGGACCATTCAAACCCAGCATGGCATTTATGTTCTTGTGTGGAGAAGGTAGAGAAAAAAAAGTAGTGGGTAAATGGGAAACAGGGAGAGAGAAATAGAGCATAGGTAGAGGCAAGGAGGTAAGAAGTGAGAATGGCAGCATTGCAAAGATGATATGGAGATGGAATAGGAAGGGATGCGAGAAAAAAAATGAAATGGAGTGGAGGGGGTAGGTGAGAACTGAAAGATGTAAGAAAAGCCACAGCGGAGTAATAAGAGAAGAGAGGGAAAGGAGAAAGGAGAAAGATATGGCTTGGGACCCAGGAGACAGCTATAGGTGGCAGTGCTATGGTAGAAATAGCACATGAGGATAACAACTTTGCAAATGTGGGGAACACGTATGTGCACAGCCATACCTCCATCCCAGAAATGCATTAGAGGGAACACTGGGCTGGAGTCCAGGTCCAATGTGATGGTGAGTGAACGAGAAGCTAAATGAGGAAGAACTGACTTGATAATTTCACAAAAGCAGAAAATGCTAAAAAAAAACAAACCACAAAAACCAAAAACCATACCAGACAATCTAATCTATCTTCCAAAAAATCGATAATCATACTCCACAGTAATATACACATGTAAAGCCTTCCCCCTCTGTACTTACAGGACAGCGTGTTCACTCCATCACTCATCAACAGGCGGTAACGTGGGGGGCCACTAGCTGTAGAAATGGCACGGATATTCTAGGAAAAAGAAAAGTTACTGTTAAGGTTTATCAAATATACTGGTGCTTCTCAGAATATATTAGAGGATGACAATATAAACCAAACACTACTTTCAAAATCTATCAAATCATAGAACTATCATTCAATCCTTAATAATCACAAAACATTTCTAGTATAAGACCAAGTTAACAATTAATCAATTTACTAACCTGCCACCATAAAAAAAATCAAGTAAATGAGGGACGCATTCCATTTTTGCTAGATAGCGTGCTCTAAAATACTGAAATTATCTTGCATAAGTAAAAGGCTGGTCTACTTAATCTGTTTTATTGTATGTCACCTTAATCATTCAGCTTTTTGAACAGCAGGTTGAGTCAAATGTTAGTTAGAAAAATCTCTGTTTTAAGGCTATCATCAGTTTAGGAATTGCCATTTTTGTATCTGAATGTGGTGTCATTAGGTTTTGCTTCCTTTATCTGTTCCTTGTGTCTTCCTGGCCACCAACCTGCCAGTATTGACCTGCATGGTTTCTCAGGAGTTGCAGCCTGCAGTTCCAACCTGGCTCTCTCTTGGCCTGCATTGTTGCTGAGTTGCATTTCCTTTATCTGGCCCTTTTTACCCATCACTTTTCCCCTATGCCTCTGCCTGATGAAATAAAGGGTGGGTTGTTTACAATACTAATTTCCTAACCATGTTCCAACACTGTCCTCCACCAGGCACAACTCAAATTATCTCCTTTTAGGAGGCTTCTTCTCACCTTTTCCAAACAAATAGAGCCAGCCCTAGCTCACGCCTCCCAATCAAACTTCTGAAATTCTCCCCAGAAGAAAATCGGCTACTATTAAAACCCTGATTCTGCTCTATGCCTTTTTTTTTTCCCCTTCTGTATTTTGTGGCATAGTTTCTTGCATCAGAGGAGAAATCAAAAGCACCAGTTCAGACAGGCAAACTAAAGCGCAGCTGCGGTCCACTGATCTGTTGTAATCTGGACCCATATCTGGAGAAATTCCAATAACTGGCCACTTATCCTTTGCTCGAGAGATTGGACCACTATACCTTCATTGGGAGCTTTGGGAAGTCCTCTAGATCCCAAACTCTCCTATTTCCCTCACTTGAAGCTTTGAAAGGTCTGAAATCTACATGACGACTCAGACCTTTGACAAGCTGAAGACTTCTAGAAGAGAAGTGACTAGATGATCCTTGCTGTTCATCCTCTGAGCACCTGGGAGCTTTAGACTCCCCACAGTTTGTGACCTTAAGGTCCTCAAACAGAATCCTGCCCTTGACCGGAAGCTTGGTTGGCTGACCAAGTTGAATCCATAGACCAACCCCACAGCCACACAAGTGTCCTAAGGAGGTTTTCCCCACCAACTCCTTGTAGTTATCTGCCTTGTCGCAGAGAAAATTTACCACCACTAACTAGAAGGATTTCTATGTTGTCTTTTCCTTGCCACACAATGCACGGTTAAATGCATCATCTCGAAAAAGTTCACAAATCTGAGGGCCAACAAAGATAAAGCCAGTTATCTTAGCTTCACTTAACCTTGAAAATTTGCTACTGAAGGCTGCCTTAGTTTTGTCCATGGCTTTGCCATTCATTACTGTGCCCAAAAAGCAAGTACTGTCCAAGCCCAGTTATAGGTTTATTCATAGATTCCATCTAAGATGTATATTAATCATTTCTGGTATAATTTGCGATCCTCTCTCTTAACTCACTTGTTATCCACAATTGCCAAGACAAAGGTCAAATGTATTGACCGAAAAGGGACAGAATAGAGTGGCACCTTATAGCCTAATTTACCAAAGCATGAGCATTCAAGGACAGAATATACTTCGTCAGATGCATGAAGTGATGAACAAGAGATGGGTAAAATATATACAGAACAGAGGGAAGGCATTGGATTAGGCAAGACATGGTGTGGAAAGAGTGCATACTGACTCAGTAGCATATCTATAATCTCAAAAAAGATATAGCAGACTTAGAAAAGCCACAGAGAAAGGGTAATCAAAATTATAAAGGAAATTGAACAATTCCCCTATGAGGAAAGGCTAAAGAGGTTAGGACTCTTCAGCCTAGGGAAGAGATAGCTGAGGGGAGATATGATAGAAGTCTATAAAATGATGGAATGAGTAAACAGTTGCTTACTCTTTCAAAGAGTACAAAGACCAGGGGGACACAAAGTTACTAGGTGATACATTTAAAACTAACAAGAGATGAGACGCCCACAAGATGGCTGCCTGAGACATCGCACCTGTAAGAAGCTCCCGAATTTTGCCACTGAAATTCTATTGCTGAGGAAGAATCAAGCCTCACACTAAAAGGAAGGCGAGGGTACGGGGCTTAGAGATGACATCTACCCAGTTAGAGTCAAGTCAACCCCGCATTGGGAGTTTTTTCGTGGCGGCACACAGAGAGCAGATATGGAGCGTGATCTGCTTTCTCTGAGATCTGAAACATCTCTCAGCCCCGGGTCTCCGCGCAGAACGGCACCACCAGGACTCGAAGAAAGAGGACGTTTGGAGGCTGCAGTCCCCCTTGAGAGGGAAGTAGCGGCCAGACAAGGAATACCAACTGAAGGAATCGCCAGCTCAGAGCAAACGGCAAAGGTACAGCCCCAGAGGGGTAATGGCGACCTGGGACTGGATAATGCCGTCAGGCTGGGTAGTTCGAGCCTGGATAATGGTGCCGGGGATATAGTGGGAGGAGGCGGCGAGAGAAGAGAGATATCTAGGACAGAGTTATAATACCATCTACAGAAATTTCGTTAACAATGATTTGTAATGTGTTACAAGCACTGGAAAAGGTAGTTGTGGGTCTCAAAGAAATTCGGGAAGTTAAAGACCAAGTAAAAGAATGCAATTGAATTAATGCAGCAAGAAGTAAGAGTGCAAACGATGGAAGGCCGTTTCAAAGAAGTGAAGAAAATTCAAACAAATTTAATTCAAGGTGAATCTGTAGTCAATAAGAGACTGGAGAATATTGAAAACTCTTTGAGATCTCATAATCTAAGATTCTTAAAATTTCCCAGTTTTGAGAAATATTACACCACTCGAGTTATTCAGATATATATATATATATATATATATATACACATATACTCTCGCAGATTCTGAAGATTCCAGAAGAAGTGAAACCAGTTGTGACCAAAGCTTGCTATCTACCAAGTGCAGAGATTAACCGTGGAAATATACAAGAACAGACATTACCTGATGTTACTACACTACTTTAATCCTCACAAGAAATGATAGTCACCCAGAGGAGAACTTTGCTGATTTCTTTTGTGTTTCTCATGAATGAAAATAATGTGTTTAAGTATTTCTTTAGAAATAGTCAAGAAAAAATGTTTGGTCACAAGCTATGGCGTTACCCTGACTTAGTTAAATCAACCCAAATGAGACGTAAATCTTTTCTCAATATGAGAGCTGAAGTGGTTTAAAAAGGGGTTCAATTTAAACTGCATTTCCCATGCAAATGTTATATTACCTATCAGGAACAAAATATATTTTCTTAGAACCCTCTCAACTTAGGGACTTCTTGGCCTCTTGCTCCTAGATTGTCTCACTATAAGCAGATAAAAAAAAAAAAAAAAATTTAACAGGCGAAGTGTCTTCTCAGGTTTCTTTTTCTTTAATATAGTACATTGGTATTGTTTCGCTCCATTTTCATGGGCTCTCCCGTATTTCCTTTATTGTTAAAAATACAAAATTAATAATTGTTATTGTCATTATTATGACTTATTTCTTTTTTGTATTTTATGATTTCTAAACAAGTTCTACTTGTATGTATATTTAAAAATTTGAGAAATAATGAAAAACTAACAAGGGAAAAAAATTGTTGCAATATAATTAAGCTCTGGAATTCATTGCTAGAGGATTTGGAGAAAGCTATTAGTGTAACTGCATTTAAAAATAAAAAAAAAAAAAGTTGACTAGTTCCTGGAGGAAATGTCCATAAACCATTGAGGTGGAGATGCAGAAATCCACTTCTTATCCCTGAGATAAGCAGCTTGGAATCTATCTACCCTTGGGATCCTGCCAGGTACTTGCGACCTGGACTGGCCACTATTGGAAACAAGATACAGGGCTTGATGGACCTTTGGTCTGACCTAGTATGGAAAATACTATGTACTTTTCTTGAAAACTAAAGCCAATCAACAATGTCAGCATTTTTCTTGTCAGTGACCCAGATTTAGTAAAGTTTGACTACATTCATTTCAGAAACATTTTGACTATAAACCAGTATAATAAGAAACACAATCTTTGCACCCATCTGGGGTGCACTGGTTGGCAATTCTTTTGCCTTAAGATTATAGACTGCAAGTAACAAAAGAGTGAGGGCTTTTTCATGTTCAAGGCTAACTTTGTGGAATGCCCTGCAAGGGGAATAAGACCTAAAGATTTTTAGAAAGAAGATTAAGGCACTATATTATGTTGAATCTTTTATGTGATTCATTGTTGGAATGTTTAGTTTTTATTGTCTTTGTTGGTTTTATGTCTATTTAGTGTTTTTATATTTGATGTTCTATAGGAAAATTTGTTTCTTACCTGAATTTTTGTTCTTGCAGTACCACGGATCATTCCAGACTCCTGGGATATACCAGAGTTTTCTTACCTGGGATAGGATCTGGAGAGGCCCGTTCTAAGCACTGCTTCTCCAAAGCCTCCTTCACCCGGTGCCTGGACATCCAGTCTGTAGTGCCTGGCAAAGAACTGCAAAGACTTCCAAGTCGCCGCCCTGTAGATCTCCTGCGGTGAGACCATTTGACAGTCCGCCCAAGAAGCTGCCTGCGAACGGGTAGAATGAGCCAGAAGACCAAACGGTACAGGCTTACCACGCAGCAAATATGCTGAGCTTATAGCCTCTTTCAACCAGCGAGAAATCGTAGCTTTAGATGCCATATTTCCTTGTTTCGGACCAGCCCACAGCACAAAAAGATGGCCCGTCACACGAAACTCATTACTAACTTCCAGATAACGCAACAATGCCCGAACATCCAGCTTCCGTAAGTCTTTAGACATAGGGTCTGACAGGTCCAAAACGGGAAACGATGTAAGCGCCACTGACTGATTCACGTGAAAAGCAGACACCACCTTCGGAAGAAAGGAAGGAACTGGCCGCAAGGACACACCAGCATCCGAAATTCTCATAAACGGCTCCCTACAGGACAGAGCCTGGAGCTCCAATACCCTGCGAGCAGATGTGATAGCGATAAGGAAAGTCACCTTTAACATGAGATCCTTTATTGTAGCAGTTTTCAGAGGCTCAAAGGGTGCCGCGCCGTACACAGAGCTGAGAGAACCAAGTTCGGATTCCAAGAAGGCCAAGGGTGCCTGATCGGGGGATGTAAATGCTTTGCCCCCTTTAGGAAACGAGCCACATCGGGGTGAGCAGCCAATGCCACGCCTTGAATGGAACTGCTCAAACAATCAAGAGCTGCCACCTGAACCCTCAGGGAACTATACGATAAGCCCTTGGCGAGTCCAGATTGTAAGAAACCTAAAATATCTGACACCGAAGACAGAATGGAACCCTTGCCCGGTCCACGCACCAAGATTCAAAGATTCTCCACACGCGCACATACACGAGGTTGATGGATGTCTTGCATGACCGGAGAAGTGTTGTCACTACAGCGTTCGAATACCCTTTGCTCCTGAGGTGGTGCCTCTCAAAAGCCATGCCGCTAGACAAAAGCGATAGACCTCTTCCAAACACATGGGCCCTTTATGGAGAAGGTCAGGGAGTAGTGGCAACCGCAAGGGACCCGCCACTGCCAGATTGACCAGGTCCGTCTCGGCCACTCTGGAGCTACGAGGATGACTTCTGCTGGGTGTATCTCCACTCTCCATAGCACTTTGCCCATCAGCAGGCAAGGAGGGAAGAAGTACAGCAGCACGTCGGTTGGCCAGGGCATCTACCCCTTCTGCTCCTGTTTCACTGCGGCGACCGAAGCAGCGCAGAGCCATAGCGTTCTGAAACGATTCCATGAGATCCATGCGGGGTACGCTCCACGTGTCGCATATGAGCTGGAAAGCTTCATCTGCGAGCTCCCATTCCCCAGGATCGAGGTGGTGCAGACTGAGAAAGTCCGCCTGAACATTGTCAACTCCTGCTATGCGAGACGCTACAATACTTACTAAATGCTTCTCCGCCCAGCTGATCAGCTGCCGGACTTCCGTGGCCACTGGCTGGCTCTTGGTTCCCCCTTGGCGATTGATATAAGCCACCGTGGTCGCATTGTCTGAAAGAATTCAGACTTCCCCTAGAGGAGCGGGCAGAATGCTTGCAACGCTAACCACACTGCCCTGGTTTCCAGACGATTGATCGACCACTGAGATTCTTCCTGGGACCATTGTCCCTGCACAGATTTCCTCAGGCAAACTGCTCCCCGACCAGAGAGGTTGGCATCAGTGATCACCACTGTCCATTCGGGCACCTCCAGGGGAACTCCTCGGGATACGTTATCCGAGATAAGCCACCAATCGAGACTGGAGCGCACATTATCCATAAGAGGGAGAGGTAAATGAAACCGTTCGGAGACTGGATTCCAACGCGAAAGCAACGCTGACTGTAAAGGACGCATATGAGCAAAGGCCCAGGGCACCAGCTCCAGGGTGGAAGTCATGGAGCAGAGAATCCGCAAATAATCCCGCACTCTGGGGAGACAGTTGGCCAATAAGTCCCGCACGTCCTTGTAGCTTGACAATTCGGTCCGAGGTAAGGAACATTTTCCCCTGTTGAGTGTCGAATAAAGCTCCCAAAAACTCCAAAGACTGGGTGGGCACCAGTCGGCTCTTGGCTAAGTTGATCACCCAACCCAGTGATCGCAGGAGTTTAAACACTTTGCGAATTGCTAACTGGCCGAGAGACTCAGACTTTGCTCGAATTAGCCAGTATTCCAGGTATGGATGCACCAGGAAGCCCTCTCTGTGCAAATGAGCCACCACCACAACCATTACCTTGGTAAATGTTCTGGGCGTGATGGCAAGACCGAAGGGCAAAGCTTGAAATTGAAAATGGCGACCCATCACTGAGAACCTCAGAAACTTCTGGTGGTCGGCCCGAATGCCTATGTGAAGATACGCTTCCGTTAGGTCCAGTAACACCAGAAACTCTCCTTTTCTTACAGAGGCAATGACTGACCATAACGTCTCCATGCAAAAACGTGGCACCCTGAGGCAGCGGTTTATGCGCTTCAAATCCAGAATGGGTCGGAAGTACCCCTCTTTTTTGGGGACTACAAAGTAAATGAAATAACGCCCTTTTCGTTGCTCTGCTGAGGAACCAGGGTGATGGCGCCGAGTTGCAGAAGGCGTTGCAAGGTATCTTGTACTGCCTGTTTCTCTTCATAACCGCATGGGGAGACCAAACACCGCTCCGGAAGGTGGTGTGCAAAATCTAAAGCGAAGCCTTGATTTCTCACAGTAAGGATCCACTGATCAGACGTCACCTTGACCCATTCCTCATAAAGCAGGAACAATCTGCCCCCGATAGCTGGAACAGAGGAAAGGGTCAGCGTCCCTTCATTGGGAAGACTTAGCCCCAGATGCAGACTGGGTAGCCCCAGTTCTGCCAAAGCGCCTGCCACGAAAGGACTGAGACCAGGACTGTTGGCGACCAGACGTTTGCTGAAAGGAAGAAGTGGAGCTCTGGATGGATGAAATCTCCGATTCCCTCTGAATTGAAACCAGGAAGAAAAGGAGCCCCTCGACTTGGGCCTATCCTCAGGCGGTCTGTGAACCTTGTTCTCCCCCAGGGATTGAATCATATCCTCAAGGTCCTTGCCAAAAAGCAATTT
Source organism: Rhinatrema bivittatum (assembly GCF_901001135.1). Taxonomy (NCBI): domain Eukaryota; kingdom Metazoa; phylum Chordata; class Amphibia; order Gymnophiona; family Rhinatrematidae; genus Rhinatrema; species Rhinatrema bivittatum. Next base: position 161,965,968 of record NC_042622.1, on the reverse strand, counting down.
ACCCTTGAAAGGCAACGACCCCAGCTGAGCCTTGGAGGAAATATCTGCTGACCAGTTTCTTAACCACAGGAGCCAACAAGCAGAGACTGCCGACACCATGGATCTGGCCAAAGTCCGCAACAGATCATAAAGTGCATCCGCACTATAAGCGATTGACTCTTCCAGACGCCCTGCTTGCTGTGCTTCTGCATCGGAAAGACCAGCATTAGCCTGTAACTGCTGAACCCAGCGAAGCCCCGCTCGCAAGACAAAATTGCTGCACATAGCTGCCTGCACTCCCAGTGCCGAGATTTTAAAGCTTTTCTTGAGCTGCAGCTCCAACTTTCTATCCTGCAGGTCCTTCAGGGCTGTAGCACCCGTAACCGGGATTGTGGTCTTTTTTGGTGACTGCGAACACCGCCGCATCCACCTTGGGCACCCGCAGTATGTCAATTGCTTCCTCCGGAAGAGGATATAGCTTATCCATAGCCTTGCTAACTTTCAATCCCAGATCCGAGGTATCCCATTCTCTAAATAGCAAGTCCGTGGCAGAAAAACAAAAAAAGGAAAGAAAGCAGCCGGGCCCCTCAGACCCAACAACACTGGGTCCATGGCCCCTAGCCTAGACTCCTCTGGCGGCCCATCTATGCCTAGCTCTCAGAGTACGGCAGGGATAAGCGGAGCCAACTCCTCCCTCCTATACAGACTGACCACCTTAAGGTCATCTCCTTCCACAATGTGAGAGCCTCGTGCTGGATCCTGTGGATGTTGATCAGGGTCTGTATCCACCCCCATCGGAGGCTTGCCCTGTGGGTCCTGGTCCCCTGGGTCTGTATCCTGACCCATGGAATCAGTATCGGTCTGATGAGCCCCTGTACGCAAAGGGCGCTTAGCTTTGGAGAACCCAGAGACTCCCTTAGACTTAGACTGCTTTTGAGAAAGAGACTTAAGACCACTAGAGGAAGTTTTACCCCCAGACTGCAGCTTCCCTTCCCTCCTGGCTTTAAAAGCCTTATGGAGAAATAAAATAAACTCTGAGGAGAAAGAGGAGGAGGAGGAGTCAGAAGCCCCCCTCGGGGCTATCCGCCGTTGCAGGTGAGAGAGGCTGTAAAGGTTCGCTCCCTCCAGGAAACCCTGGCTGAGGAGAAAGAGGAGGCGGAAGAATCCCCTCTCCCATAGCTGCACGAGACACTGATCTAAAAGACTCCAAAATGGCCTCTGTTCCCGCGCTCAGCGGGAACGGATCTGCCTCAGCTGATCTCGGTGCAGCCTTGCCTTTAACCATTTTCGCGGCCCCAGAGGATCCCTCCCCCCGGGAAGACATGCCGAGCACAGTCCCTCCCGAGAAAGATGTACGCTGGCCGAGCCACATGCACAGCACGCAGACCAGCGCGTCCACGGTCCTAATCCAGCGGGGTGGTGCGAACCGGGCTCCCGGGTGTCACACCCAGAGCTGCTAGCTTGGAACCAGAGGGCTCTCGACCCTGTATTGCAGCTCCCTCAACAAGCAGCAGGGGATGGTCCCCTCAGGACCTTACAAACCCCCTGGGACGCTCAGGACAGAAACTGTTTTGGTTTTTTGTTTTTTTTTAAATCAAAGTAAAAAAGTTTTACAGACTGAACTCTCTAAAAAAAAAACCAAAAAAAAAAAACACACACACCTCACAGAACTCACTACTCTAACTCCAATGAGCAATCAGCACAGACTGTAGGCCTTGCACCTCCACCATCTGCTGGAGACAGAGAAATACTGCCGGACTGTAGGTGGCACCATCCTATATAAGGTGGAGTTTTGTTTTGAAAACTTCTATCTCCATCTGCTGGGGGGGGGCAAAACCAGGAGTCTGGACTGATCCAGGTACGTACAGGGAATTTGTATTATTTATGTTTTTAAACATTTTTATATAATTTAATGTAATCTGCCCTGAACCACATTTTAGAAGAGGCAGCATATAAGACTGAACAACAGATATGGAGGTAGAACATGCACCAGAATATAAAACAATGAACGAAAGGAAGGTAAAAGCTGGAGAAAGAGCAGGTCTGTGTGAATGCCGCTTTTAAATCTCATACCAGGGTAAGAATGTCTCCCAGGAATATCAGGCAAGTTTAGGAAAGATCAAAAAGCAGAAGACTGAGGATACATCACAAGACAACATGAGTTACCTGCTCTAGCCACTAAGAGTAGCCTAGTGGATAGAGCAGTCAGCTAAGAACCAAGGAAGCCAGAATTCAAATCTTGCTGACACTCCTTGTGACTTGGGCAAGTCACTTCACTTGTTACCTCAGGTACAAACTTAGTGTCTTATTAAGCATTTTCCCCACAGATACAAGGTGGGAGATAGCCTTTAATAACTAGGCCCCTTAGACTCCAACCCTCTAGGGACAGGAAAATATCTACAGCATCTAAACATAATGTCCTTTGGGTTACCAGTGATGTGCAAATATGTGCAAGATATAAATAAATTTATATCTTGCACGTATTTACTAAATAAGTAAATATGTGCAAGATATAAAATTTTGCCTTTGCAAATAGAATTTTAAACTATTGAAAGTTCACCAATAAGAAACTGTTCACTATAGGAGCAATATAATAAGACCCATGCTAAAACTAGAATAAGATTCTATCACAGATTTTATTTAACGCACACGTTAAATAAGGTCCCTGTGAGATGCTAGAAACTAATGACATGCAAATAAATTAGAAGTCCATAAAGCACACTAAATTGGGGGGGGGGGGGGCAAGGAAGCTTTGACTCAAGGTCCATTTGCATGCCAATCCACAAAAAAAAAAACCACCTTCTGAAAGGGGATTGGTCCTCTCACTGACATATGATAGTGGAGGGACCACTCTGCTGCCAGAGGCGCAACGGCCCTCCAGAGAAGGTAAGGTAGTCTCCAGCAGGGGGATTTTGAAGGACTTCATGATTTTCCCCAGCATCAACATCGGGTTCAATCTAGTTTCCTGGATCACCCCTGGAACTCAAACTGGCATTAAGTTGGTCAGCCCCCAAACTTAAAGTACTGTAGCTGGTTTTAATAACAATTTTCAGGTTACTAACAGTAGGCCTGCAGTTTCATTTTGCAGTTTTCAGCACTCTGGGATGTATATCTGGTCCAGTTGATTTTCCCCATTACATCTTCCAGGTTCAATGAGATTTATTTCAGTTCCTCTGAATCATCACCTTTAAACATCACTTCTAGCATGGGTATCTGCCTTACAGCTTCCTCAGTCAAGACAGAAGCAAAGAAGCCATTTCATTTCTGTATGTCCTTGTTCTCCCTCAGAGCCCCTGTCTCATCTAATGGTCCAACTGACTTTCTCACATGCTTTTTACTATGAGTTTTTGCTTCCATAGCAAGATTCTTTCCACATTTTGTTTTTGCCTTCTTTAATCAATACTTTTCATCTAACTTGCCAGTGCTTATGTTGTTTCTTGTTTTCTTCATTCAGATCCCTTTTTCATTTTTTTGAAAGTTGTTTAGACTAGAATAACTTCTCTCACCTCACCTTTTAATCATGATAGCAAATGTTCATCCTTCCTTCCACCCTTTTTAATGTATGGAATACAGCTGGTCTGGGCTTCTAAAAGGGTATTTTTAAACAAAGCTTATGCATGATGTAAACTCTGTGTTTGTAGCTGCTCCTTTCAGTTTTTTCTTAAGTATTTGCCTCATTTTACCATAAGCTCCTTTTTGAAAGTTAAAATGATATTGCAATAAATTTCCTTAGTGTGTTCCCTCTAGTTAGCAAGTCAAACCAAACTGGGTCATGTTACAGTCACTATTTCCAAGTGGCCCCAACACAGTTATCTGTCACACTAAATATCTTGCATTATATTAAGGATTAGATCTAAATGACTCCTTCCTCCTTATTGCTTCTTGAACCAGTTGCTCTGTAAAGTGGTCATTTATTTAAGTAGAAACTTTACCTCCTTAGCATGACGTGCTGGGGCATTTACCCAGTCAATAGTCTTCACTGTTGTTGATGACCTTGAATTCTTTATTAATACACAACAAAAAGTATTTCAGGCCCACTACTTCACTAACGCATGGTAAAACAATAAGTACTTACAACAACTTGAAAGACGGGTTTTGAAACAGTTTCTCCCAACATCATGGCCTGTAAAGAAGAGGGTTTCATTTAATGATACTTAGAAGGGAAGACAGAGTAAGTAGAAACTCACAACTCTCAATACAGAGAACGTACGTACTGATTATATATACACTGTATTTTATTGTTGTAAACCGCCTTAGTGAGCTCACTGTATGTGCGGTATAGAAGATTGAGAAATAAATTTAAATCTTTGCTTTATCCGTCCCTTTCTGCCGAAGCCTAAAGTCCCAAACTAACCAGTGACTGCTCCGTGCCACAAAGAAACTGTCCCCGCACCTGCCAACCCCGGGGCCGCGTCAGGCCGAGGCACCAAAACTGTGACACTGCTCATGTACCCCTCGGGGTACCTGGAAACCAAGGCAGCTTCGCACTCACCGCGATAGCGCCTTCTGACAACCGCGCCACCGCCATCCTGAAGGCACGAGAAGAGAGAGCCGCCTCTTACAGCTGCAAGGAGCGGTAACAGCAGCCTCAGAAGAACTAGCGCCAAAAACTACTCTTAACTCCCGCCGCAAGGCTGTCTGTCGTCACCGCGTACTCGGCGCCTTTTCCTAGAGCGTGCGTACGCTAGAATGTAAGCGTGACGTGCGCAGAAGCTGGCGTTGCGTGTAGCGCTCTCTGCCTTTCAGTTTGTTGTACGGCGGAAGTGCTTAATACGCAAGCGCTGCTGGCTGTGGTAATTCTCTTTTAGTTTATCTTATTCATCCTTTGTGTGCCTTCTCGGTACAAAAGGACGAATGGTCGCGGATAGCGTAGACACGATGTAGGGTAGACGGAGGGTGAATGGACTCTCTCAGATTAATGCAGACAGACATGGAGGTAGAGGGGGTGCCGTCAGCTCAGTTAGTGGAGAAAGCTGCAGGATGTGATCTATTTTATTTATTGGAATTAAAGTCCGCCTTTTGACACTTTTGCTTAGGAACATAAAATAACTTGCAGATTGTATTTTTAATTTCTGCATTTTCCGTAGAAATGTTTCCTGAAGTGGAAGAGTCCTCAGGATAATGCACGCTTTCCCTTTGAGAATGAGGTAGAAGGTCCGGGGGTGGGTACAAAGTACCTGTAGGCTTTGCACGTGGGTGAGCAGTTTGACAGCTATCCCCAAATGCCGAAGTAACATATATTACACATCCGGAGCATGTTCAAAAAGTACAGGGTTAAATCAGGATACTTGTGACCAATAGCACCGATTGACAAGACTTCCTTCTGATACTTACATTTTCTAGTCCAGTGCTTAAAATCCCAGGGCTAGCATTCCCCAAGCAACAAGGTAATGAAAGATTTATTTTATTTGTTTGAAAAATCAATAGATGGATAGTGGGCGGCGTACAAGCTTGATGACTGGAGTCACTACTCATACTTATGTTAATTCAACCTTGCCATTAATGTGTGTACCATATTGTGCATATATTTTTCAAGATATTCACAGGAAGGGTGGTGGATTTCCGTTTTACTGGCCTTTGCATCTGTTGTAACCCCTTTTTCTCTACAGTGTCCCGTGCATGGAGCTCCCTGTGCAGGAGTGGAGGGCACATGTCCATGAGAAATGGAGGTCGCTTACCCCAGCCTTCAGAGAGACATTTTCTGCTTCCACAGATCTGAGCCAGAGCTTCCAGGCTTGCTATGGGCAGCTTCAGTAAGTGACAGACCTCTCCCTGCTCACTGGCCTTGATGTGGTTAACAGGTGTCTGAAGTGATTACTGTGATTCCTTGATACAGAAGTTCTTTCTAAAGTGCTCAGCGAGCAGACTTTTGGCCTGATTTTCAAAAGCATTTACACACTTAAAGCTGGGTTTTACATGTGTAAATGCACTTTACCCATGGGCTTTTAAAAATTGCTGCTATCTATGCCATTGAGTTGTCAATAAGTTTTACCCATGTTAAGTGCACTTACTGCAGGTAAACAGCTTTTGAAAATTGCTACAATAGTATGTTAAATTTACACGCATAACTCTTTTGAAAATTCACCTGTTTGCTTTACCATTTTGCTTTTTGGTGGATATCATTAACATCCAGTTGTGAATAATGATTCTAGCATTCCAAAAACACCTACAACACCTTTCTCTAAGTTATTTTTATTATCCAAAACTCATGGTAGTTAGCAAGGCCATGAAAGCCCCTACCTGCAAAATGATCTGACACTGATGCAGTCTCTCTGCAGTGTGTCATGTGGCACTAGCTGCACTAGAACAAGGACATGTGGACTGTCCATTTAGAACTTGCCATGGGTAACAAGTCTGCACAGTCACTTGCACCTGCTTTACCTGTGGCCAGGTTTTTGCTGGAAAAGTACATGGAAAGATTTGAAAATGCTGTCTAGATGTAGCATGTGTCTCTTGCAAGTTGAGCACTCCACTGAAAATGAAGGATGGTTTTCAGACACTCATTTATTTATTTATTTAAACTCTTTTCTATACCATCGCAACGGTTTACATGTAGGCACATATTTAATGTAGGTAAAAGTCCACTATACTACATTCTAATCAGGTGGATAAAACACTTTTTCTTCATATATATTGCTCTGAAAATTGTCCTCTGTCCTTTCTCTATGTCAGTTAGATTCAGAGAAACTTTAGTGGCATGATGGTTTGTTATTGTGATTCACGGTGAAGACCATTTTCAAAACCATTTCTCCAGATAAATTTGCTTTTCTGAACATTGCCTCACTTAATCTGGCTAACAGCGCATGCATTTCTGACTGGATTGAGGGCTCACATTTAGGGTATGATTGGAAAACAGGTGTAAATTAGATTTTCCTATCATGTAGCTAGATGGACTCAGGACTAATGGGTTATGCTCCCCTGCCAGCAGATGCAGACGGAGTCAGATTTCAAAGCTGACGTCACCCTAGATACACCCGTGCAGTAACCTCAGCCCTTCAGTATTTCTCTGTCTTCAGCAGATGGTGGACATACCTCTCCCTATGGGGATTGCTGTACTTCTTGGAAGGAGAAATTCTGCATTTAAACTGGAGAAAAATATTGAGCCCCACTCCCCTGCGGTGATAGCTAAAGGTCCCTCCCTCAGTTGAGAATTCCTGAGGTGATTCCCGAGATCCCTCAGAGGTGTGACTTGGTCCAGTAGCTGGTTCCCAGCGTGGACTTTGCTGCTTAAGCAGCAGGTGCAGGAAGCCGAGCGCAGCAGGGTCGGCCAAAGCCCTCTCCCCCTGCAGCTGGAGACCATCTCTGTACTCAGCCGGTAAGCGCTGAGCCCAGGTAAGTTTAAAAAAAAAAAAAAAAAAAAGAGAGAGAGACTTCGTCCAGTCTTCTTGCTCATCGTGCCATACCAACGTCATTCACAATTCTGTTGGGGTAAGGGAAACTGGGCTTCTGAGCGGGTTGTGTGCCCCCTACCCCCCGGTGGGCTAGGCCCTGCTTTAAGCTTGGTCAGCATACCAAGTGGTTGGCCACGGCGATGCCATCTTGCGTGTATCTTTGTACATTCCGTATTGCCCTCCATAGAACATCAGTACGCGCAGTGTGTCGGCTCTGCACACGTTAGCACATAACGTCACTCGCATACATACACACACAACCTACTAAGCTCAGAATACAGGTAAAGCTGGGTGTACGGGCTGTGCGTGCGCCTCGTCGCGTCCCACCTAGGTGCCTGAAATCTGTGCGCATAACATTTTAAGCATGAGCCAACAGAACACACATTTACTGCCACCAATGGCTCCGACAGCCAAAAAACATAAGTGCCTTTCTCACCGCGCTGCTTGTCATATTAGGGCTTCACAGTCTGACCTGGATTCCAGCTTATGTAAGCACTGTGAGGAAGCCCAGGGAGAGTTAGCTTCCCCGAACTTAGCTAAGCCTGGATCCTCCCATTCAGAGGATGGGTTAGCCACAGCCTTAACTGGAAGTACCCCGGATTTGAGTATCCCTGGGACTGGGTCATCCATGGGAGAGGGAAATTCAGCGGCACCTACCCCAGTACCTCCTGGGCCAGGCATGGACCTGGCTGCCTTCTCTTGGGTGGAATTTTTCCAGGGCCTTCAAGCCTTCGTACAGGTACAGTCTGCTACGTTACTTGCCCCTGTCCGGACGGAACCTCAGCTGATAAGCCCTCCCTCTCCCAGTTCTATCGGCAGACCTCGAGGCATGCCTTGCCTCACCAAGGGTATCCCTGGCAGGGACCTAGATGGCACGGACGAAGAGGAGGATATAGATTCCTTGGAAGATGGGGAAATTCCTCCTGGTTTAGAACCGTATCGAACCATGTTATGGTTTTTCCATAGAGATGAATTGCCGGCCCTGGTTTCCCAGACCCTGAAGATGCTGGGAGTTACTGGGGCGGACTCTATGATGGAACCAAAGAAGAATCCCATTCTTATTTCCCTATGGAAAGCCTCTTGATGTAGCTACTTTCTAATACTAGAAGCTGTCCAGGAGTTGATTGACCTGGAATGGGATGCCCAGAAGCAAGTTTTAAAGGGAGATGAGCATTAGAAGCTCTATACCCAATGGATCCGGCAGTGAGAGAGCGTTTGCATTTCACTAAAATGGATACGCTGGTCTGTGCCGTCTCTAAGCGAACAACTATCCAAGTAGAGGGAGGAGTGGCCTTAAAGGATGCACACAATGGAGTCCATCCTTAAACAAGCCTTTGATGCAGTAGCATTGACCTTACAGATTGCTGCTTGTTGTGCCCCAGTAGCTTGTTTGTGCCAATTCCTCTCAGGAGGTGAATGTCTCGGAGGTGAATTCCAGAGCGGTTATGGAACCCGCTGCCAACTTTTTAACTGACGCGGGCTTGGATCTAGTCCATACTTCGGCCATAGGAGTGTCCTCAGTGGTGGCAGCCAGACGACAGCTATGGCTGCGGAATTGATCAGCTGATGCAACCTCCAAAGCTAATCTTACAAAGATGCCCTTTTAAAGGATCACTCCTTTTCGGAAGTAAATTGGAAAAGCTGGCCAGTAAATAGGGCGAATCTCCAGAAGATAAGAGAAAGCAGTTACAGCGCCCCTCGCTCATGAGGGGTCAATCCAGGGGCTCCCAACACTTTCACCCCTACAGCAACTCAACATTTCAGAGGTCTCAGTCCTTTCGTAGTCGACAGCCCAAGATAGGGGCAGGTGTGGGTTGAGGTTCGTCCCGAACCTCCCAATGAAATTTTGCCAACCCACCCTTGGAACGAGGAGATAGGGGATTGACTGTCCCTCTTCTACCAGAGGTGGGTTGAGATCACTTTGGACAAATGGGTACTGGAGGTCAAAGGAGAAGGACATGTGCTGGAATTTCACAGCACTCCTCGGGACATATTCATGATGTCTCCTTGCCACTCCCAGCACAAGAAACAGGCAGTGGAGACTACTCTTTTAAGGCTCTTCAGGATGAGGTCTATAATCCCATTACCTGTGCTCCAGGAAAATACGGGGCATTATTCCATCTATTTCATTGTACCCAAGAAGGAAGATTCCTTTTGCCCTATCTTGGATTTCAAGAGCGTAAACCGACATCTACAAGTGAATCATTTCCGCATGGAAACCCTACACTCCGTGATAATGGCCATACAATCAGGAGAGTTCTTAACCTCCCTGGACCTATCCGAGGCCTACGTACATATTCCAATCCATCAAATGCATCAACGTTTCCTACACTTTGCGGTACTGGGTCGCCATTATCAGTTCTGGGCACTGCCCTTTGTCCTAGCCACCGCCCCAAGAACATTTTCCAAGATTATGGTGGTCGTAGCGGCAGCATTGAGAAAAGAGGGACTCCTGGTGCACCCATACTTGGATGACTAGTTAATCCAGGCCAAATCTGTGGAAGAGAGTCCTTGAGTGACCAACAGGCTGACCTCCTTGCTTCAGGAACTCTGTTGGATCATAAACCTGGACAAAAGCAGTCTCAAGCCCTCCAGTCTTTGGAATATTTGGGAGTACGATTTGACACCAAGCAGGGCAAGATCTTCCTTCAGACCACGCGGATAAGAAAGTTGTCCCAAGTACGTCAGTTGATAAGCACGATACACCTGATGGTGTGGAGCTGTCTCAAAGTTCTTGGTTTGATGGCAGCAACCCTGGAGGTAGTGCCATGTACAAGGGCACACATGCGATCACTTCAACGCTCACTACTGCCACATTGGAACCCGCAGTCTCAAGACTATTTGATTCGCCTCTACTTACCGATGGGCGTATGCTCTCAGCTGCGGCTGCAGGAAGCTCATCTGGGCAGGAATGTACCCCTGTCCTTTGCAAACTGGCTGGTCCTCACAACATATGTGAGCCTCCGGGGCTGGGGAGCTCACTATCAGGAACTGACGACCCAGGGATGTTGGACTGAGGAAGAGATCCTCTGGAATATCAACCGCCTGGAAACCCGGGCAGTCAGATTGGTGTGTCTACAATTCAGCCACAGACTGCAGGGTCAAGCAGTCCATTTAATGTCTGACAATGCAACAATGGTAGCCTACATCAACCGCCAGGGTGGAACCAAGAGCCAGCAAGTGTCACAGGAGATAGATCTCCTTATGGAATTGGCGGAAATACATCTACAGATGATCTCAGACTTCCACATCACACGAAAAAACAACATCGGAGCAGATTTTCTAAGCAGGGTGAGTCTGGATCCAGGAGAGTGGGCGCTATTGGCCAAAGCCTTTCAGATGATAGTAGATTGCTGGGGCCTCCCGTCCATCGACCTGCTGGCCGCATCTCACAATGCAAAGGCTCCCCGATTCTTCAGTTGCAAAAGAGATCAGTGGTCCCTGGGGAACAATGATCTTGTTCAGACCTAGCCGGAAGAAGAGTTGCTATACACCTTCCTTCCGTGGCCCCTGCAGGGCAGAGTCATTCACAGAATCAAGCACCACAAGGGATTAGTCCTATTAGTAGCTCCAGATTGGCCCAGGTGTTCATGATATGCGGACTTGCGGAGACTCCTGGTGGAGACCTCCCCTGTGCTTCCCACCACACAGGGACCTGCTACAGCAGGGACCAGTCCTTCACGAGGATCTGACTAGATTCTGTCTTACGGTCTGGCCCTTGAGAGGGCTCACCTGATGAAGTGAGAACATTCTGTGGCAGGATTTGCCACCTTATTCCACGCGTGGAAATTCTCTATGTCCCAAGCATATGTGCAGGTCTAGAGAGTATTTGAGGCCTGGTGCAAGGAACGTGGCCCCCCCCCCCCCCCTCAGGTGGTCAAAATTCCACTAATTCTGGAATTTTTGCAGGACAGCTTAATTTGCATCCGCTTCTGGAGAATTGTCAAGGTAACGGCTCTCTCCTGTTTCAGGGGCAAGCTGAACGGAACCCACCTGCCGGCTCATCCGGACATGGCCTTTTCTGAAAGGTTTGAAGCACTTCCAGCCACCCCTACGGTGGCCGGTTCCCTTGTGGAATCTTAATCTAGTATTAGAATTTTTGGCAGGGTCCTCCTTTCGGCTGCTGCGCAGTCTTTCCTTAACCTTAAAAACAGTGTTCCTGGTGGCTGTATGCTCTGCACATCGCACCTTTGAACTACAGGCATTGTCGTGTCGAGATTTGTTGTTCTAGTGACTCCAGAGGCGTTACAGCTTCATACTGTTCTGTCCTTCTTGCCCAAGGTAGTCTCGGAGTTTCATTTGAATCAGTCCATTTCATTGCCTTCCCTAGATAAGCACAAGGACGCGGAAGAATACCGCCTCCTCCATCATTTGAATGTCAGTAGACTTTTGATACAGATTCTGGAAGTTTCAGAACCAGTCCGAAAGACGGACTGCCTGTTTGTCCTTGTGGAAGGAAGCAGGGCGGACCAGCTAAGCAGGCTACCATAGCTCGCTGGATTAAGGAGGTGGTCATGGGAGCCTATGTGGAGGCAGGAAAGCCAATACCTTCTCAGGTTAAAGCTCATTTCACTAGGGCTCAGGCAGTCTCATGGGCAGAAGCTAGACTGCTGTCTCTTGTCAACATCTGCCGAGCGGTGATGTGGTCTTCCTTGCATGCCTTCTCCAAGTTCTACGCCTGGATGTACAGGCCCGAGAGGATTCAGCTTTTGCAAGGGCTGTGTTAACTGGACCGCAGACAGCCTCCCGCCCCGATCAGGAGTAACTTTTGTACCTCCCATTGGTCCTGAGTCCATCTGGCTCCAGCTAAGAAATGGAGAAATTACTTACCTGATAATTTTATTTTCCTTAGTGTAGACAGATGGACTCAGCATCCTGCCCACGGTTGCCCAAGAATGGTGCCAAGGATTCGCCCATGGAGCGAATATTGATTCCAAGAGATTACGGGTAAGTCATCCAGTCCCTAAATCAGGGCATTTGTGTTCTTACTGGGGTTCAGGGGGTATGATTGGTTGAGTATAGTTACAGTTAACTGTTGTTAATCATTTTAAATCATGTTTTTTCAATAGTATGTCCAATGTGGCTTTTGAAGAAAATACTGAAGGACTGAGGTCACTGCAGGGGTGTATCTAGGGTGATGTCAGCTTTGAAATCTGACTCAGTCTCCATCTGCTGGCAGGGGAGCATAAACCCATTGGTCCTGAGTCCATCTGTCTACACTAAGGAAAATGAAATTATCAGGTAAGTAATTTCTCCATTTCAAATCTGTGCACATTTTGCAGGAAATATCTGCGCACTGAAAAAGCAGTTGCAAAGTCCGCAGGTCGTTTGTAATCCTGGGCAGTTCACAAAGGATTCCCTGTGGGTAGGATAGACTTGCAGGCTTTGCAGCTAGGTGGGCAGTTTTTCTCGTCCTAACTCCCTGAGACTGACTATTGCCTCCTTTCAGCGGCTAAGACTGCTGGTTTATCTGTGGGGGGGAAAGGGCCAGGGCCGGGGCAGATTGGATAAGAAAGTACATGCAGGTGAGACAGGTACAAAGTTTGCAGGTACTTTTATACTTTGGACCTTGCAGATGTACATTTTCAAAAGGAAACTACTTCCGGATCTTCAAATCAAACACACTGCTGAAAATTGTGCCCTTAATTACACAAGAGAGAATTACAAAACACAGATCAAAAGTAAAAACATTTCCCTCGTTCTGGTGCGGGTCTGTATTGTTCCCGGTCAGCTTACTTTTCTGGCCTGGTAGCAGGATACAACATATTTTGCTGCTTTAGCTGCTGTTTCTCCTCTTTCCCCTAGGATTATACTGAGTTTTTCCTGCTCATTCTTCTCTGGGAGGTCTTTGAAGTTCCCAGTCAGCTTTGGGAAATGTGCATCTCTGATCTCTTTGTGACTTGCACAGTCCTAGAAGAAATGTATTTCTCTTTCTATTTCTCTGGTGTTGCACTGCATCCAGAGTCCGGCTTCTTGGTATTTTCAGTCAGATTTTGTCTGACTATTTCTATTTCTAAATTATGGGCCCTCATTCTGTACTTAGTGAGGCTTTGTCTGTTGTGTGTATGTGACTGAGATGAGATGTTCTAGCTTGCTGTTTTGTTAAGAAGCAGTCACTGGTCTTGTTAGACTGTTCCTCTGCCTCCCTCAAGGGAATCCAGCTCATAGTAAGAATTTGGGAGGGAACACAGCTGTACTCCCTGATCTCATATAGTCGGATACACTGAGGAGAATATAGAGAAATGCAATGAGCGTAAAAGATGGAGTTGAGATAAGTTTAGATGCCTCCCAAATTACCTGCTTTTATCTAGGGGGACGATGAGCATGGAAAGCAGACACAGGCTTCGATTTATAGAATTAAACTAGTAGCTGTGTCTATCTGGCAGGCTGCAAGTACAATAATGGCTAGCAGGGCTAGAGGGGATGCAGGCACTAGGTCTGTCTGGCAGGCAATGCAGAGACTCTAGGAGGCTGGATTTTCAGGCAGCAGCTTTGTAGTTAAACACATTGGGTGAAGTGGAATATAAGAATGATTACGTAAAACAAAAATTGAATGTAAACTTAATAGGGGGTCTTGTATGCTCATTGACACAATATAATAATGACAAAAAGTGTCCTGGATATTGAGTGGTCTCCTGCAGTGTGGACAGAAATAAGTGGACAGCCTGGGTGGGCCAATTAGACATTTTCTATCATCATCTACTCCGTTTCCATATCACACACCAAGAGGAAATCTTCCCACAGTGGCGGAGGGAGTCTCTTATCAGGATGGAGAAATCGGTGGAGGATGCAGGGAGGGAGGACGGCATGGAGGGGAGAGCTGCATAAAGCTCCTGACTCACCCCAGCTTTGCTGTGTTTTTTTTTTTTCTTGTAGACCTGAGGATGAGAAGATTCTCCAGAAGCTGACGCAAATTAACTCAGTGAGAAAAGATCCAGAGGCTGCTGCATTCTACAGGCAGGAAGGGAACAGGAGGTTTCATGGAAAGGAATATACGCATGCAGCTGTACTTTATTCCAAGGTAAACATCCGACTTCAACCAACATAGAAACCTGTAGACCAGAGCTTTCCAAACTGTGTGTCGGGACACGTTAGTGTGTCGCCTGCAGTGTGCAGGTGTGTCGCGCAAGCCAGGTCAACTCTGATGCGAGTTTGGGCTTTTTTTTTCCTAGAGATTCACTTTTTTTTTTCAGTTTATGGGTTGCTTATTATTGGGTGATTTTTGCTGTCAATCGCGTTTTTTTGGGGGGCTTGGTGGGTGGAACGAGCCCAGCCATCCTTGCATTGGCTGCTGCTGCCGATGAGGCCTGGCCATGAGGAGTACTGACTGCAAGCAGCAGTGTCTGGTGATCATGGAAGGGAGTGAAGCACTTAACTGGCAACAATCAAAAAGACGAGGTACATGAGTGTGGGGGCCAGACATGTGCTGGGGGGAGAGAGATGAGTGAGTGGGGGGCAAACATGCTGGGGGGACAGACATGTGCTTGAGGGGGAGAGATATGAGTGTGTGGGGGACAGACAATTTGTTTTATTATTGTTTCTCATAAATTATAACAATAACATGAATTTTGGAATATATATTTTTAATATAAATTTAAGGTTTTCATGAGATAGGTTGTGTCGTGAAACATTTTATTTATGTATATATTTAAGGAAACATACATAAATTGTCGAAATATGTTTCGTTCGTTTAACCTTTAACCTCTGGTTTACTAGTAGACTGAATTACCGTGTCGTGAAATTATGTTTGTCTAAAAAGTGTGTCACCAACATGAAAAGTTTGGAAAGCTCTGCTGTAGACAATACAGGACAGGTTTGGGAGCCAAAAGTGGCTCCCAAACCTGTCCTGGAGGCCCCCCCCCCCCCCCCCCCCCCAGCTAGTCAGATTTTCTGGATATCCACAGTGTTTATGCATGCGTTATTTGCACGCACTGCCTCCATTGACAATCTGACTGGCTGAGGGTCCCTCAAGACAAATTTGGGAGCCACTCCCCTTCAGTCCTGGCTGTGGAATACACTGTAGGGAATGGTGGAGGGGGTGCCTTCTGTGTTCAGAGCTGTGGGAATGATGGTAGAGCACTGCCTGGGCGGGGGATCCTGTAGGGATGAAAGGTGGCAGAGCGTTTGATGTGGGCGGTGCCATTTGAAATAACGGAGGAAGAGCTGTAGAGTAGATGGGATAGATCTAGATTTAGGTATCTGTTTATTTACTGCATAAAGTCTCCCCCCTCCCCCTTTCCCGTGCCTTTTGATTGAGAATTTGGGGGTCTAGGTTTGTCTTATGCAGATGACATCCAGTTATTTTTCCCTGTAAATGCTCAACTAGCTGCTGTGCTGAATCACATTTCAGCTTGCCTTCCTATTATTAATTCTTGGATGACTGCTAAGTTGTTCCTGTATGTAATGAAAATAGTGACTTTGTGTTTCCAGCATTGTTCCTCCGGCTTTGAGTAAATTCTCACGGGTAGTAAATGGAACCACAATTCAGTTTGAGGGAGTCATGCGAAACCTTGCCTGCCTCTTTGATGTGCAGATTAAAGCTGTTTTAAAATCGGATTATTTTAAAGTATGAAAGTTGTATCATTTTTGCTGTATATTGCAATGCAGTGATTTCAGGACAGTAGTTCAGTCTCTTGTTTTGTCCACTTTAGACTTTTGCAATGTGTTGCACATGGGCCTTCCAGAATCTCACGTCCGCACAGTCCAAATTTTACAAAATGCTGCTGCACGGTTAGTTATGAGGGCTGCTCTGTGGGAGCATGTTCCTTCCTTTTTACAGCAATTACATTGGGTCCCATTGAAACAACAAGTCAATTGCAAGATTCTCTCCCTAGTTTATAAACCATGAAAATGGACAGCCAATTTAATGAGCTTACATGCTCCACCCAGGCCACTTCAGTCTCTGGGAAAGGCCTGTTATCCATTCCACCCACTAATTCTGGCCATTTATATTCTACTAGGTCACAGGCATTCTCTGTAATTCTGTGAAACCAACTGTCTGAATCTTTGCCTGCCTCAGAGGACTATTTATTTCAAAAACACCTGAAAACTCTTCTTCTTCAAGAAGCATTTGGTTCATATTCTATTTAAACTTTGTCTAATGTTTTTAAATTCTTAATGTATGATAATGTTTTAGCCTGTATTTTATTGTTGTATTCCACTTAGCACAGTGGTTCTGTTATAAGCAGATAAATGTTTTTAAAATTAAGTGTTTACAAGATCAACATACATAATTATTTAGAATATATATATATATCACTTATCTAACTTCTAAGTAGTTTACAAGAAAACAATTATAATAAAAATACATCATTAAAACAGAAAATAATACAAAGCACATGGGTCAGTAACACAAAAAACAAAACAAAATATATATATTAGCTGCTTCTATGCCTAATATATTCATTTCCTCACATCCTAAAACATCTTCTGCACAAAAGTAATCATTTTGTAAATATCATACAGGGCTTGTATACATACATCAATAACTGCCACTCTCCCCATATTTCCTCATCCTGCCACTACGCTGCATAATATTGACACCTGAAGGCATCCCTCAACACTACTCCCTAAAAGGAAAGCAATTTACCTTAACCAATTTCCTGATTGCAAGTCTTAAACTAGATGAGCAAGAGTGATGAACGCTTGAGACGCTAGCAGGTTAGATGCTGGGAGGAGATGGATATTGGACTTTTAGAAATTCAGCTGTGGATTTTTGCAGGCACTTTCACATGCCACTTCTGGCAGCGAGGAGGTCGCCGTGTGCCTTGCCAATCGCTCGGCTGCACTCTTTCACCTTGGCCAGTTTCAGGTAAGTCTACAATCCCCATATCTCCTACCTCTCAGCATGCGAATGATAAATATGCTGTAATGCTCCGCCAACACTAGAGAGAGAGAAAGAGAGGAAGGGGCGATAGCTGTGAATGATGCTGTCTGAGCTCTGAAGCGGCAGTGTAGCTGTGACAGATGCCGGGCAAGTTACAGAGGGGCAGCAAGGTATAACTGAAGCCACCTGAACCCCATGGCTGTGACCGATACTATCTGAGTCCCCTGGCACCAGCCCAGTCCACAGGTTAAGATCCTATCTCCGCAGGCAGAGACAGAAAAATGAAACTCTCGGAGGAACTCATGATCTGACCTGACTGACCCCAGCTCCAGAGCCGGTAAAAATGTAGTGTACTATTCTTCTCTGCCACTGACATTTTGCCACCACCGCTTTGGAATCCAACTTCATGTAACAGATTCTTTTTGATTAACTGGCTAAGGAAAAGATAAGGTCCAATTCTGATAACATTTCTTGCTTGGGTTCTGCCAGTCTGTGTAAATCTTCTTTCACTGCCAAATGAATGGGAGCCATATGCAAGTTTTGGTAGAGTTTGAGAATACTGAGATTGCTGATCTAGAGAGAAATTGACTCTTAACCAAAAAATCCATTTCTTCTGGATGGAAGAACTTTTATGTTTTTAAGAATGAGCATTGTGGCATTCCTTCAGAATCTGAGACAGAATCTTCTATAAGATATGCCATATTGGGTCAGACCAAGGGTCCATCAAGCCCAGTATCCTGTGTCCAACAGTGGCCAATCCAAGTCGCAAGTACCTGGTAAGTACCCAAACATTAAATAGATCCCAAGCTACTATTCCTTATTGATTAATATCAGTTTATGAACTTCTACTCTAGAAACTTATCCAAACCATTTTGAAACCCTGTTATACTAACTGCTGTAACCACATCATCTGGCAATGAATTCCAGAGCTTAACTATGCACCGAGTGAAAAATAATTTTCTTCGATTTGTTTTAAATGAGCTACTTGCTAACTTCATGGAGTGCCCTCTAGTCCTTCTATTATCAGAAAGAGTAAATAACTGATTTTACATTAACTTGTTCAAGTCCTTTCATGATTTTGTGGTCCTCTATCATATCCCTCCTCAGTCATCTTTTCTCTTAAACTGAACAGCCCTAACTTCCTTAGCCTTTACTCATAGGGGAGCTGTTCCATGCCCCTTAGCATTTTGGTTGCCTTCTCTGCACATTCTCCAGTGCAACTGTATCTTTTTTGAGATGCAGTGACCAGAATTGCACACAGTATTCAAGATGCGGTCTCACCATGGAGCGATACAGAGGGATTATGACATCCACCGTTTTGCCATTTACTTCCTAATAATTCCTAACATTTTGTTTGCTTTTTTGATCGCCTCAGCACACTGAGCATACTTTTTCAATGTATTATCTACCTCTGTGTAACTACAGCAAGGGTTATTTTTCCCTATATGCATCACTTTGCACTTGTCCATGTTAAATTTCATCTGCCATTTGGAAGCCCATTCTTCCAGTCTCACAAGGTCCTTGTGCAATTTATCACAGTCCACTTGAGTTTTAATTACTCTGCATAGTTTTGTGTCATCTGCAAATTTGATCACCTCACTCGTCCTATCCCTTTCCAGATCATTTATAAATATATTAAAAAGGACAGGTACTAATACAGATCCCTGAGGCACTCCACTGTTTACCTTTTTCCACTGTGAAAACTGACCATTTAATCCCATTGTCTGTTTTCTGTCTTTTAACCATCTTACAATCCACAAAAGGACGTCACCTCCTATCCCATGACTTTTTTTAGTTTTCTTAGCAGCCTCTCATGTGGGACTTTGTCGAATGCCTTCTGAAAATTCAAATATACCACATCTACCAGTTTACCTTTGTCCATGGTGTGAAGGTAAATACCAACATCGGTATAGAAAATTAAGTAAATAAATAAATGTTTATTCACCCCTTTAAAAAAAATGTAGGAGATTTGTGAGGCAAGACTTCCCTTGGGTAAATCCATGCTGGCTGTGTCCCATTAAACCATGTCTATCTAAATGTTTTGTGATTTCATTCTTTATAACAGTTTCCACGATTTTTCACAACACTGAAGACAGGCTCACCGGTCTATAGTTTCCCGGATCACCCTGGAGCTCTTTTTAAATATCGGGGTTACATTGGCCATCTTCAGGTGCAATGGATGATTTTAATGATAAGTTACAAATTAATTGAAATAGGTCTGAATTTTCATTTTGAGTTCTTTTAGAAACCTGGGATGTAAACCATCTGGTCCAGGTGATTTACTACTCTTCAGTTTGTCAATCTGGCCTACCACATCTTCCGGATTCACTGTGATTTGGGTCAGTTCATCTGAAACATTACCCTTGAAAACCGTCTCCAGAACGGGTATTCCCCGTTTTGGTGTTTTCTATAATCTAAAAGTATCATAGGATCCTGGACATCTGCACACAATAAGTGGAGATGTTATACTCCAGAGTGCCAGCCAAGGGGTACTGTTAACCACTCCCTCTTTCAAAGAAATGAGACAGATTCGGTTACAGGGTAGTGCATTTTCAATTATAGCGCTAGCTTTATGGAATTTGCTGCCCATAGATATTAAGTCAGCAAAAAATTCTTACCTTTTGAAAGAAAAAGGATAAGATCCGGCTTTTCTCGAGTCTTTTGAAATGTATTTTTTATTTATAGTCAGGATGGTTGCTGGTATGGTGGATTTTTAGTTAATTTAAGCTGATTTTTGTTGGATGGCTTTTTTATTATTTCCCTTGCAATGTGTAATTATCAGCATTTGCATTATGATTGTCATGTTTTTCATTAATTATAATTTTGTGTTATGTTAATTATGCATGATTCTTTTACTGTCTACTGCTTCGAACAAGTCTGAATTGGGATAGCAATTAATAAGAAATTAAATAAATAAGATGACTTTGAAAACTATGCAGGAGAGAAGTAAAGCACTCACAATAAGTATTCTGGGGGGGGCAGAGTTGGGGCAAGGAAAGCATGGGCATGCAGAAAGTTACACCTGCTCCTTCCTACACATGTGTCTGTGTATTAAGGACGCCTGCACATTTTGAAACTCCACAGCCTGCCTGAAAATTACCCTCTGTGTACAAAGTGAACCCCCGCCTGAAAACGTGGCAGAGAGAGACAGAAATATGGTCCCAGTGTCTGATGAGAGAGAGCTCCCAAGCACACGTGGCTATTTTGCCTGAACATAGGAAGCTCTTGGACACGGAGCGGTATTAAGCTGAGCGCCAGCAGTAAATCTGAGAGACTGAGATTACATCCAGCACACCTTGGCTAATGAGTGCAGATCACTTCTGTCACGCTGTGTGCACTGCCCCCTCTGTATTTTGTTGCGTGCTAGCAGAATCTTTTGGCTTCCTTTTTATCCTTTTCAGAATCTCCTCCGGGGCTATCTGACAGGAATAAAAGTAAGAGGCATTAATCCGTCAGAGAGAGTTTTAAATTAAGGAGCAAACCCACTTACTATAATCTGCCCAGAGAGAACTCCTTCACCTTCATCAATGAGAAAAAAATGAATCTTTATATCAAACCTGAAATCTGAAGCAGCTGTGGGAAAGTGGAGCAGAGGCGCAGGCCACAAAAGCAGCTTCTCCTTGGTAACTCTAGACTCATCGCTCTTGGACAGACTGACTTCCGGGAGGCACTGGCAACAAGCATTTCCCCCCTTTCTCTCAGTGAATTTTATGTTCCCAGTTGCTCTCCAGGATAGGCTGTTAGAAACGAGCTTTTGTAATGAGATAAGAGAAATGTACTGTAAGTATTTATCGCTGGGATAAGCAGCTTGGAACCCGCAGGTACTTGTGACTTGGATTGGACACTGTGGGAAACAGGATGCTGGGCCTGATGGATTTTTGGTCTGACCCAATAACAAGTCTTATGTTCATATGTTCTTATTTTTATGTGCTTTCCTAAAACAAACTCAGAGGAGCTTACAACATCGCAATAAAAACTAAAATGGGATTGCACCCAGAAAAGTATAGTCCAGACCTGAGGAAGGGCTTAACCTGCTGGAGCCAGAGCCAGAACAGCCAGACTGCTGAGAGGGAATTTGAACCCAAGGTCTGGGACACCAGTGAGATGCACTGCTTTCTTTTCTTTTTTAAATTGTATTTTTGGCCCAACAATTTTCCCATTGCCACTTTGGGTTTCCTTTACTGGACTATAGTGCTACGAGCCTTCCTTCACAGCTATCCAAGGTTTTTCCCCTGTTTTTATAATCTTATCCCCACTGAGCCCATGCTTTGTAGTGAACGTCCTTGGCCAGAGGGCCACATGGCTTCTTCTGGAACCTGGGACTTCTGAACCCTAGTTCTAGCCAGTAGGTGTCACCATTGATCAATTTCTGGGATTCCCCCCTCCCAGCATCTGCAACGCTCACCGGACCTCTCCCCACCCCCCACAAAGGGAGCAAAAGGCAGGCCCAAGAATTGAACCTACGCTGCTGATGAGCAATTCATCTGGCCCAAAGAGCATTGAATTTCCACAAGCCGTGGCAGCATTTTAATGCTTTATATAGAGAGCTATTTCCACATGTAAATCGGTCATCTGTCCATTACCCTTCCTCGATGCAGCATTCCAAAACTCGAGGAAAGTAACATGCATTGATTGGATTCTCACATCTACCTGGGCTATTTTCCATGATTTAAAGTGTCTGCACGAGATGTAAATGCAAATGTCAGCAGGCGGTTTGTAACCTTTTTGCTTTCAAAATTACACCCAGCCTATCTCCCAGTGTGGTCATTGTGAAAATTAGCCCCATAAGATACAAAAAGTATGTGCTTATACATGTGACACATGATTACATGTCCATTCATGTATTTACGTGTCACTGATTGCATGTCCATATGTTTATACATGTGACATGTGATTGCATGTCCACACGTTTATACATTCCCCATGTCATTCATGTTTGTACATGTGACGCGTTTACATGTTTATACATGCATCATGTGATTACATGCTGTTCATGTATTTGTACATGTGACACATGATTCCTGTTCATATCCCAGATCAGGCCAGACTCCTGGATTTTGCTTGTCTGCCAGCAGATGGAGCCAAAGTTTTACTCACACTGGACATAGCCTCGTATGCCACCTGCAGTCCCTCAGTATTTCTCTGTCTCTTGCAGATGGTAGATGGTGTAAAACCTGCAATCTGGAGTATATTTAAAAAAAAAAAAAAAAAAAAAGGGAGGATCCAAGATGGCGAACCTGGCTGGATGCGCTTGAGGCCGCTCTCATCTGGACCTTTGAATTTCTTTTGGAAACGCCTCATTCCACTAGGAAGTGGCAGGCCAGAAAACGAGAAGTTTTGTCCGCTTCCTCGGCGACTCAAGTTCTGGGCCCAATGGGCGCCCCTGTGCCCATACTCCAGGAGCCAGCTTGAAACAACTCTGTCCCCAGAAGAACGGACGGCTCCAGCTAACCTTGCTGGGGCAAGATCTTCAGACCAGCCCCACGGAATAGCGCTGCCTGAAGATGGGGAAGGCGCCAGCCCACAGTTTGAGGATGGGAGCTCATTGGGGAACGCTCTGGAGTTCCCTGTAACCTCTGATGAAGCCGGGGACTTTGCTGGAAACACTGCTTTTCGGTGAATGGTAAGAGAAGTCTTTTTGATTTACCATCTGTTCAGAAGACTGTGCTGGTAAGACCTGCTTTAATTACCTTAGACGCTATCTGGGATGCGATACAGACTTTAAACTATAATATATTTAACCAAATGAGCCCGGAAGTTAGTGCTCTCGATATTTTGGATAATCGCTTACATCTGTTGAAAAGGGCATTAATATGAATAAGAATTCCTGTGAGACTCTGAAAAGGATATTGGCAACAAAACAGATATTCAACCAAATATGATTAAGGAAAATCAGTTTTATTTCCAATAGACTGGAATGCCTTGGATGCAAGTTTTAAAAAGAGGGACACGCTTTGGTGAGTTTGTACCCCTTGGATCCAAAGGCAGGGGGAGCAGTTGAAGGAAGTTGAGTTGGTATGTGCTGTTTATAAAGCCAAACACTGCCCCAGTGGGGTAGGAGTGGCAGCAGTAAAAGGTGATCAGAATAGGAGGATTGAGGCTATCCTTCATTGGGCCTTTGAGGCCATGGCAGTGAATTTGCAAATTGCTTCTTGCTGCTGTCTGGTGGCTTGGGCTGGTTTGCGTCTCTCTCAGGAGAGAGTTCTGATGGCGGATCAGTGATGGAACCAGGGGCCACAACTGAGAGCTGCATTATTACCCGATGCGGCTGTAACTAGGTGCGGATGGCTGCCAGAGCTTTGGCTTCCGTGATGGTGACTAGGCTCCAATTATGGCTGTGAAGGCACTATTTCCAAGTCCAATTTCCTATGGTTGCCCTTTAGGAGTGAGTTTGAGAACTTGGCGAATAGCTGGGGCGAATCCAAGGTTCCTTGATTGCTGTAGGACAGGAAGGCGGTGGCATGTCCTTATGGTGTGAAGGACCCTCCAGGGATTCCCATCTGTTTCATCCTCTGAGGAGCAACTTCTCAAAAGTCTCATTCCTTCAGATCTCAGTCTTTTTGGCCTACGATGCCTCCTAAGGATGAGGGCTCCAAAGCCAGAGCATCTCTATCTTTGCAATAAAGGGCTATCTCGCTTTTATCAAAGGTGGGACTAGATTACGAAGGCCATTGAGTTCTGGAGGTGGTAAGAGATGGCCTGGCTCTCGATTTTCTCTGAATTCCTTTGAATTCATTTATGGTTTCTCCATGCAACTCTCTACAGAAGAGAATGATATTGGAGACCACATTTAGGAGGCCTTTGGATTTGAAGGCTGTAATTCCTGTTCCCAGATCCCAAGAAGATATGGCGCTATTCCATTTAATTGGTCATTCCCAAGAAGGAAGGAAGAGGGATTCTTTCAGCCCATCTGGGATATGAAGTGAGTCGCTCAACTTTTTTGTGTGACTCATTTCAGAATGGAAACCCTTTGTTCTGCAATGGTGATAGAGAAATTCCCCTATTTGTACTATTTGCTTGTGTCTTGGCTTGGTCACTGTTGGAAACAGGATACTGGGCTTGCTGGACTTTTGGTCTGACCCATAATGGCAAGTCTTATGTACATATTCTTATTTGCCAGGAGCATCAACTTTTCCTACTATTCGCCATTCTGGGACATCGTCATCAATATCAGGTCCTGCCCTTCGGGCTGACTACTGCACCCAAGACTTTGTTCAAGGTCATGTAGCATCGCCTCTGTGCAAGGCAGGTATTCTGGTCCATCTGTATCTGGGCAACTGGTTAATTCAGGTCAAAAGTACAGAAGAGAGTCTCTGAGTGCCTCATAAGAGTGGTTTACAGCCTTCTCAATCTCTAGAGTTTTCTCGGCGTGCATTTTTTGATAGGGAGCAGGCAAGGTGTTTTCACTTTCTCCACCAGTTCTCAGGCCAGCATGGTCTCGGGATGGCGTGTGCCCAAATGGGCTATCCCCAGGATTGCACTCTGCCCGGACCTTGGCTCTGAGATCCCGACTAGCCTTTATTCTGGTGAGACCTCTTAATGTCTCAAAAGTGAGCATGAGCGGGAAAAGATCTTCCATCTTTCTGATTTGTTTTTCGGTAATTTATATATGGATGACTCCTCCCAAGGGTGAAGCTTCCTTCTGGTCTCCCGGCACCTTCCGCCTCCCGGCCACTACATCCTCTATGGAGATTTTCTTTCTATCCATCATCATCTGCTGGCTGGCCCAAGGGTCCACAACTCCTAACAAATACTGTGTACAATTCTGGTTGCCGCATCTCAAAAAAAGATATGGTTGCGATGGAGATGCTACAGAGAAGGGTGACCAAAATGATAAAGCGGATAGAACAGCTCCCCTATGAGGAAAGGCTAAAGAGGTTAGGGCTGTTCAGCTTGGAGAAGAGACAGCTGAGAGGGGATGTGATAGAGGTCTTTAAAATCATGAGAGGTCTAGAACGGATAAATGTGAATCGGTTATTTACTCTTTCAGATAATAGAAGGACTAGGGGACACTCCATGAAGTTAGCATGTAGCACATTTAAAACTAATTTGCACAATTAAACTCTGGAATTTGTGGCCAGGGGATGTGGTTAGTGCAGTTAGTGTAGCTGGGTTTAAAAAAGGTTTGAATAAGTTCTTGGAGGAGAAGTCCATTACCTGCTATTATTCAAGTTGACTTAGAAAATAGCCACTGCTATTACTAGCATCAGTAGCATGGGATCTACTTAGTTTTTTGGGTACTTGCAGGTACTTGTAGCCTGGATTGGCCACTGTTGGAAACAGGATGCTGGGCTTGATGGACCCTTGATCTGACCCAGCATGGCAATTTCTTATGAACAAATGTGGGCGGAGCACCCTAAGGTGCATTTCAAATAAATAAAGCCAAATAAACCTTATTGCAGGCCAGGTTACCTTCCACATCTTTAGCATATGTGAGGAGATGAAGGGTCTTCCAGTCCTGTTGTACTGTTCTCAGCAGGCAGCCTACTCAGGCTACAGTGTCACTTAGAGGGTTTGGTCAAGGGTCTGGCCTTTAACTCTCTGAGAGTGTAAGTACCAGCCTTGGGTTGTCCTCATGGAACAATGCAGTGATATATACTTTGTGTCTTCGCTTTCGGCTTCTTGTTTTGGTTTTTTTTTTCTTCGGGGTGTGTAGATTTTGCATCCTTCCTCTTGGAACCTTAATTTGGTGCTTAGAGGACTGTGTGAGGCTCTGTTTGAGCTACTGAAGAGGTTAACCATAGCAGACATAACTCTGGATGTGTTTTTTCTGGTGGCTATCTGTTCAGCCAGGAGAATCTCAGAGCTTCAAGCTTTGATGGTAGATATCTTTTTCGGCAGATTTCTCGGGTATCAATGCCCTGGTTCTTTTCTTTTTGCCAAATATTGTATCAGCATTCCATTGTAGTCAAACTGTGGAACTTTCGGCTTTTCTGAATATTCGACTTTTCCACGTTTCACACAAAAGGACTTTGAATCCTGGTGGTTAGGCGGATATTATTAATGTATTTGCAAGTTACTAATCATTTCAGGAAGGCAGATCACCTTTTTGTGCTGTGGAGTGGTTCAAAGGGTGTAAGGCATCATAATCTACTATTGTGCCTTGGCTGAAGGAGGCAGTTGGCACCCGATTGGCTCGGTCCATATTTGTAAGGGCCAATCTGTGCCTCAAGGGTTGAGGGCTCACACAACTCGTTCTTAGGCGGCCTCTTGGGCCGAGATGCAGCATGTGTTCCTGCAGGAGATTTGCAGGGCGGCTGCTTGGAAATAATTACATACGTTTGCCAGACACTTTTGGTTGGACTTCTGGGCTCCGGGTTTCATGTGTTTTGGTGAGAGCGTTTTACGAGCAGGATTCTCAGGGTTCCACCCGGTTTGAGGGAGCTTAGAAACATCTCAGGAATCTGGACTGATCTGGAGTATGAGCAGGAAAGGAAAATTGGTTCTTACCTGCTAATCTTTGTTCCTGGAATACCACGGATCAGTCCAGAGTCCCACCCATTAGCAGGAGAGTCTGCTCGTCCTGATGATGAGTTGTATATAATGCAGTGAGGGGGATACAAACCTATTTCCCTTTGGTTTCTTAGAATGAATTTCAATATTGTGATGAATTCCCCTTCCTCCTGCTTGTTGTGGGAGTTTGGATTCAAGATTTTTAGTGTTGGCTTGAGAGTTCTCATCTTGGCTTGGGTACAGGTCAATATTGAGGGACTACAGGTGGCGCATTCGGTTATATGGCAGTGTCAATAAATTTTTCTCTGCTCCATCTGCTGGCAGGGAAGCAAAACCCAGTAGTCTGGATTGATCTGTGGTATTCCAGGAGTGAAAATTAGCAGGTAAGAACCAATTTTCCTTTGCATGTCATATATACGCCATGTGATTACATGTCCATTCATATGTTTATATATGACACGTGATTACATGTGTATGTATTGGGTTTATAGCCCCCTAGTATCGCTCCGATCATTTCTCTTCTTGCTTTGTAGATGTGTCTGGAGGACATTGGAAGAGCTCAGGAAAGTGGCTACCCCGAGCGGCTGGTGCACAAAGTCCTGCTGCGGAAGGCAGAATGTCTCTTGCAGCTCCAGAGACCTCAGGAGGCAGCCCAGCTACTCGGGGAATTGGAAGAGAAACTAACCAGTCAGGACATCCTTCCCACTAACAGATGTCAGTCTGTGCTCACACAGATCAGGGATGTGAAAGCCCGTGTGCCAGAACACTGGAGAAGTACAGTGACTAGCAGTGACCCGAGTGACCCGCTCCAGGACCTGGGGCTCTGCAACCAGAACCGCAGGATTTCTAGTGCTTCCTCTGCTGTCAGCTTGCGTCTCACCAGCACTAAGGGGCGCCATCTAGTAGCTGTGGAGGACATCAATCCAGGCCAAACCCTGGTGAAAGAGGAAGCCTTTGTGAGCATTCTTATTCCAGGAGAAAGATTACTTCCAACATACAGTGTAGAAAGAGGCTGGAGCACAGAGCTGGGAAATGCTCAGCAGCATTGTCACCTCTGTCTGGTACAGGTCTTTGCCCCCATTCCTTGCCAGCGCTGCAGCTATGCCATCTATTGTAGCTACAGTTGCAGAGACCAGGCCTGGCGGGACTATCATGGGGCAGAGTGTATGCTGGGAAGTGTCCTCCTCACATTGGGTGTCTTTGCCAACCTGGCTCTGCGTACAGCCTTGGTGGCTGGATTTGCACAGGTCAGCAGGCTTGTACAGGAGCATCATGGACATCTTAAGAAGACTACGAGGAAGAATCTCTTTCATACAGGAGAAACTCTGCATTCCAGTGCAGAGCATACGGAGGAAATAGAAGGCCACATCCCAGGCTGTGATGCTGATGGAATTTACCGCAGCTCTTACCAAGCTATCTTCAACCTTCAGCCACACTCTGAGCACCATATCCCGGAGCATCGCTTTCTCTGTGGATTCAGTGCAGCTGCCATCTGCAGAAAGCTGCAAGAAGCAGGTCTGGAGGCAACCGTGCTGGAACAGAAAGCTCCTGCTGAGCAGTGCAAAGTAGAAACAGGCATGACAGATGAGTGGTCTCCGGAGCTGAGAATTCTTGGAGTTGCAATGCTACGACACATGTTGCAGCTGCAATGTAATGCCCAAGGAATCTCCATAATGCGGGCAGCAGGTATATGTCACTTCCTCGTCACCCAACCAAACCATTTCAGACGTACGGGTTATGCACCCCAGCCAGCAGATGGAGACAGAGACTTACAGCTTCGCTGATGTCACCCCTTCCTGTGCTGACCCCAGCCTGCCAGTATTCTGTGTCTCCCGTGCTCTGTGCTGAAGCCGGGTTAGGCTGGGTTCCAGAAGGCGGAAATTGTACTGTAGGTTCTGTTGGACAGCTCCTGAAGTGAAAGTTTTCATTCCCTTCCTTGAGTGAATAGACCCTGGCTCGGGGGGAGGGGTTCACAGTTGAATCTGTCTCTAACCACTTCCTCCTCACTCCCCCCACGACTTCTTTAGTCTTTCTCCTCCTTGCTTCCACCCCCTATCCTGGCTCTGGCTGATTTTTGAAGAAAGAAATAAAGCTTAGATGAATGCTGTAAATATAAAAAGAGAAAAGAGCTGGAGGGAGTCTTGGAGAGCAGTGCTGAGATGGAAGCTGTTTCTCCAGCCCAGCTTCTAAGCAGGTGAGTGTTGGGTGAAGAATTCGTACCACGGGGGCTGCTCTTTGCTTCTGAGGGTGGGGGGAACAGTTTTCCCTCGTGGCTTCTTCAGAGTGTGGGATGAAGCCCTCATTATGCACGCTCGGCTGTACTCGCTGGAAAGAAGTGGGGCGGGAAAGCCTTTGCTGTTCATGCAGAGAGGAGAGAGATTCAGAGCAGCTCATGCACGGTGCTCTGTCAGAGGGTCCTGCCGGTTCCCGCCGTTGTGCTCGCTCCTGCGGCGTGGCCTGTCGAAGGAGATCGCAGCCTGCCTTTCTTAATCCCTGCGGCACAGAAGGTGGTTGGATATTTCGGGACTTGGCCAGTATCTTTGTTCCCTGCCATGAATTCTTCCTCTTCCTGGGCCCTTTTGTCGGCAGTTTTTAAAATGCCTCCATATTGTTTGGGACAAGGATTAGCCTCAGGACCCTCAGTGTTGCCACCTTCCCCTCAAGGACCTGGGGGATGACAAAGGAGTGGACGACAAGCCCTCCAGATCGAATTCTTCTTTTTGGGACCTTTGGCATCTGAGGCCATGTGATGGCGAGGCTGGCTTAGAGGCGGGGAGGATGCTCTCAGGAGGAGTCGGATGGCACCTCCTCCATGGTCAGGCTTTGTCATGAAGATGAGCTTGTGGGTCTGGTATCTCAGTCCTTACAAGTGCTGAATATTGCAGAGGATAAGTAAGAGGCAGGAAGCTCCGGAGTCCTCTGAGGATCCTATCGTGATGAGGAGCAGGAAGCCTGTCAAGTCCTTCCCCTTGCAGAAGCCTGTAAAAGATCAGATAGATAGTTTAAGGACGGTCAGTCTCTAGCAAAGGTCCAGACACAAGCGAGGTTCACTGGTTTCTGGTTCACTGGTTCACTGGTTTCTGGTCACTGCCGGAGCCAGATGCTCTGGCTCCGGCAGTGACCAGAAAGACTAGTATTTCAGTAGAGGGAGGAGTCCTTCACAGATGCTCAGGACAGAAAGAGCGAGTCTGTGTTGCTGCAGGCCTTTGAAGCTGCCAGCATGGCATTGCAGGTGGCAAGGGCCAGGTTGCGTTTGACACAGTGCCTTCAGAAACATCTCTGGAAACTGGGGGCTTGGTCCCTGATCCAGGGGCAGCTGTATGGCGGATATCTTTTCTGACTCTGTCAGCATTACAGCACGAAGTATGACATCTGTCAGCGGATTCCATTTCAGAGACTATAACTCGACTAAGTTGCTTTTTAAGGGCAACCTTTTATTTGGAAAGGATCTGCTGGTAAAGCCTGGGCTGACTCAAAGATGCCCACAAGCCGAAAGGGCTCCGAATCGCTTTCGAGACTCCAGCAAGGGCAAGCAGATCATTACTCCGGCAGCCAGAAGAGGAAGCCATGTGGTAGGTTCCTGTCCTCCGGGGCGGGGGGGGGGAGAGAGGTAAACGATGGAGGTTCAGGGGCTCTCAATGAGAGTTTCGTGACCCAGACTTGATTATCAGCCTTTTACTGGCGATGGCTCCAGATAACGACAAATCGGTGGTTTCTTTCTTCCAGCCTGTGCACAGCATACTTAATCCTTGACTGCCATATAAACCAGTCTTTGTTTTCCAAGATTTCCCCCATGAATGTACGTGAGGCATATTTCCAGAGAGTGGAAGCAGTGCATGCTAATAGACCTTATGCCTATTCCTTGTGGAAATCCTGAACACCAGACTGTTTTGGGACCTTTGAGGAACCAGATTGTTTGTTTATTTATTTATTTGGCACTTTTATATACCGATATTCATGTAACAAGTTACAAATCACCTCGGTTTACATTCTAACAATAACCATTGCAAAAGGATGCATTACATTGAATAGGGAGAGCAAAACTAGGAGTAGGATGAAGGCTAATAGCACTGCTTTATTGTTTGGATTCTTTGTGCCTTCATCTGTTTTATCGGTGTGGAAAATAAGATGTAACCAGTGGGCAAATATTCCCATGCAGCTCAGGGAGATTTAAAAAGCGAATAACTGCAAACTACCCCTTAGGCTGGGGCAGGCCTTCCCAAACCTGCCCTCGGGATCCACAGGGTGGATTGGTTTTTGAATGCTGCCTGGGGAGGTTGGACCTCTGCTTGCACTTCATTCATGGTCTGTGCACCCATGCAGGATAATTCAGGTCGAGTACTGGACTGCAGTAAAGAAGCCCCCCCATTAAAGCTGAAAATGAGCTTCCAGCCTTGTCTGTAATTTGAGACACGTTGCTCACTGTCTTCCCATGTTACTTTTGTAACACGAGTTTTATAAAAAATAATAATAATAAAGTAAGTAAAAACTTCTGCTAAACTAGGATTTTTGGAATTTGTTCTCAAACCCTGAGAGGACTTCCCTCTACCCAACCCCTGCTCATCAAACTCTGAGGGGGGGCCGCCCTCCATCCCCGCTGGCCCTTTTGGAGATAGTAAATGTGCTATGTGGCCATTCCCTTGAAAGGTTTGGGGACCCCTGCTCTAGTGGAACCCTTCATGGTTTCGCCTTGTCTCTGTCTCTCAGAAAAAGCGAGGCGCTTCGGGGAAAACCTTGGATTGGTTCCAGTTTCTCAGGCTCGGTGGGGTCTCGGACGGTATTCAGTTTACTTTGTACTGCCAAAGAAAGAGGGGTCCTTCTGCCCTACTCTGCATCTGAAAGGGGCCAACAGATCTGTGGTCGCCAATTCTGGTAATGAGAAAAGGAGAATTCCTGATGAATTTGGATCTAACTTGTAAGGCAGGAGCCTCAGTAACGTCTTTATTTTGCAGCGTTAGGTGAACATTTTCAATTCAAAGACCTACCTTTCGGATTGGCTACGGCCCTGCAAACCTTTTCAAAGGCGATGGTTGTGGTGGCTGCTTTCTTGTGTCGGAAAGGGATCCTAGTTCATCCTTATTTGGATGGCTGGTTGATTCGTGCAAAGTCATTTCAAGAAAGTATTTCTGCCATGGGAAGAGTGATGCAGTTGCTAAAAGATATAGGATGGGTGGACAACCTGTCAGAGAGCAGGTTACAGTCATCTCGGATGTTGGACTATTTAGGAGGGTTGTTAGATACAAAGAAAGGTCAGGATTGTCTCACAGAGCAATGCATGTGGAAGCTATCAAGAGCAAGTTTATAATTTGACGAGAGCAGGGAGGCAGTCGTGAAGTTACTTGCAGCTAATGATCCATGGTGGCTGCATTGGATTTGGTCCTTTTGGGTGAGGGCTAATATGAGACCTTTACAGGGGGCTCTCTTGTCCCAGTGAGATCCTCAGTCTCAAAACTACCAGCTGAGGCTTTCAGTTTCAAGAGAGGCACAGATCAGCCTGAGTTGGTGGCAACATCTTGAGATTCGGACAGGGGAGTGAATCTTGAGCCTCCTCCATAGATGATACTGATGACCAATGCCAGCCTATCAGGCTGGGGTGTGTACTGAGTGTCTGATTTGCGAGGGAACTTGATCGTTGGAGCAGTCGAGATGGTCCATAAATCGGTTAGAGACCAGGGCAATATATTTAGCTTTTTACTTTTCTCCTCTCATGCAGAATCAGGTGGTGAGATTCTTCTCAGACAATGTGACAGCAGTGGTATATGTGAACTGGCAAGGAGGAGCCAAGAATCCTCAGGTTTCAGCCGAGGCAGGTCCCCTACTGGAATAGGCAGGGAAGAATGTGAACGTTCTCTTGGCTCGTCACATAATAGGAATAGGGAATATTCACACAAACTTCCTCAGTCAGAACTTCTTGCACTCTGAAGAATGGACGCTGTCAGCAGAGGCCTTTGTAACGAGCTCAGACCATGCACGCTGGTATCCTGCCCAGGGGCTCTGACCTGGGGGGTCTAATCTCATTATAAACACACACAATTACTAGGATTATACCTGGGGGCTTGAACCCAGGAGCTAATTCCCAACACAGAGAGCCACCGCAAACTTTGATTCAGTACATTACGGTTCCAGGTATTTAGGCAGTAAGTTTATTTGAGTAATAGGAGGATAGAACAAATAAGATCAGATCGTACAGAAAAATTAATGGTAGATAATAACAGTTGTTACATATAGAAAGCTTACATGTTTCCGAAGGATCAGCCTGTGCTCTCATGTCCAGCTCTCTCCCCCCTCTCTCTCTCTGTCTCTCCTTATGCACTACAAATGCTTGTGGAAAATGTGGCATTCCCTCCCTCTGAGTTCTTATCAAATTTCAGGCACAGCTGTATGGCCTTCGCTTTCTCTCTCAGGCTTTAATATAAATTAATTGATAGCTTTCTCATCATAAACTTAATGGAATAAGTAAATAAACAGACTCTCACCTGTTTGTAATCATTTCACATGCGAGCAGTAAATAGGAGTTGACTAAGAGGGTTGGCCTGTGGCCCTCAAACCAGTCTGTGTCTGTGTGAAAACTCTGAATCCATACGGCCTATCCTCTATATACATCCTCAGCAAAAGCAACAAAAATGACTTCAACAGCCTTCTCTCAAATAGTGACTTGGTGGGGACATCCAGTGATTGAGCTGATGACTTCCAGCAGGAATGCCAAGGTGAGCAGGTTTTACAGCAGCAGAAAAGAAATAGCATCATCCGGTCTTGATGCTTTGGTTCAGACTTGGCCACAGGACGGCCTTATTGATGCATTTCCTGGCCACTGATAAGCAGAGTGATTTAGAGGATACCCATACATCAT
Organism: Rhinatrema bivittatum; assembly: GCF_901001135.1. NCBI lineage: Eukaryota > Metazoa > Chordata > Amphibia > Gymnophiona > Rhinatrematidae > Rhinatrema > Rhinatrema bivittatum. The sequence continues at coordinate 161,932,469 of NC_042622.1, read as the reverse complement.
GGCCTGGTAAACCTAGAAGTGCCCAACTGACAGAGATGTCCATGTTATGCAGATCTAGTCAAGCTGCTAGATGGGGTACCACTGTGGTTCCCACAGAACACGGAGTTATTGTCCAAAATGTCAGTAGATCACGAAAATCTGACTGAACTTTTGATTTATAGCTTGACCTTTGAGAAGACATATGTTATGAAGAAGGGCTGCTCCCAGGCTGAGGTCAGCACAGGATCCTATAAGGGGTGACGTTAGCAAAGCTGTAAGTCTGTCTCCATCTGCTGGTTGGGGTACATAATCCATATGTCTGGACTGGTCTGGCTGAACTCAAGGAAAGTAAATTATTAGGTAAGTGTAAATTTCACCATTGTAGCTATGAGATAATCACCCTACCCTGCACTTGTGTATGCGCTAGTATAGCTGTTGGGTACAGATAGAAGTATGTCCAGTTATGACACACTGTCCAGATGTATATGTTAAAGATCGCACACTGCGCACACTGTGCTGAATCCTTACATGTGGTATTTAGGGATTGGGCACCGTGCCAGAAATCCTGACACATGATTTTTAGGGATCGGGCACTGGGTGTTGAATCCTGGCACATGGATTTTAGGGTTCGGGCTTCTGGTTCTGAATCCTGGCACGTGGTTTTTAGGGCTCGAGCACCGTGTTCTGAATCCTGGCACGTGGTTTTTACGGAGCGGGCACCGTGTTCTGAATCCTGGCACGTGGTTTTTACGGAGCGGGCACAGTGTTCTGAATCCTGGCACGTGGTTTTTACGGAGCGGGCACCGTGTTCTGAATCCTGGCACGTGGTTTTTAGGGAGCGGGTACCGTGTTCTGAATCCTGGCACGGGGGTTTTAGGGCTCGAGTACCGTGTTCTGAATCCTGGCACGTGGTTTTTACGGAGCGGGCACCGTGTTCTGAATCCTGGCACGGGGGTTTTAGGGCTCGGGCACCGTGTTCTGAATCCTGGCACGTGGTTTTTAGGGAGCGGGCACCGTGTTCTGAATCCTGGCACGTGGTTTTTAGGGCTCGGGCACCGTGTTCTGAATCCTGGCACGTGGTTTTTAGGGCTCGGGCACCGTGTTCTGAATCCTGGCACGTGGTTTTTAGGGCTCGGGCACCGTGTTCTGAATCCTGGCACGTGGTTTTTAGGGCTCGGGCACCGTGTTCTGAATCCTGGCACGTGGTTTTTAGGGATCGGGCACCGTGTTCTGAATCCTGGCACGTGGTTTTTAGGGATCGGGCACCGTGTTCTGAATCCTGGCACGTGGTTTTTAGGGCTCGGGCACCGTGTTCTGAATCCTGGCACGTGGTTTTTAGGGAGCGGGCACCGTGTTCTGAATCCTGGCACGTGGTTTTTAGGGTTCGGACTTCTGGTTCTGAATCCTGGCAAATGGTTTTTAGGGATTAGGCACTATGCACTGAATCTTGTTGTAGGTTTCATTTATTTCCATTTGATTTTCTGCCTTTTACTATAAAAGCACAAGGTAGATTGCAAAGAAAGGAGTGAATGGCAGTACATGTGTCAGGGATTGAGGGTAGGGGGACATAGCATAAAACTGGGAATTGAACAATGCAAAACTGTATAGGTAGCAATACATGCTGTACATTGATTTCATAGAATAGGGAGGATACCTAGCAGTAAAATGGATGGCAGTGGAGAGTTTGGAGAAGGTTTGGCTGAATCTTTTTTGAAAAGAAGAGTAACAGGTTTCCATGTGTAAGTCCTGTGGGATATTGTTCCATTAAGTAAAAGTAAGCAAAGCCTCGTGCAGGCTACCCTGCTGTTACTACTTAAGGAGTGGATAAAAGGGCCTATTCCCTCGGGATCTGGCACTGGGCCCTGTATGCCGATCTGTGGTTTTAGGGATCGAGTGCTATGCACTGAATCCTGGTTTGTGTTTTAGGGATTGGCTGTGGTGCTGTGGAAAACAAAGAGCAGGTACGGGTGGCTTCTGCACTGTTCCCTGTCCTCAGTTTAATGAACCATTCCTGTGACCCCAACACCAGCGTCTCCTTCCGAGGACGGACAGCTGTGGTCCGAGCCGTGAGGCAGATCAGAGAAGCTCAGGAGGTGACACACTGCTACGGTATGTTACACAGAGAAACCCATTTCCCTATGAGCCTTTCACAGACAATATACTCTCTAATCGGGGATCTACATAGTGTTCCAGATGCGGACTAGTGACATAGCAGTGTTTAGTTATTGGGTAGCATTGTCTGTGTAAGTACAGTGTTTAGTTATTGGGTAGCATTGTCTGTGTAAGGACTGCTTGCCTTGAAGGTCCCGCTTACTTACAGAGTTGAAGCACAGAGAGGTTGGATTGCAGGGCACGTTCTGAGGTTTGACAGCTCCGCATTACACTGCAGTCGCAGCCCCTCCTGCAAGCCCTTCCACTTTGAAGGGTCAAGATGGGCACTTTTTGGAAGGTAAAACAGGGGTCAGTTGTACAGTATCGGGTGCAAGAAGTCAGAGGTTCACCAGAGAATTTCTCTCTTAAGGACCAATTTCTCCAATAGAGTGGAGGGAATCTGTACAGACTCCGGATTAGCAGGGAGCCTTCCTTGTAACCTAGTAGTTGTCAGCAGATCAGGACCATTCGGCCCAGCCAGTCTGCATGGTTGCCCCTGCTGTCAGGATGAAAGAAAAGAAATAGATGCCTGTAGTCTTAAAACAATCCTTTATTGCAGTGGAGACACAAGGGTAGCCCGACTCTGGCCGAGTTTCGCCGTTTCAAAACGGCTGCCTCAGGGGCTTACAATAATCTTCTTGAATTCATTAGTTATATATGGACTAAGAATATAATGTGATCATATAAAGAGCTGTATGATCTCTTATGTTGCGTCTTGAAGCATTCGCGATAGCAGAACTCCACTAGCAAAGGCAAACATGGTTGCCCCTGCTTACACTGCTTTTGTTAAGGATATGGAACAACTGTCGTCAGTAAAACAGGAACACAAAATCAGTTTCCTGAAAGTCAATAATGAAAGTAAAGTGAAGGTCTTCTGCTCTATAAGCAGAGCATCTGCCACAGGCCAGGATCTCTCGAGATTGCCAGTCTCATCTTGCAGCTTGAGCAGAACCTCTGGCCTGGATATTGTCATGAGGAGGTAGACTGGCCTGGTTAAAAATAGCCTCCCAGTGTCTTGTCTGGGCACCCTGGTAGTAGGCCCTCTCCGTGTCCTTCCTGCTGGTGATACTTCCCTAACCAGCCAAGCATAACATTGGCTTGTCCGATTTGCTTGTACACTGGACTGAAGATGATTTCTCCCTGGATCCTTGGCTGTTTGGTAGCTGCCTGTTCGTGTCCTCTTAACTGATAAGTGGCTCGTGGATTTTGGGGCCCCAGATACTTGATTTTAGTTTAGCTTATTTCATTGTATGTACTGCTAAATAACTAAAAAAAAAAAAGAAAGAAAGTGCTTGAAGTGGTTTATAAGAAAATAATGTACATAATTTGGCCTTGACCCACAGCTTTCAAATCCTTTTCTGTTTTTCAGCTGAATCAAGTTCTTTTTCATTTTTTCTATCACAACCAATGTGTGTTGCTTGTTGCATAATTTAGTATTCAGGTTTGGAGGGGATCTTCATACTTAGTTAGGGGAGTCTACAGACGTAGCAAAGATCCTTCAGAGTCAGAGGGATCCCCCATGCTCATGGGGGGAGTTCCTTGTGTCTGAGGAGTAACCGAGATCCATCAGGTTTGGAGGGGTCCCTTAAGGCTCTGGGTTGGGGAAATCCCTTTGGGCTGTGGGTATCAGGGAGGGCCCTAATGCAAAGGGTTGAGGGATTCCCTTAAGGCTCAGGCTTGGGACCATGATGGTTAAGAACACTCTCAGATCATTTTTTTCCCTCTGCACACTTGTTCACTACGTGGGCTGACTTGTTTAGCACATTCTTGCTGTGCCTCTGCTGCAGGAGGAGATAGGGGGTGCAGGGACCCATTTTGTATATGTTTTGTTTCAACATTTCCCTGAAGGTCCGCACTACTCAAGGATAAGGGTTGACGAGAGAATTCACCTGCTCAGCTCTCAGTATTTCTTTGATTGTCAGTGCCCTGCTTGTCTTCAGGAGCAGAGATCAGAGGTCAGATCCTCTCTACCTTTCTGCTGTATTCACTGCAAAGCTCCATTGCAGGTAAGTGAGTGTGTGTGTGTGTGTAACATGGTACCTGGTGGCAGCTAAAGCCTGTGTGGAAATACATTCACACTCTGAAATGAACTCTGAGTGCACCTGGTCATGTGCAGTGTCCATGCATGTATACTCTGTGTGCAAGTTCTGCTTAGTCTGCATGTATATTAATGTGCAACAGATGCTGAAGGGAGGCTGCATTTCACAGGGCGGGGACATGCTGTACTGTCCCACTGCAGCCTGCGCATTCACCGCTGACAGAGGTCACCTGACTTTCCGACTACGGGACATTCAGCAGCGTGTGAGCAGAGCACAGGAGCTGCTGGCTGCCAGCAACACAGGTAAGAAGGTCTTAAGATCCAGGACAGCACAGCACAGTATCCTGCAGTTACCACTAGATGGCAGTGTACCACAGGGGTCCAGCAGATCTCTGAGCAAAGCACTCATGGAGGCCGAACATGAACAGCAGAGATGAGAAACACTATTTCCAAGTAAAGGGTTCTCAGCTCAGTCCAGATATCACACCTAGGCAGTCAGATTTTCAGGATATTCACAAAGAATATGCATGAGAGAGATGTGCATGCATTGTCTTCTTTGTATGCAGATTTATCTGATTCATATTCTTTGAGGATATCCTGAAACCCTGATTGGCTCGGTGTGTCCTAAGAAATGGATTGAGACAGTCCTTACATTATATGGCTACTTAACTGTGATTTGTAGAGACAAGATGCAACACCATTTAAGCATCTGGGAACCTTATCTGAGATGGTAGAGTCAACAAAAATGAACAAAATTAAGCTTAACTTATTTGTTCACGATATCTCCTAATAAAGCAATAGAAGCTCGAGGGTCATGGTCTGGGGAGGGTGGGGAGGAGTTGAATGAAAAAATGCCCATGGTCGTTAAAATATATGGTTTATGTTTCAGTTCTGTATATTTGTGTTGTATCACGGTTATGATTAATAAACACTTATTTACAAAAATAAAAAAAAAAAACTGCGTTGAGAACCACATTCAGTCAGCAGTTAAAACAAACAAAATCATGCCCACCTCCCATTTTATTCTTTCTTCTGAGGAAGTTTTTGAAAACGCCATCCATTATTGTAAATCTAATAGGACACTGCTGTCCTGGTGATCCACAGAGCAGATCTTTATCAAAGCCCCATGCAAGCATCCTATTGCACATAAAGCAGGAAGATAGCATGGAGAGGATCCTCATGTACTGACACATGTAAAACACGAGTACAGCACAGAGACGTAAAGAGCGAACCCTCGCAAGGTTTTAAGAACAAAGGGTATGGCCATGATAAAACAGACGAATCTTTGTTCAAATTAAAAATGGTCAAAGCATATGAAAATGTATTAGAAGAAAGAGGAACTGGGCCAGGACAAACGTTGTGATCTATGCAGGTGCCTCCGTTGGAGCTCTCGTTTTTCAGGGAGGTGTAAAAGCCAGAGCATGTTTTGTAATTGCACCTATTTCATGGACTTCCCTCCTCATACATCTGAGATCAGAGTTGATCGTGGATGCCTGCCTCTGGAATAGACTTAGTTTTTGGGTACTTGCCAGGTTCTTATGGCCTGGATTGGCCACTGTTGGAAACAGGATGCTGAGCTTGATGGACCCTTGGTCTGACCCAGTATGGCAACTTCTTATGTTCTTAACTCCCAAAGGAATTTAAAACTTGGATATTTTTCCTGTTTAGATTAGAGCTTTTGGGGGGGCCAGGGACTGCATGCTTGATTGCTGTTCTGAGGGTTGCGTAAGGGGGTGTTAATTTGGGGTTTGATAAGAGGTGGGGATTGCAGCTGAGAGGTGAGGAGGGTGGTAGAGGGTTTCTTGAGGGGGTGTTTATGGCCCTCCAACTCGAGATGTCTGTTTTCGTATTTCTTTTATGGATTGTAATTGATGTCGACTTGTACACCACTTTGGGTGACCACGGTGTGATCAGGGAAGCAGTCAGTAAAATTGATAAATAAAACAGCACTAAGGATATAGGAAGCCACAGAGCCAAGTCCTGGCACAGTGAGGTGACCTGCATGGAAAACGCAGGGGTCTATGCACATCTCTCCAAAGTGGACAATTTGCTTCTGGGCAGACTGGGTGGGCCAGTTTGGTTTCTTTCTGTTATCTGGCAAAATGTGCTGCTTTACAGTTCTCTTACTGACTTAGTTTGGCGGACAGAAGGCTGCTTGGCAGATTTTTAAGTATTCCGTATGAAGGCTGCACGTAAACCAAGGTGTGAGACATTCGGGAATTCTTTCCACGCCACCCCACCCAGAGATAAAACCTGCTAGTTCTTTACCTCCATATTTCTGAAAACTAAGGGGTAGATTTTATAAATCTACACGTGCGCGTACTTTTGTTCGCGCACCAGGCGTGAACAAAAGTACGCCGGATTTTATAAGATACGCGCGTATCTTATAAAATCCAGGGTCGGCGCACGCAAGGGGGTGCACATTTGTGCACCTTGCGCGCACCAAGCCCTGCTCGTGCTGCCCGTTCCCTCCGAGGCCGCTCCGAAATCAGAGCGGCCTCAGAGGGAACTTTTTCTTTCCACCCACCCCCCCGGCCCTATCTAAACCTTCCCCCTACCTTTGTTTGGTAAAGTTACGCCTCCAGATGGGCACTACAAAAGTGCAGAAATGTATTTATCATAAGAACATAAGAAATTGCATGGCAATTTCTTATGTTCTTATGTAACTTCATCTCCAATCTATATCATAAAAATATCATCAATGTATCTCTTTTAAAAATGCAAGACAAGAAAGGTGATTTCTAAATACACTGTTCTTCAAAAATCATCATGATCTAATTCGTTATGATGGGGCCATTGTGGCACTCATCGCTGTTCCTGACGTTTGTAGGGAAAAAAGCTCCTTGAAACCTGGAATAGTTTTTCTTTAATGCTACATCAGCCAACTGTACTATAAATTCCGTAGGGACCTGATGTGGGTGAATCCTGTTTAATATCAATGAGAGTACTTCTAGAGCTGCATCTTGGGGTATTGAAGTGTACAAGGATTGAATGTCCTGCGTGACTAAATGATAATTACGTATTTCATCAACAATTGGTTCCAGCATATTTATTTATTTATGACTTTTCTATACCGACTTTCTTGAAACAAATCAAATCAACTCGGTTTACAGAGAACAAAGATCTTAACAGTAACGGTAACAATTAACAAGAGGTAATAAATAGAGGAAGAGAGGAAAGTTACAATAAAACAAGGGAGTACAACTGGGAGTTGGAAAAGAAAGTGGGGTATAAAACAGTAGGTACTAATACGTAAATACCTAAATACTTGTGGGGATGCTTGTATAGTCTATCATAAGAACATAAGAAAATGCCATACTGGGTCAGACCAAGGGTCCATCAAGCCCAGCATCCTGTTTCCAACAGTGGCCAATCCAGGCCATAAGAACCTGGCAAGTACCCAAAAACTAAGTCTATTCCATGTAACCATTGCTAATGGCAGTGGCTATTCTCTAAGTGAACTTAATAGCAGGTAATGGACTTCTCCTCCAGGAACTTATCCAATCCTTTTTTAAACACAGCTATACTAACTGCACGAACCACATTCTCTGGCAACAAATTCCAGAGTTTAATTGTGCGTTGAGTAAAAAAGAACTTTCTCCGATTAGTTTTAAATGTGCCCCATGCTAACTTCATGGAGTGCCCCCTAGTCTTTCTACTATCTGAAAGTACTATCTCTATACTATGGCATATTATGAGAAATTAAGTGCTGGTTTAGGGGTTGAAGATGAAGTGTTGGATTAGATTCTGGGTGGTAAAACTGAAGCTGAATTTAAGCACAGGAAAAGACTTGACTGAACAGCCATGTCTTGAGTTTCTTTTTGAAAGTTAGGAGACAGGTTTCCAGCCGAAGGTCTGGAGGAATGGCGTTCCAGATGGAGGGGGCTGCCGTTGAGAATGCCTGATTTCTGATGGTAGATCGGCACACTGTTTTGGTTGGGAAGGCATGTAGGGATCCCTTGTAAGCTTCCCTTGTTGGCCTAGCCGAATGGTGTAGTTTTAGCGGGTGGAGAAGGTCGAGGGGGATCTGATGGTGGATGCTTTTGTGAATGATCGTAAGTGATTTGTGAAGTATTCTAAAATTAACTGGGGGCCAATGAAGATCCTTTAGTATGGGTGTAATGTGTTCTCTCTGATTAGTATTTGTTAGGATTCTTGCCGCCGCATTTTGAAGCATCTGGAGGGGTTTTGTCGTAGATGTTGGGAGACCTTGTAGGATGGAATTACAGTAGTCAACCTCGGAGAACAGGATAGCTTGGAGAACCGATCTGAAATCGTGGTGGAATAGTAAAGGCTTGAGTTTTTTGAGCACCTGTAATTTGTAGAAGCACTCCTTGGTCGTGTTGTTTATAAACTTCTTTAAGTTCAGGTTACTATCAATTATGACTCCAAGGTCTCTGGCTTGAGAAATTTGGATGAAGTTGGATGTTCATATTGATAAGAACATAAGAACATGCCATACTGGGTCAGACCAAGGGTCCATCAAGCCCAGCATCCTGTTTCCAACAGTGGCCAATCCAGGCCATAAGAACCTGGCAAGTTCCCCAAAACTGTCTGTCCCATGTTACTGTTGCTAGTAATAGCAGTGGCTATTTTCTAAGTCAACTTAATTATTAGCAGGTAATGGACTTCTCCTCCAAGAACTTATCCACTCCTTTTTTTTAAACCAGCTACACTAACTGCACTAACCACTTCCCCTGACAACAAATTCCAGAGCTTAATTGCGCATTGAGTGAAAAAGAACTTTCTCCGATTAGTTTTAAATGTGCCATGTGCTAACTTCATGGAGTGCCCCCACTTGTTAACATATTCTCTCAGAAAACAGCCTACATATTGTGACCATGGTTCTAAAATCAAATCATTAGAGGAAATAATTGGTCTACCCTGTAGATTGAGTTTTTTGAACTTTCAGCAGTACATTTATGGTCGGTATGCAGGGACATTTCGGATTCAAATATTGAAATTCCAACCATTGTAATGTCTCTTACAAGAATTTTCAACTTCAATGTAGGATCTCCTGGTAATAACTTATAACTTTGCCAATCCCTCAATTCCCGCGGAACTTCTTGAATATAATCCTCTCTATTCATAATTACTATAGATCCTCCCTTATCTGCTGGCTTTATTACGTTCTTGTCTTCTGCTAATGAAAAAATAATGTTCCAATCCTCCCTATTCATGTATTACGAAATTACTCATTTCACTGTTTCTTCAGTACCTAAGAATAGCTGGATGTGATGGACTCTGAGGAATCCAAGAGATTTATTTTAAATCAGAGCTTTCTTATGGTCCCCTATTGAGTTATTCTTGAAAATAAACCTTTCTTATGTTCATTTAATAAGTCGAGATATAAAGCTGTTTGAACAGTATAGGTGATTAAGATGTTTTAATAAAGATAAAAGATAGACATGGTAAGAACTTTTCTGTTTCTAGGAATTCCGCTACCATACGAGACCCTTTCTCTGTCCTTGTTTTGCAGATCAAGCCTTACTACTGCTGGAGGAGTGTCAGCAGGATGGAGGGAGCTTCCTGTCTCCAGAGCACACTGCCCTTGCACAGATTGAGGACTGCCTGGCACAGGCACATGCTGCATGTGGTAGGGGATCTTAGCCCATGAAGAGGGGTCTCCCAGAACCAGAAGGGGAGGTTCATAGCACATAGGGCATGGGTCTATGCCCATGGGCGAGTTTCCAAGCAGCAGAGGGAGAGGGATCTTAGTCTATGGAGGAGTCTCTCAGTAGGGGAAGAGGGGACATCTTAGGTCCCTAAGCATCAGAAGGGGAGAGTTCTTAGTCCCTAGAGGAGTGCCCCAGCGGAGAGAGATATCTTAGTCTATGAGGGAGCCTTCCTACACCAGAGGGGGAGGGGTCTATGGCAATACTCATTTTCTAACTAAACGTTAGGGGGTCCAGCTGCAGTGGAGAGGGGGAGGGGAAGGAAGCAAGTTAAAAAAAGCATTCCATGTCAGTGACCTGACCGACTGTCAGTACTAATCTCAACACAGGGGTTATTTATTCTTCTAGTACCAGAGAAGGAACGGGAGCTTTAGTCCATGGGAGAGTCTTCCAGTGCAATAGAAGGAGATAGGTGGAGGGACATGTCTGAGGCAATCTCAGCACTGTGGAGAGAGAGGAGGAGGGGTGTGGCTGGAGCACTCTCAGCACTGGAGAGAGAGGAGAAGGGGTGTGGCTGGAGCAGCCTCAGAACCCGAGGAGCGAGAGGAGGAGGGGCATGTCAGGAGCTGTCTTACCACCTGAGGACAGAGAAGAGGAGGGGTGTGTCGGGAGCAGTCTCAGCACTGAGGAGAGAGAGGAGGAGGGGTGTGTCGGGAGCAGACTCAGCAGAGAGGAGGAGAGGTGTGTCGGGAGCAGCCTCAGCACTGAGGAGAGAGAGGAGGAGGGGTGTGTCGGGAGCAGCCTCAGCACTGAGGAGAGAGATGAGGAGGGGTGTGTCGGGAGCAGACTCAGCACTGAGGAGGGAGAGGAGGAGGGGCGTGTCGGGAGCAGACTCAGCACTGAGGAGGGAGAGGAGGAGGGGTGTGTCTTTAGCAGTCTCACTGCAATGGGAGAGAATGAGATAAAGAGGGTATTGCCCATTTGCTGTATTGATCACAGTCCAGGAAAGCCTGTATATTTTTTCTTGGTTCCAGCTAACTGGTCGGCTGCAGCGAAGCACCTACAGCGAAGTATCCAGAGTGTGGAGGCGCGATACGGCTCATCCAGTGTGGAGTTAGGTCATGAGCTCTTTAAGCTGGCCCAGGTCTTCTTTAACGGGCAAGAACCCTTCCTTTTTCCTGTCTCACCTAAGGTGAGAGAGAGAGTGCTTGACTCTGCTGTCCTCTCAGGGAGTCCTTGTGAACTCCTTTTTCTCTGTCCCTTTCCTCAGGTGCTTTTTGGCTGATGCTGGCAGGACGATACTGAGAGCGGAGCACATCTTAGCACTTCACTATGGCCCCCAGCATGAGATGGTGCAGGAATTGCAGGAAATGAAGACGTGCCTGGCGGGACTGACTCCAGGATTTGGATCCCTGCCATGAGCGAGCACATCTTCCACACTCCACCTCCAGAAGAGCAGGCTGTGATGATGGCAGGGAGGGGGGTTCACACTGAGGTGAAGCAGAAGCCACCTTTCCTGCGGAAGCTCCTTCATCTTCCCAACTCCCAGAAGAATGGATGAGCTATTACAGAGGGGATAGGATCATGTGACGCGTCTTTTCTGAAGCCGTATTAAAACAGGGAGCAGGCAGTTTTCAATGTCATTTACCTGTGTAACTGGGGCTTCCTGAAAAAGCGCTCCCCCCACCCCGCCATGACAAAAGCGCCAACATCACGGTTATAAATAAAGTTAGGCCAGAGGAGGGACTTTCATTTTGAAAGCCCTGTACATCCTTTCTGTGTAGATACTTGCTCCTGGTTCTGAGCGGGCATACATGTACATGGGTCCCACCTGCTGTGCACTGGCAGCCCCCAGGGGCAGATTCCTTTGAAAGTTTTACTGGGGCCTGCAGCCCCCACAGCTATTCTAAAAATTGCTTGCTTATAATTAAGCTGCCGAAATAGTAAGAACGTAAGATGTGCCATGCTGGGTCAGAGCAGGGGGCCATCGAGCCCAGCGTTGTCTGACAGTGGCCAGTCTGGGTCTCCAGGAAGTACCTGGCAGATCCCAAAGAGTAGATTCGGTGCTCGTGCCCACTCCCAGGAATAAGTGCTGGCTTTCCCAAATCTGTCTGGCTAATAATTGTTTATGAACCTTTCTTCCAGGAACTTGTCAAAACTCCTTTTAAAGTTAGTTACGCTGAATGCCTTGATCACATCCTCTGGCAACAAATTCCAAACCTTATATATGCATTGAATGAATGATGAAGTTACTTGTTACCTGATAATTTCCTTTCCTTGAATCCAGTCCAGACCAGTGGGTTTTGCACCCCATCCAGCAAATGAACACAGAGATCAATAAATTAACTAATGTCTTTCCTTATATGCATCCATGCCAACAGCAGCCTGCCAGTATTTCTGTAACAAGCCAGCTGTGGACAGCTTCAGTTCCTGCCAACATTGGTACAACTGAACCAAAAGCCAGAATTTCTGTCATCTTTGTTCTTTTCTTTTTCTTGTGCTTTGGTTTTTTTTAACTAGAATTTCCAGAGGAACCAGTAAGAATATAAGTAGACACACAACATACAGAAGGAATCACTCACCTGCAGAGCAACACAAACTGCCAGGATATGAATCCCATCCTTCTTCCCATTATTTACAATTTCTTTACAAATCTTCAGAAAGGAAGAAAAGTTTGGCAGTATAGAGAGGGACCTGGACTCTGCTTCTTATCTGATAATTTTCTTTCTTTAATTTCATCTTCCTCTTCATCCAGTACAGTTCACTGCAGACCCAGGCTGCTCCCTAATAGGGTGGAACACTGCCCTAGCCCCTTGCAAAATTATCAAGACAAAGGAGGCCTCTTCCCTGACTCTAACATCCAAGTGATAATGCTTAGCAAAGGTATACATGGAGAACCAAGCGGCCACTTACAAATCTCCAAGGGAGATCATCTCAGCTCAGCCTAGGAAGTATCCTGAGCCCTTGTAGAATGAGCCCTTATCTGCTTAGGTAAATGAGTTCCAGGATCCACATAAGCTTCCATGATTACTTCCTTAATCCAAAGCGCTCCTATAGCTCTAGTGGCCGCTTTACCTTTCCACACTCCCTAATACAGAACAAAAGGACCATCTTCCTGAACACATTGCTAACCTTGAGATACCTTAAGAGCGCGCTTCTAATATCCAAGGCACAAAGAAATCTATACTGCTCTGACTCTGCCTCCTTGCTAAACAAAGACAAGGAAACAGACTGATTCAAATGAAAATAAGAGACCACCTTCAGCAGAAAGGAAGGCACTGTACAAATCCAGACCACATCCTTAGTGATCTACAAGAAAGGGCCTGCAGTTCCAAGACTCCCCTGACTGAACAAATCGCCACCAAAAACACTGTCTTCAAGGTAAGAAATACCTTTGAGAAGCTCCAAAACGAAGTCCAGACAAGGACAAAACCAGATCCCAAGATGGAACTGGAATCCACAATAGAGGTCTGATATGATTTACACATTTCAAGAAACGAGAAACATCTTGATATGAAGACAATGGTATTCTCTGAATACACCCCCCTGAATCAAATGAGAGCTGCCGACTGTACCTTCAAGGTATTAAGAGCCAAATCCTTGGATAGGCCTTCCTGCAAGAAATCCAGAATCATCAGAACTGAAGCTTAATCAGGAATACAGAGATGTTCTGAGCACCAATCCTCAAAACACCCTCCATACTTGCACATACGCAGAGAAGTGGAAAACTTTCTAGCCTTCAAGAGAATAGTCACCACAACTGGAGATTATCCTTTCTTAACTAATCATGCCCTCTCAAAAGCCAAGCCATAAGACAAAAAACCAATCCAGATCTTCGTGGAGAACAGGTTCATGTGATAGCAACTCCCTGTGGGATGGGAGTATGAGGGAATTCTCCTGCCACGGATGCATGAGATCTGCATGCCAAGGACAATGTGGCCAATTGGAAGCTACCAGAATCACAAGGCACGGATGCCCTGTAATCCTTTGAAGCACTCTTCCCATCATAGTCCACAGAGGAAACATACAGAATCCCTTCTGTGGGCCAAACCAGCACCAAGGTGTTGATTCCTGAGGATCAAGGGTCCATCTTCCTGCTGAAAAATCAGTGAATTTTGGTATTCTTGCTGATTGCCATAAGATCTAACACCAAAAATCCCCATCTGGCAACAGTCCGATTGAAGACCATCAGAGACAGACCATTCTCCTGGAGTAATCACATTGTGATGAGTAACCCGCTTAAATATTGTCCACCCCTTCTATGTGAGATGCTGACAAGACCTTCAGATTCTCTTCCACTCAATTGAGGAGTAAGTCTATTTCCAATGAAATCTAAGGACTTCTGGTACCCCCCCCCCCCCCCCGATGGTTTATGTGAGCTACAGCTGTGGTGGTGTCAGATATTACCCTAACTGCCTGACTGCATATCAGAGCAGCAAACTCCAGGAAAGCCAGACCAATTGCTCTGGCCTCCATATGGTTGATTGACCAACTTGCTTCTTGTGGAGTCCAGTGTCCTTAAACAAACAATTCCTGACAGTGTGCCCCCCAACCGATGAGGCATATGATGTCAGTGCCACCCAGACCAGAACCTCCAGATCCTCTCCTCATGTCAAGTGACTGATCTCTAACCACCAAAGCAAACTGTTTGACCAACTCCAGCACTGGGAGACAAATGTTTTGGGACTGAGGATTCCATCTGGATAGTAAGGCTGTCTGAAGAAGATATATGTCAGTCTTCGCCTATGGCACAAGATCCATGCCACCACCATCAAACCAAGACGCTGAAGATAGGACCACACTGTCAGACTTCTGGCCAATTGAAACTCCTGGACCTGATGACACAACTTCTGGATCCTTTGCTCCATCAGTCAAACATGTATCAAACACTCCCAGATATGCCAGTTTTGGGGAAACTGATTACTCACCCCAAATCCTGCAACAAATGAATCACCTGCATGGCTGATAATACTCTCTCTCAGTGACTTTGACCTTATCAACCAATTGTTGAGATAAGGATGGACCAGTACCTCTTCCTTGCACAGCACCGCTGCCATGACCAATATCACCTTTAAGAAGGACCGTGGGGCTGTTGCTGATCCAAAGGGCAGGGCCTGAAATTGAAAATGCCAATCCAGCATAATGAAATGGAGGAAATGCTGATGATCCTGCTTTATTGGAATGTGCAGATAAGCCTCCTTCAGATCTAAGGAGGTCAAGAACTCTGCCTTCTGCACCAACATAATTACCAACCTTAAGGTCTCTAGTCTGAAGTGAGACACCATCAAAAACTGGTTGACATTTTCAGATCTAGAATGGAAGAGAAGGATTCCTCCTTAACCACAAAATAGATAGAATAGCGGCCTAAGCCTTCCAGACATCTTGGGATCAGAATTATCGCCTTTGTCGAGGAGTCTTTCCAAAGTTGATATTTCAGCTTCCCTCCTGTCTGATCGACAGGAGCCAACTCCTAAAAGCATTGGAAATGGGACAAGAGAATTCAAAGTTGTAATTATGTCTAGTGATGTCTAGGACCCACTGCTCTGAAGTAATTTGGGCCTATCTCTGGTAAAAACAGAAAAATATCCACCTAAATCTGGAACTAGAGATAAGGCCCCCAACTCCTCACTGTATGTTTCAAGAGGAGTCAGATCCTAAGGACCCCTTCTTTCTTAGAATGAAAGGACTGCTTTATAGAAAAAGACCAAGATCTTTGACTAGATGAATTCTGTCCCTGTCTAAATCTTCTGGAATCCTGGTACCTTCTACAGGATGAAAAACTTTGAGACAGACGTTTGGCCTTGTCCTTAGGCCCTTTGGCGTCTCCCCAGGCCTTCGCCATCTTCTCCATTCTTCTCCAAACAAAAGTCTCCCCTTAAAGGGTAGCTTCATCAAAGTAGACTGATTAGTTGCACCTCCAGAGCAGTCTTTTGGATGCTACTCCTCTGACAGAGTGCATCTGCCAAACATGCTACTCCTGGCTTCAGATGAGCAGAATACTTTCCCAAATCTTCCTGTTCTGCACAAGATGCAATCCAAATCTTGCAACAATGCAACAGCAGGCAGAAATTGCTTAGCACCCCAAAGGCCTGTTTAAACACAAATTCTATTTTCCTGTCTTGAGAGGCTTTAAGAGCATCACCACTCTCAACCGAAAGAGAGATTCTCTTAGTCACTGAGCAGACTAAGATGTGAGGACTACATCCTGCTGTCCTGGGATAACACCTATTACAAGGTAAGCAATTTTGCTTTCTCTGGAGTCTTAGATCGAGTGGCATAGTGTTCCATAATATGGGACCAGTCAGTGATAATGCACGTTCCCTGACCTGAGTAAGTCTTGCTGTTTTTACTGATGGAATGGTTAAGAGAGCTTTGTTTGCTGATCTTAAATTTCTGTGAGGTACGTGTACTCAAAGTGCTGTGTTCAGCCATTCATCTTTTTCGTCATGGATCAATTTGTGTATTGAGCAAAGTACTTTGAATTGAACTCTTTGTTCGATGGGTAGCCAGTGTAGCTCAGTGAGAATTCGAGCTGCGGAGTGTTGTAATATTTGCAGTGGTCTTATTGTCGTGTAAGGTACACCAAGCAACAGAGCGTTGCAGTAGTCAGTGCTAACAAATATTAGTGAGGTGAGATTAAGTAAGGTTAAGTTCATGGGGGAGAAGAGAGAGGGGGAGTCTACAAGAAAGAGGAAGTGATCCAGTTCGTGCCACGCTCGGTCCGAGACGAGCTCCTCATCCACCTCCAGTGAGTCTGTATTAGTTGGGCAGACTGGGGGGGGGGGGGGGGGGGGGGGGCCGCGGCAAGATATGAGGCACCCCGCATTGGTGTCTCTTACGGAGTTATGGGAAGAGGTTCCGAACAGGGTAAGGAGGAGGATTCGCCAATGCAAGTATGTCAATATTTTCAGGTTACTAGAGGGTAGACAGGGGCGGGGGCGCAGAAAGGAGAAGAGGAAGAATATTTGCCAGGTTCTTATGGCCTGGATTGGCCACTGTTGGAAACAGGATGCTGGGCTTGATGGACCCTTGGTCTGACCCAGTATGGCATGTTCTTATGTTCTTACTCTAGGAAACCTTGACCTCTCCTTGATGGGAGGATCCAAAAGGTACAACTTGGCCAGTATGAAGCCACCCTTAAAACTGTCCACTGGAGCCATTCACTCTAAATCAATTAAATACTGCACTGCATGGTGAAAAGGAAAGAACTTGGAAGACTTCATTATGCTGATTATAATAGGGTCATCTTTAGAAGAGGGGGTCTCTGCTGCCTTATCCTCTGTCAGGTGCAAGGTGCTCAGATATTGTGAAATCAAAGCTGACAACTTTTCCGTATGAAAGGGATGCAACATGGAGGTACCATCCACACTTTCAGAAAGAACCTCACTCTCTTCAAGATCCATCTCCTTATTTGCCTGGGGTAACCTGTAAATGCCTTCAAGGCAGTCTCCTGATGCCAACAAATCCTCCTGATCTCCTTTGCTCACCGTCTCTGGACCTCTTCCTGTTCCCCCACCCTCCCCCCAAGCCAGAAGAGCCCAAGGGCAAAGAAAAAATGGGGGCTGGCCCAGGAATAGGATCCTGCCCCAACCAAAACCCCTCCAAGCCCTTAAAAGAAATTCCTGAGACCTAAGGGCTCAGGGCAAGTTAGACAGCTGTACTGCTGGAGATGCAGGAACAATTGCACCCGAACCTGCTACTCTATTTCCAGCCTGTTCAGGGCGAAGGGAAGGAGGGGTGCAAAAGTTTGCACTGTTGTGCAAAGCAGGCACCACGGCCTCTATTGAAACCAAGGATCCCCTGGCAGATTCGTGCTCCACTGTGGTTTTACCTCCAGACCTCCTGCTGGTACAAACTGCCTTCAAAGCTTGGATGTGCTTCCCGCTGGTATCCTATAGAGCATATAAGCTCAGCTGCCGCCACCATTTTCTTTCCTCACACACAGTCCCTGGAGGTAAGAATTCCCAGAACCAGCAACTCGCCCCCAATACAGCGTTCATCAGCTCCCTGGGCTCCAAAATGCTGCTAGCCTACTGCCGTGGCCACGGCCACTGAAACAGCAAGGGCCAATCTTCTCTTTCATCAGAGGTGTACCTAAAATATTTGGCACCTGGGGTGGATACTTCTTTTGGCACACCCCCCCCCCCCCCCCGAATATATATTTTGAAAATTTCCTTGATAATAAAATATTTCAAAATAGCAGGCACATAAAATAACACCCAGTAATAAAAAAGATTTAAAAAATCTCTTGCTCTCCATATCTGTTATCCTAAGATTGTCGTAGACTGGGGACACGCATGAACACACATAATATGCGCCCTCTCTCTCTCTCATACACACATGGAGGGAGTATGTGTGTGTGAGAAAAAGAGATGAAGTGTGTATGTGTGAGACACCCACTTCCTCTGTGTCTCTCACAAACACAAACATGCTTCCTCTCTCTTTCTCTCACACATTAACACACACACACATGCAGACAAAAACTGAACTGGAAACCACAACAAGCCAGATTCTGTATGCAGTGCAATAATGGAAAAGCAGAACATCACTATTCCTCAAAACAATGCAATCAAGAAATATAAATCAATCAAAATAGTAAAACCCTATTGAAAAATTATACATATCAAAACAGATGATGAATAGAATTACCAACCCTAATAAAATATTCCAAAATAACAGACACATCACATCTAATAATTTAACAAGGATGAAAAAAAATCTTTCACTCTGCATACCTGGGAACGTTAGATTTCTAGTCATCCTAAGCCTGTTGTGTATTGGAGGAGAGCGCAAAAACTTTAACCCCTCTCACACACATAAATACAGGCATGATCTCTCACAGAAACCTTCACAGATACACACACACAGGCACCCTCTCATACATATATATACACACACACAGGCACCCTCTCATACATATATATACACACACAGGCACCGTCTCATACATATATATATATACACACACACACAGGCACCGTCTCATACATATATATATATACACACACACACAGGCACCCTCTCATACATATATATACACACACACAGGCACCCTCTCATACATATATATACACACACACAGGCACCCTCTCATACATACATATACACACACACAGGCACCCTCTCATACATATAGATATACACACACACAGGCACCCTCTCATACATATAGATACACACACACAGGCACCCTCTCATACATATATATACACACACACACAGGCACCCTCTCATACATACATATACACACACACAGGCACCCTCTCATACATATATATACACACACACAGGCACCCTCTCATACATACATATACACACACACACAGGCACCCTCTCATACATATATATACACACACACAGGCACCCTCTCATACATATAGATACACACACACAGGCACCCTCTCATACATATATATACACACACACAGGCACCCTCTCATACATACATATACACACACACACACACTTTCTCATACACAGTCACTCTCACAGGGCCAATCTCTTGCTCTCTCACAGACATTTTAGACCTCTTCTGCGGTGGCTGGCTGCAGAGCAGGGCCTTTTCATCTGCCACCAACTCCGGGAAAGGCGGGCGGCACGGCAGGGTTTCTTCGTCTGCCGCTGGCTTGGAGGAAACACCAGTGGTTCTGCAGGGCCTCTTCTACCGCTGGCTCAGGGGAAAGGCCAGTGGCACGGCAGGGCTTCTTTATGTGCCGGCGGCTCGGAGGAAATGCCAGTGGCATGGTAGGGCCTCTTCTGCCGGCTGTGGAGCAAGGGCCATGGCACCGCAGGGCCTTGCTTTTGCTGGCAGGGAGTAGGAACCCTGCCACCATGTTACTTTTGTGCATCTGAGTGAGACCGCAGCAATGGTACCCCTCCCCCTGTTAGTACCCAGAGTGGACACCCCCCCCCCCCCCCCTTAGTATGTCTTTTTTTTTTTTACTTTATGGCTGAGTGACCTGGCCAGCACAAAGAATTAAAGGAGCACTGCACCTGTAAAAGATCCAGAAGGGGGAATAAGGCGAAAGAGGGAGGGGAGAAGGAAAAAGGAGGCAGAAGACAGCTGCCCTGGACACTTCCTGCACTGCCCAGAAGGAGGAAGCGCTAGGCATTCCCTCTGGAGCCACTGAATTCTCAAATTCCTGAGTCTAAATCTAGGATCCCATTCAACTGAGCGAATGAGAACAAGACTTTCACCTCAAGATTCTCTTCCAAATTTTAAATTTGGATTCCTTTTTAGCCTCACAGGCCACAGCACAGGACATTTGCCTACCATCTGCCAGAGCCAGAGAATACTGGCAGGCTGAGGTCAGCACAGATGCATATAAGAAGTGAGAGCAGTGAGCTTGTTCATCTCTGTCTCCATCTCCTGGTGTCAGTGAGCATAACCCTCTGGGTGGATGAAGAGGAAAAATACTTTCTCCATTTTGCTTTAAATTTGCAGTTTGTTAGTACAAGAACTAGGGACCACTCCATGAAACTATATGAAAGAGTAAATAAACTTCTCTCATATCTCCTTTGTTGTCTTTTGTTCTAAGCTGACGAGCTCTGTTTAGCCTTTCCTCACAGGGGAGCTGTACCGTCAATATTCAAAGCCATTTAGATGGATAACTCACACCTTATCCAAGTTATCCAGCTCACTCCAGGTTAGCCATTTAAATGTTTAGTTTGAATATTATTTTCTAGTTCAAGTGCTTGTGGACGATAAGTGGAAATCCTTAGCTCGGTGTGCTGCAATACTTAAAACAGCAAATCGAATGCTATGATCTTCTCCATTCCTTTCTGAATAATTCATATCTGTTTTGTGCTTATATGCAGCAGCAATGTAAAGTAGCGCACAAGCCAGGTAGATGGTGGAGTTGGTGTAAGATAAGAGTGCAGCTTGGGCATGGCCCGAGGGCTGTAGGTCGCATCTATCATGGAGGGGAAGGGAGTAAAACTTGGACACAGCAAAGGGTCAGTACAAAACTAAGTGTAAGTCAAGTGCAGATGGGGTGGTGGGGTGCAGTACAGAACTGAGTATAGAACAAGATAACCATGACAGAGGAGCAGCTTGGGCATGCATTCAGGGTGTGAGATGGATTTGGTACAGCAGGGGCATTGATCAGACCCAAAATAAAACAATGCCCGCCCAGGGTTCCATGTAAAGCAGTGTCAGCCTCCTTTTAACCACCATCAATCTGCCCCAATCCCACTGAAGCCAAAGATCACCACACAAGAAATAGAGACCTGCCTCAGCCGGGGATGTGCAGCAAAATAAACCCCGACTGCACTTAGGAGTATGCAGAGCCATAGCCAAGCCAGGGAAGAAAGTTTTCATGGTGAGAGGAGGGGGCTGGGCAGGAAAGAAAGGGAGGCCATTACTAGGCAAAACATTTGTAATTACAGTAATTGGTTCTTAATGAAGATTATTGTTTAAGGCCCTTTTTCATTTCTGGTGTTTATTCAATTTAAGAGGGTTTTATGCTGGCTTGGTCACTGACTCAAAAACGCAAAGCTAGAGGCTATACATAAGCATTGCAAATGTACATGTAAAGCAGGAGTAATTACAGAGCAGATTAGCATCAGTGCTCCATGCAGGTGTAAAGCATGAACAGCCCCATGCAGTCACACTGATCCAGGGAAAGCATAAACATCCCCGTGCAGCCAGTCACACTGATACAGGGAAAGCAAGAACATCCCCGTGCAGCCAGTCACACTGATACAGGGAAAGCATGAACATCCCCGTGCAGCCAGTCACACTGATACAGGGAAAGCATGAACATCCCCGTGCAGCCAGTCACACTGATACAGGGAAAGCAAGAACATCCCCGTGCAGCCAGTCACACTGATCCAGGGAAAGCATGAACATCCCCGTGCAGACAGTCACACTAATACAGGGAAAGCATGAACATCCCCATGCAGCCAGTCACACTGATCCAGGGAAAGCAAGAACATCCCCATGCAGTCACACTGATCCAGGGAAAGCATGAACATCCCCGTGCAGACAGTCACACTGATACAGGGAAAGCAAGAACATCCCCGTGCAGCCAGTCACACTGATACAGGGAAAGCAAGAACATCCCCGTGCAGCCAGTCACACTGATACAGGGAAAGCATGAACAGCCCCATGCAGTCACACTGATCCAGGGAAAGCATGAACATCCCCGTGCAGACAGTCACACTGATCCAGGGAAAGCATGAACATCCCCATGCAGACAGTCACACTGATACAGGGAAAGCATGAACATCCCCATGCAGTCACACTGATCCAGGGAAAGCATGAACATCCCCGTGCAGACAGTCACACTGATCCAGGGAAAGCATGAACATCCCCATGCAGTCACACTGATCCAGGGAAAGCATGAACATCCCCGTGCAGACAGTCACACTGATCCAGGGAAAGCATGAACATCCCCATGCAGACAGTCACACTGATACAGGGAAAGCATGAACATCCCCATGCAGTCACACTGATCCAGGGAAAGCATGAACATCCCCGTGCAGACAGTCACACTGATCCAGGGAAAGCATGAACATCCCCGTGCAGACAGTTACACTGATCCAGGGAAAGCATGAACATCCCCATGCAGTCACACTGATCCAGGGAAAGCATGAACATCCCCATGCAGACAGTCACACTGATCCAGGGAAAGCATGAACATCCCCGTGCAGACAGTCACACTAATACAGGGAAAGCATGAACATCCCCGTGCAGACAGTCACACTGATCCAGGGAAAGCATGAACATCCCCGTGCAGTCACACTGATACAGGGAAAGCATGAACATCCCCATGCAGTCACACTGATACAGGGAAAGCATGAACATCCCCGTGCAGATAGTCACACTGATGCGGGGAAAGCATGAACATCCCCGTGCAGACAGTCACACTGATACAGGGAAAGCATGAACATCCCCGTGCAGACAGTCACAGTGATCCAGGGAAAGAATGAACATCTCCATGCAGTCACACTGAACCAGGAAAAGCAAGAACATCCCCGTGCAGACAGTCACACTGATACAGGGAAAGCATGAACATCCCCGTGCAGTCACACTGATACAGGGAAAGCATGAACATCTCCATGCAGTCACAGTGATACAGGGAAACCATGAACATCCCTGTGCAGACAGTGACACTGATACAGGGAAAGCATGAACATCCCCGTGCAGTCACAGTGATACAGGGAAAGCATGAACAGCCCCATGCAGACAGTCACACTGATACAGGGAAAGCATGAACAGCCCCGTGCAGACAGTCACACTGATACAGGGAAAGCATGAACATCCCCGTGCAGATACTCACACTGATACAGGGAAAGCATGAACATCCCCGTGCAGATACTCACACTGATACAGAGAAAGCATGAACATCTCCGTGCAGTCACCCTGAACCAGGAAAAGCAAGAACATCCCCGTGCAGACAGTCACACTGATACAGGGAAAGCATGAACATCCCCATGCAGACAGTCACACTGATACAGGGAAAGCATGAACATCCCCGTGCAGACAGTTACACTGATCCAGGGAAAGCATGAACATCCCCATGCAGTCACAGTGATACAGGGAAACCGTGAACATCCCTGTGAAGACAGTCACACTGATACAGGCAAAGTGTGAACAGCCCCATGCAGTCACAGTGATACAGGGAAAGCATGAACATCCCCATGCAGACAGTCACACTGATAAAAAGCATGAACATCCCCGTGCAGACAGTCACACTGATCCAGGGAAAGAATGAACATCTCCATGCAGTCACCCTGAACCAGGAAAAGCAAGAACATCCCCGTGCAGACAGTCACACTGATACAGGGAAAGCATGAACATCCCCATGCAGACAGTCACACTGATAAAAAGCATGAACATCCCCGTGCAGACAGTCACATTGATACAGGGAAAGCATGAACATCCCCGTGCAGACAGTCACAGTGATACAGGGAAAGCATGAACATCCCCATGCAGTCACAGTGATACAGGGAAACCGTGAACATCCCTGTGAAGACAGTCACACTGATACAGGCAAAGTGTGAACAGCCCCATGCAGTCAGTCACACTGATAAAAAAGCATGAACACAGCGCAGATGACTAGAGGGCAGACTCCAAGAAGGTTTTATAAACTGAGCTGTAGCTACAATAAGACTTGCCCTGCTTTATTAGAAGAAACTATTGAAATACAAAACATATAATACATTAGGCTAGCAATGATGCCAAGCTAGGAATAAGACCAGAAGAGATAGGCTTGATGGTATTTTGAAGAATCCATCTAGGATTATAGCTTTAATTCTAATGTTCAGCAGATGATTTTTCAGGACATCCCAAAAGTAAAATGTTGAAGCTATATCACTTGTTGACGGTGACGGTCATTAGCGTGCTAGCCCCTAGGGTCCATCACTTTGCCAATGAAAAGGAGGGCCCCCGTTTCGTCGTGGGTCGTAACAAAGAGGAATGGCCTGCTCATGTGGTAGTCCAAGGAGAAGGTGAGGTGGCTGGAGACCCCAGGTGAGGTGACATCTCCTGCACCCTCTTCGCTGAGCTCCAGCATTGCTTTGTGCTTCACCTGTGACAGCTTTGAGGGCCTGGCAGAGAGGCTGGTAAAGGTGGGTGAGGAGAAGAGAGACCGAAGCCCTGAGGGTGGAAGAGAAGAGGAAACACACAAAAAAAGAGGTTATTTTTAATGACAGATGATAATGGCAGGGTCCTTTCCTGTCTCCCCACCCCATCTTTTCCTCTCTCCTACCTAACATTTGGCTTTCTTGCACTGCTTTTGCTAATCACTAGGTCATCCTGGTCCCTAACTCAAATATCTATCTACTCTTCTCTGTTTCTGATTCTGTTCATCCATTATCTCACCGGATTCAGTCCGTTTTCCATGGCTAGTGCTCCCTTCCATCTGGTGCCTTTGTTATGGAATCAGCCTCAGGCTGCAGCTGTCTGCCCTCTGAGAGACACCCCAGTCTCAGCATCTTAAAGTCCTCCAGCTGTGAAACTTCCAGTTCTGTAGTGACCCTCATCTAAAGGGAAAGCACTCGTGTTGACAGTGCAGTCTTAAGCACATACTCATCTCCTGCAGCGTGCTGCCCAGGTCGGCCTCGTAGCTCAGCTTCAGTTTCGGCATGCTGAAGACCAGACTGACAGGATGTAGTGCTTTAGCTATGTCATGCACAAATTCTGAGGTCAAACCCTCTTCAATCAGTGTCAGATTCTGGGTGACTTCATTGGGTAAAAAGAACATGATGCTGATCCCCCCAGTCAGAGGGAGCTGAACGATCTGCAAAGAGAGAGACATTCACTGAGCCAGGTTCTATTCCTCTCCCAGGGCACTAACTGGAAACACATTCTAATCCTAGCCCATCCAAAATATTCCCAGCACCCACCTTCTAATCCTCCCCAAGGACACTCACTAGACCCACATTCTAATTCCAGTCCTACAAAGAATACTCATAACACACACCTTCTAATCCTGTCCCAAGAAATACAGAGAACATCTGTTCTAATCCCAGCCCAGAATACTCACAGCAAAGACCTTCTATTCCTATCCCAAGAAATATAGTGAACATCTGTGCTAATCGCAGCCCAACCAGAATACTCAACAGCACACACCTTCTAATCCTGTCCCAGAAAATACAATGAACATCTAATCCTGTCCCAGAAAATACAGTGAACATCTGTTCTCATCCAAGCCCAACCCAGAATATTCACAGCACACACCTTCTAATCCTGTCCCAAGAAATACAGTGAACATCCATTCTAATCCCAGCCCAACCCAGAATACTCACAGCCCAGGCCTTCTATTTCTGTCCCAAGAAATACAGTGAACATCCGTTCTAATCCCAGCCCACCCCAGAATACTCACAGCCCAGGCCTTCTATTTCTGTCCCAAGAAATACAGTGAACATCCGTTCTAATCCCAGCCCAACCCAGAATACTCACAGCCCAGGCCTTCTATTTCTGTCCCAAGAAATACAGTGAACATCCGTTCTAATCCCAGCCCAACCCAGAATACTCACAGCCCAGGCCTTCTATTTCTGTCCCAAATTTTCAAATTAATTAATGTCAGTCTGTGAATTAGAATATATGCACGATTAAATCTGAAGCGGTTTTCAGCGTCGGGACATTAATGGAATACATCGAAGTCAATGTCCCATAGGTCTCCCACTGTTATCAAACACAAATGCTCTGTGCTGTTTTTTTGAGCCAGTCCGAATGACAGAAATTGAAGTGTGTACATTGTTACAAGTTCAAGAGTGTCGTTACGGAAAACCTTGAAAGAGCGCACCAATAAAATACGTACTGACCAGCCAGCATTGTTTTATTATCAATTGAATGAGGCATGAGAGTACTAAAAGTGCATCTTGTGTATTGATATAATCTGCTTTTAACAGCCCCTGAAGCAGCCCCCCACTGGGCGAAACTCAGGCCTAGAGTTGGGCAATTACGGAATATTGTTTTATTAATAAATCTTTTGAGGACACTTGGCATCTCTCTTTTTTTTGCATCCCCCAAAAAATACAGAGAACATCTGTTCTAATCCCAGACTAACTCATAATACACACCTAACCCTACCCCAGGGCACACATTGGACCCAATTTAATTCTTCCCTGAAGTTGCACTTTCTATTGAAGGGCCTAGGACAGAGAGTCTGTGGAGCAGCAGGCTGCAAACCCGGAAAGTCAGACTTTTTTTCTCACATTCAGTCTTTGTGACTTTAGCCAAGTCACTTCATCTTCCATTGCCTCAGGGGAAAATTTAGAACCGGATTTCCTAAGCTGTTTCCCAAACATGCAAAATGGGAGAAAAGCCTTAGTAAATCAGGCCCTTAGATTATAAACCCAGAGAGGAGAGGGAAATACCTGAATGAAATCTACTTTGAAGTGGCTGAGCAATCTCAAAAAGGAAAAATATTAAGGGGCCAATGCAATTTCGGGATCCGCGCATTCAAAATGCACGTCGAAGCCAGTACCTAGCTAATAGCGCTCATCACATGCAAATGCCAGGTTGATGGAGGCTATTAGCTAGTACCTCCATTGGCACCCGCCACGCACATTTTAACCCTCAACAATTAGCGCCAACCCAGAGCTGGTGTTTTGAGGCACCGCAAGCCATGCTCAGAAAAGCAAAAAAAATCCAGCTTTTCTGT
Source organism: Rhinatrema bivittatum (assembly GCF_901001135.1). Lineage (NCBI taxonomy): Eukaryota > Metazoa > Chordata > Amphibia > Gymnophiona > Rhinatrematidae > Rhinatrema > Rhinatrema bivittatum. The sequence continues at coordinate 161,905,572 of NC_042622.1, read as the reverse complement.
GGTTCCTCCTACTTAATACTGTTGCAGTGCTAGGCAAAAAGAGCCACAGAAAGCTGCAATATGAAAAAAAATAATAATTCTTGACAGCGGTCAAGTTAGGAAAAGCGAAGATCAATTAACAAGCGTCCATTTCCCTATGCACGGGTTAGGAAAACAGATGCTCAGAAAACTGAGTGTCAGTTTTCCTCACCTGCTGACAGCCACTTCTCCTGAGCGCTCGATGCCATGGACGCACCAGGGATGCGCAATTTATCCACTGCGCGTCCCTTTTGGCGCACCAGCTCATTTGAGTATTACATCAAGCACCCAAGAGAAGGGATGTGCATGCATTCAAAAAACCATGCGTCCAGGTTGGATGCCCGTTTTCTGGGCGCGTGATATTGCATTCACCCCCACGGGTAGAGTTGCCCATTGCCAAAAACTGGGGGCTTGTAAGGAGAGGCTGGGGGCAGCACCAGTGATGTCCGTGCCCTGGAGATCCTGTGACGACCTCCAGCCTCCTGCCGCTCACCTTGCAGTCGAAATCAGAGTCCAGCCCGTACTTAATGACGGTGTTCACGGCTGACATCATCGGGACCCTGATAGACCTCTGCTCATCCAACTGAAACGTGCGCAGGGTTGTCAGCTTCTGATCAAACTTGGACGCCCAGTGACCTTTAATGAGTAAAAGAAAAGTAGAGGAGGCAAGAAGTAGACAGTGACTGCATCTCTGATTAGTGGCACCCCCTCCTGTGACTTACATTGCCTACTGAGGTCAGGTTGGAGACAAACTATTTGGCCATCCCTAAGAAGCTCAAGACTCGGTTCTTCCCATGACGTCTTATTTATTTATTTATTTATTTTTTTATCCCACTTTCAAAGCAGATTACATTCAGGTACTGCAGGTATCTTCCTGTTCGCAGAGGGCTCACAACCTACAGTCATGCACCCCAGTAGACATACAGGCAATGTTGGTTTTACATTTTCACCCTTACATCCATTACAACAGGAATAAACAGGGTATTGAAGCCTGAGCTTGCAAGGAGCATCCACTTCGTCAGATGCATCCAATGGCTCAATCTCTCGATGAACTGGGTAATCTATCAGGCATCACCTGCCACGGTCATTTTTGGATTGTTAAGCAGTTCTTTATTTTCAATGTGTTTCGTTTTGAATAGAATAGCCTTTCCCTGTCTTGGTAAGTGGTTTTATAATGTCTGCGGTGGTACGCCACTTTGGACAGTCCTTTTTGGGGGGTTGAAGGTGAGCAGGCCCGCCCCTCTCTTACCTCGGAAGGCTGCAGCGCTGAGGAGAAGAATGTTCACCTGGCTTGGGATTTCTTTCAGAAACTTGAGGATTTTTCCCCCCGTCTGCTGCTGCACCCAGCTGTTCACGTCCTGAAGGTCCAGCCGAGGGTTCCCACTCAGAACCTTGGGCCGGGCACCATAGAATTTTTCCACCAGATTCAAAAAATCCAATTTTGGACGCAGTTCTGAGGGCAGAGAAAATGCATAAAACAGACCAAATCTCATCTGCCTCAAATTGCTAAAGCCAAGACATGTGACCTGTCCCCCACCAGCACCCCAAAGCACCATGTGATCTCCTCCCTCACAAGCACCCCAAAGCACTATGTGATCCCCTCCAGCACACGCCAAAGCAACATTAGAACCCCCTCCCCCGTCAGCACCCCAAAACAGTATATGACCCCTCCCTCACCAACACCCCCAAAGCAGCATGTGATCCCCCTCCTCCACCAGCACCCCCAAAGCAATGTAACCCCTCCCTCACCAGTACCCCCAAAGCAGTATGTGACCCCCCTCCAGCACCCTCCAAAGCAGCATGTGATCCCCCTCCTCCACCAGCACCCCAAAGTAATATGTGACCCCTCCCTCACCAGTACCCCCAAAGCAGTATGTGATCCCCTCCAGCACCCTTCAAAGCAGCATATGACCCTCCCTCACCAGCACCCCTAAGCAGTACTGATCCACTCCCTCACCAGCACCCCTAAACAGTATTTGGTCCCTCTTACCCATCAGCACCCTAAAGCTGCATGTGACCCCTCCCTCACAAGCACCCCCAAAGCAGCATGTGACCCCTCCCTCAGCACCCCAAAGCAGTATGTGACCCCTCACTCACCAGCACCGCTAAGCAGCATGTGACCCCCTCCAGAATCCTCTAAATCAGCTTGTAACTCCATCACCAGCACCCCAAAGCAGCTTGTAACCCCTTCCCTCTCCAGCACCCCCCAAAGCACTATGTGGCCTTTCCCTCATCACTATCCACCAAAAGCATGTGACCTCTTCTGCACCAGCACCCCCCAAAACAACAAATTACCCCTCCATCACCAGTACCCACAAAGCAATATGTGAGCCTTCCAGCCCCTCGAACACACCATGTGGCCCTCTTCCCTCATCACCACCTACCCAAAGCAGCATGCAACGCCTCCTTGACCAACATTCCTCAAAACAGCATGTGACCCCTCCCTGCCAAGACGATAGACTTAAATGCTTTCTTCATGTCAACCAATGAGCCAGCTAATCTCATGCACCTATGACCAAAAAGGTGAATGTAGTGCAATTCACTTTCATCCCTTGCTTTGGGGTCACTGCCTAACCTCATATGGTGATCCCCCTTCCCACTGCACAGGTGCTCAGTGTCCTCTCTTTCTTGCATGCTCCATCCTCCTCTCTTCCCCCTCTATGAAACTTCATGATTTCCTCTAACGGAGGATGCATGAAGTCGCTTTGCAATTTACTTCTTTCCAAGAGGATGCGAGATGCTGTTTTCAGGTTCATTTCTGGGGACTGCAGGGCGGCAATGAGCTCCTTGTAGGTAGCATGAACCTCTGAGTTATTGAGAAGGTCATAGAAGAGAGCTCGATGAATTAGAGACTCTGTCCGCTGTTCAGCCCCTGTAAAACATGCCAAGAAGAGAATAATGAACATCCTTCCAAAGGCTGGAGTCTCACAGACACCTCCAGGAGAAGGAAGTCTGGGGTGAATTTACCTAGGGACAGGCTGGACAGAACAGTGGCCACACTCAAGGGTGACATCAAGATGCTGGCAGTGGGATTCTTGCTGGCCTGCTGGCGATAAAGGTCGTATCCAAAGTTGGATGCCGCAGCCGCCAGCTTATTCACTGGACTCTTGTAGAAAGGATCCTCCTCATCTGCTGGTCCAGACTCCTGGATAGTGAAAGAGACAGAGGGAGACCATCACCTGCAGCCTGTCATTTTCTGTACACTTTCTTCCTGGGTTTGCTCTAGGAAATAGTTTAGTGAGAATACAGAGAGAGCATGTTACTCCTTATCTGAAAGGACTTCACCGGCTCCCCAACTCACATCTGGAGTCCAGTTTAACTTGTTAGCGCTGCTCTTTAAATCACTACAAGAAGGCTGGCCCTAGGGGCTGCCAACCTATCCATGGAGCAGGACCATACACTTGGGGAGGGGGGGGGAGGGCGGCCACAGCCGAACCTCTCCCTCCCCTCTTTTTCCCTTTCAAATCGAGAGTAGATTTTGCCTTTGAGACTCGGTTCGACTCTCCTCGTCCTCTGCGACTCCCAGGAGGACGGCGCGAAGCAGGAACGAGTGCGGCACAGCTGTGGGAGAGGCAGAGGAGAGAGGGGGGAAGAGTCAAACCGACACTGTACAGCAAGCTGCAAAACCGGGCTGCCCGGTGGAAAACCAGGCAGCTGGGACACCCTAGCTGGCCCTTACACCTAAAAGAATTGCTTACTTGTATATCCCGGGGTGTGCTCTGCGCACAGCAAATAAGCAATTGCTTTTCTGCCCCTTCATTTAAAGGGAGCTGGTTGCAGAGGCCTTGGAAGCGAGTTCTCGCTCAGAAAAAAATTGTCCCCACTTCCATTAGAGCTTCGAGAAGAAGGGAAAACTGAAGACCCATCCATTTACACAGACCTTCCCCTAATTCCCTTTCTAGTTTTAGTGATAAAGCTGTCATTTATTAATCGTTTTATGACTCTGCAAAAGACGATGTAATGACTCTAAAATTCTTCTTTAAGCTGTTGTCGGTATATGCTGTGCAGTTTTCATTTTTCCTGCAAATATTTATGCTTTTACTGTAATCCACCAATCTGTGATTGAGGGAGGTGGACTATAAATGTTTTAAATGAATATTTACTTATCAATTTTATTCGCCCATAAGCCAAGAAAGCCCTCTGTGTGAGGAACAGATTTACTGTATTATAGATTAAAAACAACGCATACAAGCGAACAAGTCTGTGAGGTTTAGCTATAATATCCCTGTTCTCTCATCTCATTTATCTGTGTCCACATCCACTCTAGAAATGGCTGTCATTTTAAAGTGCATTGGGATCTGGTATGAACGATGGAGATGTTGTCTCTCAGCGCACAATCAAGCTTTGGAATCTGATGCCAGAGGACGAGGTGAAAGCAACCAACACAGTGGGGTTCAAAAGAGGCCTGGAGGAGTTCCTGAAGGAAAAGTCCACAACCAGTTATTAGCCAGGCAGACTTGGGAAAGCCAACGCTTAACCCTGGGGGTGGGATCAAAAGAATAAATCAACAACTGAGAATCTGCTGGGTACTTGTGACCTGCACTGGTCACTGTTGGAGACAGGATGCTGGGCTCGATGGACCTTGGTCTGACCCAGCCTGGCCCTTCTTATGTATCTCATACGGAGAACTAGTCTTTCATCTTCTTGAGTCCCCTTGAAACATCCTCTCTCGCTGCCCCTCCTGCTATCCCACCCCATGCGCCCTGGCTTTTCTGCAAAGGGGTGGGGCAGCTCACCTCCTGTCTTTCGGCATCTTGGGTGCTGCTGGGGCAAAGCAAGGATCCAATGCACAGAAAAAACAGGAAGGACTTCATGGTGAGACCTGAAGTAAGGACAGAAATAGATTTCAGAGATACAGACACAAAACATAAACACATATAAATAGGTTATGTATTTATTTTAAAACTTTTCTATGCCGTCGCTAAGTTAAATACCATCGCAACGGTTTACATGTAGGCACATAAATTAAGGTTGGTGAATGGTCTTATCGTACATTCTAACATATTATAAAACCAAATTTAAAACCTTCGTCACATTTCTGCCACTTGCATGCTGGCTGGCTATTGCTAATAACGCAGTTATTATACGTCTGTTGGGCAGAGAGGTGTGGAGCAGGCCTAGGTGAGTTATGCTAATACCTCATCCCTCAACCCCCTTTACTTAGGACAGAAATATTCTCCCATCTATCATCAGACAGAAAGACGGCCTGAGGTTTATCAAGTCAGTGTCATCACTGAGGGATAACTGGGACTCATTCCACCCTAAAGAGCTGATGTAAGACAATTTGTGCTAAAATCAGAGGATAATTTTTGCACGGGTTTTATTTTACTCTCACAGTACAAAACCATGGCATGCAAATGCCCCGAGAGGATAAAAAATATGAAATGTGAAAAGCATGCTTTCTTTTTACTCAGGAACCATTTTCATGCCATCGAATTGCAAATCTGTGCCAAAAAGATACGTCCAACGTAGGACTAGACCAGTACAGAATGGTGCAATCTTTCAGCACAGTACTGGCCAAAATGTTTTGACAAAAAGTTAACAGGGATTCTTCTGAGTGTCTTAAACATTTCAGAGCAGTGTTTCTCATGCCCTCTCTGCTTGCTTAATGGTTCTTGAATCCAAAGGCATTTTTAGTTAAAACACTGGGACTGATTTCCCAGGATAGACTAAGGGGTAGATCTTAAAAACATACGCGAGCGCATACTTTTGTTCGCACACCAGGCGCGAACAAAAGTACGCTGGATTTTATAAGATATGCACGTAGCCGCGTGTATCTTATAAAATCCGGGGTCGGTGCGCGCAAGGGGGTGCACATTTGTGCAACCTGCTTGCACCGAGCCCAACGCGCGCTGCCTGTTCCCTCCACCCCCCCGCACCTTCCCTTCACTTTCCCTACCTAACCCATCCCCCCGGTCCTATCTAAACCCCCCCCTACCTTTGTCGGCAAAGTTACGCGCGCCGGCCGGCAGCCCTGCTCCGTGTTCTGGTCCTGGGGGCTGGTCCAGAGGCCGCGGCCACGCCCCTGGAACACCCCCGGGCCGAAACCACGCCCGCGTCGAAACCATGCCGCGTCACGCGCAACACGCCCCCAAAACGCCACGTCACTCCGGGCACGCCCCTGACACGCCCCTTTTACAAAGCCCCAGGACTTACGCGCGTCCCGGGGCTCTGCACGTGCCGGTGGCCTATGCAAAATAGGCGCACCGGCGCGCGAGGGCCCTGCGCGCGTAAATCCGGCCGGGTTTACACGCGCAGGGCATTTAAAATCCGCCCCTAAGTGGGGATGGTATGCAGGTGCAGCACAGGAATTTTGTCAGCATTTTCTGCAGTAACTCCCAATGACCAAATGTAGGTTACTGGAAAACATGCCAGCAGCACTATGCAAAGCTTCACATCACATTCTGCTGGCAAATTTTACATCTTTATTTATTCATTAAAATGCACTAAATATCGCATGTGATAGGAAAAGCGGTGTGTTTTATGGTAATAGGCAGTTTATCACAAAGTGTGCTGTCTTAGCACTTTGCATAGGTATTAGTGCAAACTGCAATAACCTTTGGCCCTACAACCATGGGGGATTGGGGGGGGGGGGGGGGGAGGGAAGGAGAGAGAGTGAGCAAGCGAGCACCTCCCTACTAGGTAGGTATTTATATCTCTATATGAGGCCCACCCAGTCACTCGAGGTGAGGTTTAGGTATTAATGCAGGGGTTAGGGGCCACTTTGACATTCAAAGTAAGATACACGAACAGAACAGTGCTCTCTTGTGAAGATTTGATGACCTTCGGAGTGAGGAAACTCACACAAAGATGAGGTTTGTGCAATGTTCTCTCAACCTAGCTTGGGAGGGAACGGAGGAAGGCAGCGCGGCTCAGCACACACAAGGTGCACAATTGTGCACCCCCTTGCATGCGCCGACCTCAGATTTTATAACATGCGCGCGCACTTCTTTTAAAATCTACCCCATAATGAATTAAAATAATCTAAAGAAGTGATGGCTAAAGCTTGGAAATCTTGCTCAAAAAAGCACATATTTTAAGCACCTTACCAACTGAAATTTGTAAAAAGCAGGATTTAAGACTGTGATGTTAGAGAAAGGCGGAGATGGAGTAAAACCCTTAAATCAAGAACCCAAGACAAAATCTTAATAGGTGCCCCAGCAATAGGCAGGGCAGGCAGAAGAATTTCTGATGTAGGATGGCAACCAATAAAGCCTCTGACTTACTATACTGAGAGAGAAACAATTCTTCCTGACGCCGCAGAGAGCTCGACAGTCTAACAAAATTTCATCATGTTTACCAAACGGTCTGTATGTTGTCACGTAGATCTTAAATCCAGTGTCTCATTTTGATATGGTATTACGCAAAGGCAGCATATAAATATTAAAAAGTATAGAGGAGATGGCAGAGCCTTGTGGAGCTCCAGCTTATACTGAACGCCAGGTCAAGGAGCAGCCACTGATAATGATTAGATAAGAACCCACAGAACCATTCCAGCACCAACCCACCGATCCCTATGGAAGAAAGTCTGTGTAACCATATCAAAAGCTGTGAAGAGGTCTAAGAAAAGCATAATGCATGAAGGCCCCTGGTCAGTATGATGTAAAAGGGAGTCATAAAGTGAACTAAAGAGGTTTCACTACTATGGTTCTTATGAAAACCCACCTTATGTACATTTAAGATCTTATTTTCATCTAAGAAATCAGCAAGATGTACTAGGACAGCTTTCTCGTTCAAGCTGCTCAAGACAGGCAAGTTAGAAACTGGCCAATAAAAATCGGGATTACTAGCATCAGATTTTCCTTTCATTGGTAGGGGATGAACCGCAGCACATTTCCACTGCTCAGGGACTTTACCTTCACTAAGCAACATGTTTACTAAGAATGTTAAAATTTCCAGAAAATCTGATTTTAGCTGACAAAGTACCCAAGCTGAACAAGAGTCATGGGAGCAATGGGAATATTTTAGACAGGACAAGATACACTTGGCTTCAGTAGAAGCCACATAGGCAGACTTGTCCCACAAAACTCTTCGCGCCACATGATCAACTGCTAAAGTATTTATTTATTTATTTAACGTTTCTTTTATACCGATGACCGTTCGCACATCGCATCGGTTTACAGTGAACAAAAAACCATTGGGCGGAGCCCTTACAAATAACAGATAACATAGTAAACTAGGCAACATATAAATAATATTTGGGAGGAGCCCTTACAAGAAATACAAACATCAATGAGTAAATGCTATGGGGATATGCTATGGGGTTGAACTATAACAGAAACTATATACAAGTTAGTGCACAGTACCAGATCAGCAGGCAAGAAGGCGTTCATACCAGGATATCATACCAGGATATCATACCAGGATATCATACCAGGATATCATACCAGGATATCAGAAAAAACATCATTACTGAACAAGTAGACTTGTTCAGTAAAATTGGCCCTAAAACAACCTGCTAATCTTTTAACTTCTTTTTTCATAGTAACCAGCAAACTTAAACATAAGAACATAAGATATGCCATACTGGGTCAGACCAAAGGTCCATCAAGCCCAGTATCCTGTTTCCAACAGTGGCCAATCCAGGCCATAAGAACCTGGCAAGTACCCAAACAATAAATAGATCCCACGCTACTATTCCTTATTGATTAATAGCAATTTTTGGACTTCTAGGAACTTATCCAAACCTTTTTTAAACCCAGTTACAATAACTACCTTAATCACATCCTCTTGCAATGAATTACAGGGCTCAACTATATGTTGAGTGAAAAAGAATTGTCTCTGATCTGTTTTAAATGAGCTACTTTCTAACTTCATAAAGTACCCTCTAGTCCTTCTACTATCTGAAAGAGTAAATAATTGATTTACATTAACCTGTTCAAGTCCTTTAGTGATTTTGGAGACCTCTATCATATCCCCCCAGATGTCTCTTCTCCAAACTGAACAGCCCTAACTTCTTTAGCCTTTCCTCATAGGGAAGCTGTTCCATGACCTTTATCATTTTTGTCCCCCTTTTCTGCACTTTCTCTAGTGCAACTATCTCTTTTTTGAGATGCAGCAACCAGAATTGCACACAGTATTCAAGGTGCGGTCTCACCATGGAGGCACAAAGGCATTATGACATCCACCATTTTATTTGCCATTTCCTTCCTAATAATTCCTTTTTTGACCACCACAGCACACTGAGCCGACAATTTCAATGTATTATCCATTATGATGCCTAGATTTCTTTCATGGGTGGTAAGTCCTAAGATAGAACCTAATGTTGTGTGAATACAGCAAGGGTTATTTTTCCCTATATGCATCACCTTGCACTTGTCCATGTTAAATTTCATCTGCCATTTGGATGCCCAATCTTCCAGTCTCACAAGGTCATCCTACAATTTATCACAATCCACTTGAGATTTAACTACTCTGCATAATTTTGTGTCATCAGCAAATTTGATCACCTCATTCATTGTATCCCTTTCCAGATCATTTATAAATATATTAAAAAGCACATATCCAAGTACAGATCCCTGAGGCACTCCACTGTTTGCATTTTTCCATTGTGAAAACAGATAATTTAATCCTACTTTCTTTCCCCTGTCTTTTAACTAATTTGAAATCAACAACAGGACATCGCCTCCTATCCCTTGACTTTTTAGTTTTCTTAGAAGCCTCTCATGAGGGACTCTGTCAAATGCCTTCTGAAAATCCAAATACACCACATCTACCAGTTCAACTTTGTCCGCATGTTTATTCACCCCTTCAAAAAAATGTAGGAGATTTATAAAGCAAGACTTCCCTTGGGTAATCCCATGCTGGTGTCCCATTAAACCATGTCTATCTAAATGTTTTGTGATTTTATTATTTATAACAGTTTCTACAACTTTTCCCAGTTCTGAAGTCACCGGTTTAAATATCGAGGTTACATTGGCAACCTTCCAGTCTTTAGGTACAATGGATGATTTTAATAAGTTACAAATTAATTGTAATAGGTCTGAAATTTCATTTTTTAGTTCTTTCAGAAACCTGGGGTGAATACCATCTAGTCCATGTGATTTACTACTCTTCAGTTTGTCAATCTGGCTCAGGATCTTAATTTTTGTATCTGTTTACATCAATTTTATATGGTATGTTCTTTATTTTTTTAGCCTTGTAGTAAGTTTTTAGTCTCATAATTTTTAGTTATGCTCTTTTATAGTTTTAAATTTATTGTTATATTTATAATTATAAGAATTTGTATTTCTGTTTTCTGTTTTAACATTGAAACTGTGAACCGTAGAGATGGACTTTGTCTATACAACGGTATAGAAAACTGTCTAAATAAATAAATAAAATACATCTTCCATGTTCACCACGGTTTAGTTCAATTCATCTGAATCAACATCCTTGGAAACCATCTCCGGAATGATTATCTCCCAACATCCTCTTCAATAAACACCGAAGCAAAGAATTTGCTTAGTCTTTCTGCAATGGCCTTATCTTCTCTAAGTGCCCCTTTAACCCCTCAATCATCTAATCAGCTGACTTTCTCACAGGCTTTTTGCTTCAGATATATTTAAAAAAGGTTTTAATATGAGTTTTTGCCTCTGTGCCAACTTCTTTCCAAATTCTCAATTTGCCTGTCTTACCAATGTCTTACATTTAACTTGCCAGTACTTATGTTTTTCCCTATTTTCTCCTATAGATCCTTCTTATAATTTTTGAATGACGATCTGTTGGCTAAAATAGCCTCTTTCATCTTATTTTTTAACCATGTCGGCAGTTGTTTGGACTTCCTTCCACCTTTCTTAATGTGTGGAATACATCTGAACTGTGCTTCTAGGATGGTATTTTTAAACAATGTTCATGCCTGTTACATACTCTTAACCTTTGTAGCTGCACCTGTTGCCTACCTTCTGATCTGCTGTTAAATACAAACACACAAACTCCTGGTTTTTTGCCTGACTTCTGACTAGCTACTTAATACAGCATACAAACACACAAAAGAATATACCCCAATAGTTTACTTCTCCCCAAAACTTTTAAGTTCTAAAATGTCCCCAAGCAGTACTTATTGTTTCTCTTCAGCCACCAGCAAGGTGATCCTCTCCTCTCAATGCTCCCACTCACAATCTATGGCTGCCAATTTGATCAGGGCCAGTTTGCTTGGATATAATGGCAAGTAATTTGAATGTGTGATTTACAGACCCCTATAGCGGACCTCACACATTACCTAGATAAGAATTTAGAGAGTGCTAGGCAGGAGCCAACTGTCATGGTACATGTGGGTACCAACGACATAGGAAAGTGTAGGAGGGAGATCTTTAGGATAAATTTGGGATCTTAGGCTGCATTCTCAGAAATGTTCCCCATTCCATGTGCAGGACCCCACAGGCAGGCTGAACTCCAGAGTCTCAATGTATGGATGAGATGTCGGTGTAGGGAAAAGGGTTTTAAATTTGTTAGGAACTGGGGAACATTCTAAGGAAGGCGGTGCCTATTCTGACAGGATGGGCTCCACCTTAACCAGAGTAGAACTAGGCTTCTAGCACTAACCTTTTAAAAGGATATAGCGCAGCTTTTAAACAAGTTGATGGGGAAAAGCCGACAGTCATTTCAGAGCACATGTTTCAGAATGATGCATCTTTGAAGGATACTAAGAAAACAGGGATGTTAGAGCATCCTGATAGAGAGGTTGCAATAAATGATATAGTAGCCCAGGGGCCTTTAACTATTAAGAGCAGGCAGAGCAGAAAGATTCCAAATTACCCCTGTCCTCATAAGCAAGTTGTTAGAACAAACACACACTTTTAAATATCTGTATACAAATGCTAGAAGTCTAAATCACACATTCAAATTACTTGCCGATCCAGAGAAGGGCGACCAAAATGGTGGGTGGTCTCCATCGAATGCCTTATGAGGCGAGGTTGAAGAACCTGAATATGTATACCCTGGAGGAGAGGAGGAGCAGGGGTGATGATACAGACTTCAGATACTTGAAAGGTTTTAATGATCCATGGTCAACAACAGACCTTTTCCATAGGAAACAATTTAGTAGAATTAGGGGTCACGATTTGAAACTCCAGGGAGGAAGACTTAGAACCAATGTCAGAAAATATTTATTCATGGAGAGGGTGGTGGATGCCTGGAATGACCTTCCGGAGGAAGTGATGAACACTAAAACCATGAAGGATTTCAAAAGGGCGTGGGATAAACACTGTGGATCACTAAAGGCTAGAGGATTTCAAAGGGCACGGGATAAACACTGTGGATCACTAAAGGCTAGAGGATTTCAAAGGGCGTGGGATAAACACTGTGGATCACTAAAGGCTAGAGGATTTCAAAGGGCGTGGGATAAACACTGTGGATCACTAAAGGCTAGAGGATTTCAAAGGGCACGGGATAAACACTGTGGATCACTAAAGGCTAGAGGATTTCAAAGGGCGTTGGATAAACACTGTGGATCACTAAAGGCTAGATGATTTGAAAGAATGAAAAATAGCATGGGGGTAGTGGACCTGGGGGTAACTTGCATGAAGCGGCAGTTACTGCCCTTAAACATAAACATGGAGTAACCTGCACGGAGCGGCATTTACTGCCATGGGAAGCTTGCTGGGCAGACTGGATGGACCATTTGGTCTTTTTCTGCCATTGTTACTATGTTAAGATGGGAGAGCTAGAATGCATTGCACTGAATGAAGAGTTAGATATAACTGGCATCTGGTGGAAGGCATATAACCAATGGAACACTGTAATACCAGGATACAAATTATATCACAATAATAATAAGATGGGTGGAGGGGTGGCGCTATATGGTAAAGAGAGCATTGAGTCAAGCAGGATAAAAGTTCTGGAGGAAATAAAATGCAATGTTGAATATTTATGGATAGAAATTCCAGGTGAAAAGGGGAATAAAATAGTAGTGGGGGTGTATTACTATTCACCTGGCCAGAATGAACAGACAGATAATGAAATGCTAACAGAAATTAGGGAAGCTAGCAAAATTAGCAAAATTACCATATGGGTGATTTCAATTACCCCAGTACTAACCAGGTGAATGTCACATCAGGACTTGCTAGAGAGGTAAAGTTCCTAGATGAAATAAATGACTGCTTCATGGAGCAGCTGGTACAAGAACCAACAATGTGGTAGCTATTTTAGCCCTAATTCTTAGTGGAACACATGATTTGGTATGCGAGGAAACATTATGTGGGGGCCACTTGACAATAGTGATCATAAAATGATCAAATTTGACTTGATAACTGAAGGGAAAACACATAGGAAATCTACGGTGATTGCATTTAACATTCCAAAGACAGTCTATGAAAAAATGTGAAAAATGGTTAGAAAAAAACTGAAAGAAGCAGCTGCAAAGGTCAAGAGTTTACATCAGGCATGGATGTTGTTTAAAAATACCATCTTGGAAGCCCAGACCAGAAGTATTCCACACATTAAAAAAATTGGAAGGAAGGCCATATGACTGGTAGTATGGTTAAAAAGTGAGCTGAAAGTGGCTGTTCTAACTTGGTCCTTTAAGGTGTTCTGAGGGAGTTCCTTACATGCTTCCTCACAAAGGCAAAAACAGAATTTGAAATAAAGCTTGCTATGGAAGCAAATTTCCTAATACAAACTTTTTCAGGTACATTCAAAGTAAAAAGCCTACTAGGGGGTCAGTTGGACCATTAGATGATCAAGGAGTAAAAGGGGCACTAAGGGAAGACATGGTCATAGTGGAGAGATTAAATAAATTCTTTGCTTCGATCTTTACTAAAGAAGATATAAAGCATATACCCATGCCAGAAGTGATATTTAAAGGTGATGATTCAGAGGAACCGAAACAAATCTCAGGGAACCTGGAAGATAAAATAGGACAAATCATCTGGACCAGATGGTATACATCCCAGAGAGCTGAAGGAACAGAAAAATAAAATTACAGACCTATTGTTAGTAATTTGAAAACTATCATTACAATCAGCTACAGTACCTGAAGATTGGAGGGTGGTCAATGTAAGACCTGTTTTTAAAAAGGGTTCCAGGGTGATCTGGGAAACAACAAAGAGATGAGCCTGACTTCAGTGCCAGGAAAATGTGAAACTATTCTAAAGAACAAAATTACTGAACATATGTTATGGTCGTGGACCCATGGGCCGGCTGAGACAGCAGATGTTACACTGTGGGGGCCACAGTGAGTGTCACAGCCAGGAGGCGGCGCTGAAGAGACTCCAGAGAAGACTTCACCACTGGAAGTCCGAGGTCCCCCCAGGAGGAACCCATAGAAACCCGGACCTCCTGGACTTAGGTGGGACCCTATGCGACTAAGGATCCAGGCAGCGGCCAAAGAGATGGTCGATGAGGACAGCAGGGCCCAGGGGGCTGGAAGAGTCTTCACATCGGAAGCCCGCAGCTCCCCCAGGAGGAGCCCGTGAGAGCCCGAGCCGCTGGGACATAGGAGAATCCCCTGGGCCAGCAACAAACAGATACCTGCGAAGATGGAAGAAGCAGAAGTCGGAGTCCAGGAATGAAGTCGGGTCAGAAGCCAGAAGTCCAAATTCAAAGCCAGGGGCGGAAGCGAAGACGAAGTCAATGGACGAAGCCAAGTCGGAAGCCAGAAGTCAGAAGTCAAAACCAAAACCAGGGGCGGAAGCGAAGACGAAGTCAATGGACAAAGCCGAGTCGGAAGCCAGAAGTAGATGAGAAGATCCATGATCCAAAGCGCAACTAGTAACTCAGGGGACTGAGTGAACCTCATTGCAAGACACTGAAGATGTCCAGAAGCAGGGTTTAAATACCCTGATAGCATCTGACGTCATCCGAGGCAGAGCTTGAGTTTTCCCGCGCTGGCCCCTTTAAGATGGACTCCTCCCTGCGTGAGCGCTTCTAGGGGTCGGGGCCAGCCATGGCGGATCGTCAGCATCTCTTCCGAGGAGGGAGAGACACGCTGGAGGAAGTGCAGGCCCGAGGAGGCCTCGAAACGGCCCGGGCCGTCCCTGAGGTAGGTGGAGGGACCGGGGCACAGCCCGGGACCGTAACAACATATACATATACAGACATAGTTTAATGGGACAACATCAACATGGATTTAGCCAAGAGAAATCTGGCCTCACCAATCTGCTACATTTTTTTGAAGGCATAAATAAACATGTGGATAAAGGTGAGTCAGTTGATGTAGTGTATCTGGATTTTCAGAAAGTGTTTAACAGTACCTCATGAGAGACTCTTGAGGAAATGAAAAAGACATGGCATAGGAGGCAATGTTCTATTGTGGATTGAGAACTGGTTAAAAGAAAACAGAAAGTAGGGCTAATTGGCCAATTTTCTCCATGGAGAAAAGTGAGTGCCCTGGGGATCTGTACTAGGATTGCTGCTTTTTAACATATTGATAAATGACCTAGAGATGGGAACAACAAGTAAGATATTCAAATTTGCTGATAATTCACAATTTTATAATGTTGTTAAATCACAAGAGGTTTGTGAGAAATTACAAGAGGACTTTGCAAGACTGGGAGACTGGGCATGGAAATGGCAAATGACATTTAATGTGGACAAGTGCAAGATGATGCACTTGGGGAAGAACAACCCAAATTATAGCTAAACAATGCAAGGTTCCACATTGGGAGTATGCTAAATCTTCTGCTCAGTGTGCAGCAGCAGCAGCCAAGAAAGCAAATAGAATACTGGGGATTATTAGGAAAGGAATGGAGAATAAAACAGAGAATATCATATAATGCCTCTGTATCGCTCCATGGTGCGACCTCATCTTGAGTACTGTGTGCAGTTCTGGTCACCACATCCCAAAAAAAAAATTAGAAAAAGTACAGAGAAGGGCGACCAAAATGATAAAGGGGATGGAAAGATTTCCCTATGAGGAAAGGCTAAAGAGGTTAGGACTCTTCAGCTTGGAGAAAAGACGGCTAAGAAGATATATGATAGAGGTCTATAAAATAATGGGTGGAGTGGAACAAGTAAATGTTAATTGGTTGTTTATGCTTTTGAAAAGTATAAAGACCAGGGGACACACAATGAAGTTCCTAGGTAATACATTTAAGACAAATAGGAGAAAATATTTTTTTACTCAACACTTAATTAAGCTCTGGAATTCATTGCCAGAGGACATGGTGAAAGCTGTTGGTATAGCTGCATTTAAAAAAAAAGGTTTGGACAAGTTCCTGGAGGAAAAGTCAATTAACCATTATTAAAGTGGAATTGTAGAAATTCAATGCCTATTCTTGGGATAAGCAGCTTGGAATCTATCTACCTCTTGGGATCCTGCCAGGTACTTGTGACCTGGATTGACCACTGTTGGAAACAGGATACTTGGCTTAATGAATCTTTGGTCTGACCCAGTATGGCAAACCTTATGTTCTTATGTTCTATAATTGCAGTAGAAGAACTGCAGATGGGTAATCTCAAACTCACTGGCTATAGGCTGATCCAATTGCAAATTTACTGTTCTCCTCTGGCTCCAAAAGAAGCACTTTCACAATTCTTGGGCCAGCAAATTTTGAAACTATTTTCTTGATGTGCAGAGTTGCTGCCAGTTCATTTCCTTTCATTTCGTCAGTGTGGAAAGTTTAACTCCTGCTCTGATTTAAATTTCCTACAGTAAAAAAAAAAAAAAAAGCACACACAGCAGTCCCACCTCTGGTGCACCTTCCCTGCATTACAGGGCCATAGCTAAGTTCATTACCCTGCGACATGCATTTACTCACGCTAGTCTTAGCACCGGAAAGCATGGGTAAAAGCCATGTAAGGTCAGCGTGGTTTCTTACACTGGCCCCTAGGGGCTGTGAACGGTGCCTCCACAGCCATTCCCAGCCCAAACCTGAGCCAGAAATCAAGCAGAGCGTGTAGAACCTGGCAGCAGACTAGCCCACTCCAAAATATTTCCTGCATCTCAACTTCAACCACAATTTCTGAACAGACCGACAGCTTCCTATCATGCAATATCAGGTTTACACCATGGACACCTTCCCTTTCCTCGGGGCCCAACATTTATTGGGTCTATAGCGCATATTTATAATAAGAGACTGTTCCTCCTCTCCTCCAGTATCTCTATGCACCAGAAATGGACACCGACGATGCCAGCAGAGCAGGACACTGCCCACTGTAACAGGCTGGAGGATTATCAAGGACATCTTCCCGTGAACGGAAATGCCAGGGCAGAGGGCTGCATGGCTAGGACTCCAGGGCACATCCACCAGTGTTAAGAAGAAAAGCAAGGTTCATCGACAGGCGCAGACTGAAAGAGCAATGAACTATTGCTTAGCATAAAAAAGCAAGCTTATAGGGTGGAAATTCAGCAGGATAATATCGTTCCCCATCCTAAACTGCAAACAATGGAGATTAAATAGGAAGCCGAGGAATCTCCACCTAAAGTCGTTGATAGGCTGCCTCGGAGCTTTTCGGTTATTTTGCATCGGCTGCTCCCAAGGTACATTATCTGCCTCCGCCTGGGGCAAAAAGAGCAGACTTCAGCCAGGCCGAGGGGCTCCCTCGGGACAGGAGCCCACGACCTCCCGGCGCTGCCACGTTGTTCGCAGCCTTCCGTCCGGCTGAGGCCGATTCTAAAGCTGGGGCTCTGGGTTATTCCTTCCCTGACAGAGCGCAAGCTTCTCGCGTGAAATGGAAGCGTTTGCAGCTCCTCGTGACCTTGGCCAAGCCACTTCACCCTCTCGCGCCTCGGGGCCAAACTTGAATCGAGAGCCTGAGTGGGACGGACCAGCCGGAAAAGGTGGAATAAATATATAGAGATGCATTTAAAATAATCAGCGGGGCTGGCAAACCCGCAGGGATTACGATGACCGGGGAGACGTTTTCTGCTTTTGTTGCAACTCGTTCCGAATATTTCCGGGAGCTGCATGAGTGGCCCCCGTCTCTGGTCCTCTTCTTCTCCCGTTATCACATTCCGAGGTTGTTTTGGAAAGATTTGGGACTTTTTTTTTCCCCCCTTTCATTGGCTCTTGCGCTTACATTATGCACTCCCAGGCCGTCTTTTAACGGTTTCTGCACTGCTGCCGGCCGATAGGTTCTTACGCTTGTGGATAATCATTTGCAAAATGTAGAAAACTACAGAGAAACACGGACTTAGAAGTGGGAGAATGAGAGGAAAGGGAATCAAAGCTCCTTTGGAGGGGAAGGAGAGAGAAAAGCGACGAGGCCCGCCCGCAGCCCGTCTCCTACCTCTGCGCTGGCTCCCCCGGAGTCTGGGCTGCGAGCGGAGCTCCCACCTTTTATCCGCGCCGGCAGCGGGAGGGGGGCTCCACATTCCCGCAGGAAACAGGAAATCGCTTCCAGGCCGAGGGCTGAGCTTTCCAAAGCTTCATCGGGAACCGAACTTCGTCAGACGTCTAACTTTAAGCGCCCGGTTAGATGTCAGGGGTGTCCACTCATTTTGGCTGCCTCCGTTCACTTTGCACAATGTTAAACATTTCACTGAATTGTCATTTATGCATCGAATTCTGTCTCATGTTTTCAAGCATGTAAGTATGAATGTGTTTGCCTGGGGAAATAGTATTATTTTTCATCAGTTTTTACCATCAATTTCCACTCACTGTTCACACAAAATATCTGTCTTTGGGGGTTGTGAGATGTCTTTTGAATACTGTCCCAGCCTCTGCTTTGCATTCTGTACATGGTTTGCAGTCTCCTTTTTTAATCATATCGCTTGATGTAGGTGATTTGATTTCTCTTTGCCATGGATACATGATTAATATAAAATAAGCCAAGTTATATTACATAAACATGAAAAAGAACTTCAGATATCAATTTCTCAATTACAAAAGGGGCGTGGGATAAACACTGTGGATCCATAAAGTCAAGAGGCCGCCAATGAAGAGTGGGTGACTCACCAGAATGATGGCTACTGCCTGGAGACAATACCCTTATTCAATAAACGTACACATGCTTACTGTGACTCCAACATCGTTCTAGCTTCAACAGCAAGAGGAAATGTGGAATAAAGGATCTGCACTCACAAAGGGGGGAGTAGCTGGCTTGTTATGGCGGTTACTACCCCAAACCAAATAAGCCTGTTACTTCTATTTCTATGCATATACAGCATAGTTCTCTGCTTCAACGGCAGGGGAGAAGAAAAAACTGATACTTCACACATATCCAGCATAGCTCCCTGCTTCAACGGCAGGGGAGAAGAAAAAAGGGTTCACACTCACAAAGCGGGGAGTAGCTGGCTTGTTACGGCGGTTACTACCCCAAACCAAATGTGCCTGATACTTCACTTTCGATGCATATCCAGCATGGCTCTCTGCTTCAACAGCACGGGAGAAGAATAAACTGATACCTCAAGCATATCCAGCATAGCTCCCTGCTTCAACGGCAGGGGAGAAGATAAACAACCAATAAGGGCTGTATAACATAGTCTGAGTAAAACAAATAAGCATGGGTGTAGCTTGCTTATTGCGGCGGTTACTACCCCTACTACCCCTAACTTATCAGCTAGATATTCACTTGGATGCAGCTCCATCACTGCTTTCTACATTAATGGTGGGGGTGGAAAGGAAATAGAACCAAGAGCTAAGAGAAACAGATAAGTATGAGAGAAAAAAGTGTGTGAAGCTTGCTGGGCAGACTGGATGGGCCATTTGGTCTTCTTCTGCCGTCATTTCTATGTTTCTATGTTTCTATGTAAGAATTATATTCTCAAAATATCTTAAAAGAATACAACGAGAACGGAGTTGGATAGAAAACAGCTTTTTTAAACCAAGATTTAATTGATAACTATGTTTTCGCATTTTAATTAGCTTGGTTATGACATTACTTTTAATTAGGACAATCACATCACAGATAAATGATTTAATTTCCAATCTGCAGAACCACAGACGATTAAAGAGAAAACAAGAAGAGAAGGATAACTTAGGAGTTATAAAGGGAGGGTGCAGAAGCATCTGAAACATAATAAAGATAATGATAGCAGAACTCAGGCAGCAGTTACATACTTGATGTGTTTGAAAAATTGATTTCTGATATTCTTTTTCAGTTTTATATATCTTGGTTAATTCTGAGACCTGCCAGACTGGGAATTAATCAAGCTCCTAGAAATCCAGGCAACAGAAAAGAGCTACCTCCTCCAACCATATAATTTAAGAAGACTGCATCCCCTCATTGAGAAGAGGAGACTAATCACAATAGTCCATGCCACCATAACCACATGGCTGGATTGCTGTAACCCACTGTACCAGAATCTAAGTGCAGCTAATACAAAAGTCAGCTGCACGGTGGATAGAATGCATGAGGCAGGTCCTACACAAACCAAGTTCAAAACCCTGACTGTGATTGTCAAGGCCCTAAGAGGAGATGGACCTATTTACCTGAGAGAAAGAATATCCTTATACACATCCTGCAGGGCACTGGGGCCTCAATAACAGCTCCGGCAACAAAATAAATAAAAAGAAGAGATACCCTGCGAGGATCCTTCTGGGAAACAGCAGCTTCCCTATGGAAACTCTCTCCCCGAAGAGCTCTGCCAAATGCAGGACTACCCCCACTTCAGGAAGCAGGTAAAAAGCCTGGCTCTTCGGACAATACTAAGCCCCTAACTTCCTAAACTCTAGAAAGCATCCATTACACTAAATTTATTTTATAAGGCACAAAATAATAGGGATGTGCATTTGTTTTCAATGAAATGGACAATGGCAATGACATTGTCTATTTCGTCTTGTTTTAGGAACGCCACAAAACAAAAACAATGACGAAATTTCAAAAAACGTAGTATTTCATGTTACTATAAACTAACGGGACTTAGTGCACACTAACGTAGTTTGTGTGCACTAAGTCCTGTTAGGGCGCACTAACTATAGTTTTCCTATTTACAGACTTACAGGCCAATTTAAAAGGCCTGCACGTGTAAAAATTGGGGGTTATGCGCGTGGCCGGGCCCTGCGCATGCCACGTGCATTTTACAAAGGGTCCAGCCACACGTGTAACCCCAAATATGCGCTGAAGTGCTGGACCAGAAGAAAGGGGTGGGTTTAGGGGGCATGGTCTGGGCAGGGAGGGGCGGGGCAGGACAGCGCCATTAGATGCTGACCTGGGGAAATGACTTGGGTGAATGTACAGGGTGACAGGTGGGAGAGAGACCGGTTGGGGTAATGACTGGTGAGAGAAAGGTATCCTGGTGTGTGTGTGGGTGACTGTGAGGGGGGAGTGACTGAGGTGACTGTATGGGATGATGGGGAAGAGAGACTGCTTGGGGTGGTGACTGGTGAGAGAGAGGCAGCCTGTTGTGTGTGGGGTAGGACTAGTGAGAGGGGAAGTGACTGGGGTGACATGTGGGAGAGAGAGGCAGCTTGGTGTGTGTGTCACCCCACACACACACCAGATTGAATCTCTCTCTCTAGTCACCACCCCAACTAGTCATTCTCCCACCTGTCACTCCGTACATTCACCCAAGTCACTTCACCTCTCACCAGTCACCCCCTCCCCCACCCAAACACACAGACTCACACCAGGTGAATTCAAAGTATGCATATCCCAAAATGCCATATCCCCTTTCCTAAAATACAAAGGAATTGGCAAATTGTAAATATGCATTTGCATTACATGCTTTTGCTGACTAGAACTTGATGCTATATTATTACATCACTTATTGTTTACACTTGTTACCAGGCACTGGCCATCCCCCCACAAACACCACCTTGCAACCTTGGCAACACAAACAAGTAACTAAGGAGATAGCTAATGGGAATGCTAACCATACCTCTAGCTACAAACTGCTCCCCAATTGACACTTTTTAACTTATTGGTAACATTTTTAGTTAGTGCTAACTACATGTTAGTGTGCACTAAGTCCTGTTAGTGAGCATTAACTCAGAAATTAGGGAAACCTGGAAAAAACACCTCCTGAACCATTTTAAAAATGAAATCAAACAGATAATGACCCAAAACAAAAATGACACACAAAAAAATATCAGTGCACATCCCTACAAAATAATACAACAGAATTAGCACAGTGCACAAGCAAAAGAAAACTTAAATCCAAGGACAAGGTATTTCAAAATATGGAGTGAAGTCATAAAAGGTACAACAGAGATATCCCCTCCCTAGGTAGACAAAAAAGAAGACACTATGATATGCTATTCAAATGATGCCAAGTCTAATAACATCCCCAAATCTATTCGTGTCCCTCAGTGTCCACCATGCAAATATGCAACTGATGCTATTGAAGCAATTTTAGCCACAGTAGATTTCCAGTGATCCAAATGAAGTATTGCTTCCAGAACTATGCAATCATCAGCCATGCAGCACACAGAAGATGGGACTTAGAGGACATGAAAATTGGCTCTCATCTTCCCAGCATACATAACTAAGGATTAATATAAAAAGTAACAGCAATAATCAGCTGCATTGTTCCATGTATATTGTTCCAAAACCTAGACACTATTTCACAGTCCCTCCACATGTGGAGGTATGATGCAACCCTCCCAGCACCTCGCCAGCACAGTGGGCTAGCTTAACTAAATCTAGCAAAATATAATGGAAATCTGTAGGTGCAGTACCAGTTTATAGAGTCATTCTCTTCTTTTATTACAGAGCGGCAGAGACTCTAAACGGCATGCCAATCTCCCACTCCTAAATCAGCATTAAACTAAACTGACTGGGATAAACTGCCTGGCACCAATTTCTGAGTACTTCGAACACGCTGCTGCAATGTATTTGTTTTGTAGAGATGTTTTATGTGAAGTCTATGCATTATTGTTAACTTTAAGTTGCTTGGTTCATTTCTAGTTCGATTTCCTTACATTTTACTGCTGACGTATACTAGTTCAGTCCTTAATGTGCATCTTGTTTATTATAAAATGTTGCACTCCAAATGCAAATAATAAAAAAAAAATAACACATGTGCACAAATGAAAGACATTATAAAAAGTGGACAAGGTAATAGCTTTTTATTGTACTAAAGATGCATTTCTTGACAAGCTTTCAATAGTTACACTCCCTTCCTGTCAATATAAAATGAGCAAGACAGAGCAATGGATGAGATTTAATTGAGATTCATTTAATTTTAGAATCCTATTCCGCCTTTCATGGCCAGACAGTCACTTCAAAGCAGATCACAATAATATGGCAGGGTTGCCATATGAGTCAATAAAACACAAGTAGATCAGAAATATATTAGCAAACTGCTTTGCTAATGAGTGGCTCAGTATCAGGAGTGTGCAGGGCCTGCATTGACTGGAATGAGTCAGCCTGCAGTCTGATGTGAGCCATAAGAGGCTGAGAAGTTTATTCTGGGCTTCCGCTGGTTTTCACTTGGCAACGGAAAAGCAAGTTTGCTTACCGTAAACAGTGTTTCCGTAGATAGCAGGATGAATTAGCCATGCTGTCATGGGATCTGTCAATCAGGTCCGGGAGGCGGAGCTTGTCAAAGCAGAGATTAGAGTTTTTGCTCTCTGCGGCTGCTTGTGTGTTCCCGCGCAGGAAAGTAACGGAATCTCCTCAGTCTGTGATTAAGCTGAAGTGTAGTCGAAGACTAGGTGACTGCCAGGGAGAAGGGTGGGTCAGCATGGCTAATTCATCCTGCTATCTACGGAAACACCGTTTACGATAAGCAAACTTGCTTTTTCCCATCGATAGCAGGGCTGAATTAGCCATGCTGTCATGGGAGTCCCAAGCTCCTGATCACGTTGTTTATGATATATATATTTGTTCGTGATCTTTGACAATGTGGCGGTCACCTTGGATAGGATGATAGAGATTGTAGGATTGCTTGCCCTATCTTCGCATCAGTGGCTGCCTGTTGATCAAGGCAGTAGTGAGATGTAAAGATATGAAGCAATGACCATGTAGCTGCCTTGCAAATGTCTATGGATTGCACATTCTTTAGGTGTGCCAATGATGCTGCTACTGCTCTGACTTGGTGAGCTTTAGGCTTTGAATGTAGTTGTAGTTTCTGTTTGTCGTAACAGAATTTGATGCACTGCGCTATCCAGCTGGAGATGGTGCATTTAGCCACTGGTAATCCAGGTGCCTTTGGGTCAAAGGAGACAAAGAGTTGAGAAACACGGGAGTCCGAGTTTGTCTTTTCTTTATAGTATGCTAATGCTCTTTTGCAATCTAGTGTGGGCAGTAGTTTTTCCCTATCATTTGCATGAGGTTTAGGAAAAAAGGTGGGTAATTCCATGGTCTGATTGAGATGGAATTGAGAAACCACCTTTGGTAGGAAGGATGGGTGAGTTCGGGGAGCCACCTTTTGGTGATGAAACTGTAAATATGGAGAATAATGGACCAAGGCCTGTAATTCACTAACTCTTCGTGCCGATGTTACTGCGACCAGGAATACAACTTTTCATGTGAGGTATTTAATATGTGCCGAGTCCATGGGTTCAAACGGGAAAAGCATGAGCTGTTCCAGAACTATGTTGAGGTTCTATGAAACTGGATGTTTGGAGATCGGAGGACGAAGGTGAGTTAACCCCTTGATGAAACGAGAAAGTAAGGGGTGATTGGATATAGGCATATTGTTAACTGGTCTATGATATGCCCCGATGACGCTGAGATGAACTCTGATGGATGAGGTTGCAAGACCAGCTGTGTACAGTGTATGTAGATAATCAATGAGTGACTCGGATGAACAGTCTAATGGTGGTACCCCGTTAGAAGTGCACCAGGTCGAGTATCATTTCCATTTATATCTATAGTTTTTCCTTGTTGAGAGTTTCCTGGATTCTAGCAAAATAAATTGTGCCGAAGTGGAAACTCCCTGTTCTTTTAAGAGGAGCCTCTCAATCTCCATGCTGTCAAATGGAGAGATGAGTGCAGCGGGTGTAGAAGCGTCCCTTGATCTTGGCAGAGAAGATCTTGTCGATTCGGTAACCGAATTGGATCCATGATGGATAGTCGGAGAAGGAAACTGTACCATAGTTGCCTCGGCCAGGGCGGGGCGATGAGTATCAGTTGAGCTTTGTCTGCTATGCACTTTTGAATTGTCCTTGTTATGAGTGGTATGGGAGGAAAGGTGTATAGGAGGCCTGTCGTCCACGGAATGAGAAAGGCATCTTGCACGATCCTGAATTGACTTGGTCTTATCAAACAGAATTTGGGAACTCGAGCATTGAGTTGCAAAGAGATCTATCGAAGGTGTCCCCCACTGCATGAATATGTCTTGGGCTATTTCTGTATTGAGTGCCCATTCGTGAGGATGAAAGATGCGGCTTAGCCTGTCTGCTCTTGTATTTGCCATGCCTGGTAGGTAAGTTGCTTGCAGATGTATGCAATTTCTGTGAGCGTGTTCGAAGATTGTCAGGGTCTCCTTGCAGAGGGACCATGAACCGGACCCTCCTTGTTTGTTGATGTAAAACATTGCCACTTGATTGTCCATGTAGATCATGACCCTGCGGCCCTTCAGGTGGTCTTGGAACACATGTAATGCATTTCGAATTGCTCTGAGTTCCAATAAATTTATTTGCAGGTTCTGATCCGAGATTGTCCATAACCCTTGTGTTTCGTAAATCTCGAGGTGTGCACCCCAGCCCTTGCGAGACGCATCTGTGGTTAAGACTGCATTGTGAGGAGGGGAACTGAACAATGCTCCCTTGGACAGGGTGGAGTCCAGGAGCCACCATGTTATGTCCTTTCTCATCTCGGA
Source organism: Rhinatrema bivittatum (assembly GCF_901001135.1). Classification (NCBI taxonomy): domain Eukaryota; kingdom Metazoa; phylum Chordata; class Amphibia; order Gymnophiona; family Rhinatrematidae; genus Rhinatrema; species Rhinatrema bivittatum. Next base: position 161,879,987 of record NC_042622.1, on the reverse strand, counting down.
GGTCAACGATACCTTCTGTGTCAATGGTTGCGAGTGTTGTTTCCATTGACGTTTCAAGCCCCATTGCAGGCATCTCATGTGTTGTCTGGTGTTGGGAACCGTGAAAATAGCTGCCACCATATGGCCTAGAACTACTAAAACTTGTCTCGCCGATGGTCTCTGAGTATGGTTCAATCCATGTAGAAGGTGACGGAAGTTTGATATTCTGGTGTTTGGTAGGTATGCCCGGTTGCAAGTGATGTCCAGGCATGCTCCTATGAATTGTAACTGTTGTGTCGGTTGTAGGTGTGATTTTTGAAAATTGATCACCAATCCTAATTCCTGCAAGCATTGTATCACCCGATGGAGGTGATCGAGTAAGATGTTTGGAGCTGGGGCGATTATGAGCCAATCGTCCAGATATGGAAAGATGGTTATACCTTGTTGTCTGAGATGAGCCACCACCACAACCATGCATTTGGTGAAAACCCTGGGTGCAGCCGATAGTCCAAAGGGGAGAACTTTGTACTGGTAGTGTTGATTCTTGTAGCGGAAGCATAGGTAACGCCACAAGGATGGGTGGGTTGGAATGTGTGTGTAAGCATCCTTCAGATCGATGGAACACATCCAATCGTTGGTTTGAATCAGAGGAAGGATTGATTTCAATGATACCATTTTGAATTTCTCTTTGGTGAGAAATTTGTTTAATTCCCTTAGGTCTAGTATGGGACGAAGGCCACCCGAAGTCTTGGGTATGAGGAAGTATGGGGAATAAAATCCTACTGATTGGCTCCCCAGGGAAATTTGTGGAATTGCTTGTTGTTTGCGAAGCAAAGCAATTTCCTCCCCCAGCTGTGGTTGGAAGTTGTGAATCTTGAGAGTGGAAAGATGAGGTAGTATGGGTTTTGTGACAAACTGGAGTTGGTAACCGTGCTGTACTAACTCTAAAACCCATTGATCAGATGTTATCCTCTCCCAGGCTGCTAGGCAAGAATGAATCCTGCCGGGTGGTGCTTGATGCTGTGATGGTGGCTGGGTAACTAAAAAGATGGAGTTGATTTTACTGTAGTAGCCGGCTGTTGTGCCTGCTGTCTCTGGTTACGTGCTTTACCTCTACGATGGTTGGAGGTATTCTGTTGTGGAGCTGGACGCTGGTAAGAAGGGTATGTTTGTGTATGAAAGGACTGGTAAGACCTGTAAGGTCTCCTGGCATATGATTGTCAACGAGTAGATCCCATATAACGACGCGTGGTTGAATAGTGGGGTTGTGATGTTAATGATTGCACTGCTAGAGCTTCCTCCTTCAGTTTACTTACTGTGTCCTGGAATCGTTCTCCGAACAGGTTATCTCCTGTACATGGGAGGTTTGTTAGTTTCTCGTGTAAATCTTCACGTATCGAACTTGAGCGTAACCATGCTAGTCTTCGGGCTGCAATGGCTGTTGCAGATTCCCTGGAAGATGTTTCATATGCTTCATAGATCGACCTCAAAAGGTGTCGAGAACACTCTTCCATGTCATGAAGAGGCAGAGATATTTGATCCGTAGTTGAAGACAACATACCTTTTATAGCTTGTATGCACTTATATAGGTATTGTATCATGTAGAATTGATGGTGCATAATTCGGGCATTCAACATTGAGTTATGGTATATTTTTCTTCCAAACTCATCCAAATATTTGTTGTCTTTGCCTGGTGGGTATGAGGAATGCGATTTCGTTTTCTTAAATTTTTGCATCGCCGACTCTACTACAATTGAAGCATGAGGTAATTGTGGTATAGAGTATGGTGATGTTTTCCTCATATGGAATTTTATATCCGTCTTCCTGGAAACCGCTGAGATTGCGTAAGGTGTTTCCCAGGTTTTCTGTAAGATGGAATGCAGAAGTTCTTGTGGTGGAAGAGATGTTGGTTCTCCTGGAGTATCGAAAATCTTTAGGAGACCCAGGGTTTCTGATCTAGGGTCTGTCTCTTTTTGGACCTCTAGATGCAGTATTATACCCAATTTTTCCAAAAGTTTTGGGTATGTAAGGTCTTCCGGAGGGGAATATGGCTCCTGAGGTTGTTCCTGTGGATCCGATGGGAATCCCGTAGAGGATGATGAGGATGTTTCGGTGAAGGAGAATCAAAAGATGTATCCTGTTTATAATTCGGTGAAGCTGGTCGGTTCACTATGGGAGATGTTGTAGGCTCCACCGACGGTTCTCTATCAGTCTGTGTCTTATGTTCCGGAGAACTGACAGAGGCAAGATTAGACATTTTGAATGATGACTGAAGTGTTTCATAAAATCCTGCTAAGGATTGAGACAATTGATAAAATGCCTCTTTTGTATGAGGGGGCATTATTGTACGATTATCTGGATCTTGTGACTCACATGCTTTAGGTTGCATTGGAGTGGTTTGAGGTAACATACTAGATACTCTATGATCTTTCTGTTTCTTTTCATATTCTATGTCCATCGAATCCTCTGAAGCTGTAGAAACGTTAGAGGAAACAACTTGTATTATCTCTCTGTGGGAGAAGGTATTTGCAGTTGGTATATGAGATGATTTAGAAGTCGAAGGACTTACTTCCCATTTTGCACTCCTCTTTGCCGACTTTCCGTTGTGGGAGTGCCAAGAGTGCTTATGATAATAATGTGACGACGAGTCTGTATGACTTATGTGAAGACGGTGATCGCTTTCTACGTTTTATTGTAAACTCTGTCGAAGTAGCTCTCGAAGAGAGGGAAGTACCCGAATGAGGTGGGGTTATCGATGGAGAGGTGGAGTAAAACCTCTGTGAGCGTTCACGTCGTCTCTTTAACCCATGAGATGGGTGTTCAAATGTTTTGTGCGCTGATTGGAATGTGTGCGCAGATGTAGACTTGTGAGCATATCTTTTTGGTTCCATGCGCACAAGAGTTATCGGCGCCGATGCCAGTGCCGGGTGTGTAGAAGTCTTCGGCGCTGTGCGCTGGCTTTGCGCACAGATGTTTTCGGCGCCCTGCGCACAGATGTCTTCAGCGCCTTGCCCGCCGAAGTTTTGTGCGCCGTGCATGCAGGGTCCTTCGGCGCCATGTGCACAAGTGACTTTGGCGCCATGTGCGCAGTCTTGTGCGCCGATCCTTCTTCAGGCGCGAATGTGTTATACGCCGTTGTTGTTTTATGCGCATAAGGCATCTTGGTCGGCATTGTCTCCTGCGCCAGCGATACTGGCTCTATGGATTGTTTAAAATCTGATGGCCTTTGCTGGTCCGCCAAGTCCTTACCTCCAAGATTGGAGGACTGAGGATCCCATGATGATGCCCTCTTTTTTGAGGGAGCCGGTAAGATAGCTGGGCCTGGTGACGAATGAGCCTCCGATGGATCCGGGGAAGCAAAGAGTTCCTGAAGCCTGTAGGCCCATTGTTTCAGGGCTCTCGGAGACATCCTTGAACAACATTCACAATCCTCACGATTGTGATCTGGCCCCAGGCATCGGTAACATCGGTCATGGCCATCCGTGACCGACATTACCTTGCCGCAATTACAGGGTTTAAACCCCGATTTTTACATGTTTAAAGATTAACGCTGAGGAGAAGAACAGCTCCACGTGCGATCCCATGCGCAGAAAGAACAGACTGAGAAGATTCCGTTACTTTCCTGTGCGGGAACACACGCACAGCCGCAGAGAGCAAAAACTCTAATCTCTGCTTTGACAAGCTCCGCCTCCTGGACCTGATTGACAGATCCCATGACAGCATGGCTAATTCAGCCCTGCTATCGACGGGAAACGCCAAGTACGTTGCCTTGCAAAAGTCTTCACACCTTTGTACATTTTTCACGTCTGCTGACTAAAAAATACAAATCAAAATGCATTAAAGTAGGAGTTTGTCTCACTGATCTATATAATATACTCTACCTGAAAGAACAAATATAGAAATATTCCCACAGTAATTAAGAATAAAAATATCAAAATGTCCTCCCTCCCCTTCATTATTTAGCTGTAGTAGTGCAGTCTGTGATAATTTTGATACTGGACCACTATATTGGGACTTTCTTTGTTGCAGATACTTCAGAAATTATTCATGTATCTCACGCTAGTTCAAAATACAAGAGCCAAGCAGAGATAAAAGTTGTCATCAGCTGCTCCTAAGCACCATCAATGCAAAAGTGGTGCCAGCCCCAGCTGCCCCTGCAGGACTTGTGATTTCAACACTCCTGCTTCTCCCCCAACTGATTCAGTTCCCACTCTTCTTTCTCTCCCACTGTCCCGGCACAACCGCAGCTCCAGTACCGTTGCAGCTCTTCTGACAAGCGAGGGTGCACTCTGTGTGGGGACTAAGTGAGCCTGTGCTCCAGTGCTCACAGGAATTGCAGTATTCTCACCCTTCCAGGCTTCCATAGGGGAGGTGGAGCCTGTGAGTGCCAGACTATGGGCTCACTCAGTCCCGCACACAGTGCATGCTGCCTTGCAGTACCAGAACCGCAGCTATCAAGTCAACGGGGGCAGAAAAGAACTGGAAGTCTGGATAGAGGGAAGGGGTGGGATTTCAATCAGATTGTAGGCAGATGAGGGAGAAAAAGTGGAAGATTATTACATAGAAACATAGAAAAGACGGCAGAAGAAGACCAAACGGCCCATCCAGTCTGCCCAGCAAGCTTCGCACTTTTTTTTTTTTCTCATACTTATCTGTTACTCTTGGTTCTTAGTAACCCTTTGGTTCTATTTCCCTTCCACCCCCACCATTAATACAAAGAGCAGTGTTGGAGCTGCATCTAAGTGAAATATCTAGCTTAATTAGTTAGGGGTAGTAACCGCCGCAATAAGCAATCTACACCCATGCTTATTTGTTTACCCAGACTATGTGATTCAGTCCTTGATGGTTGTTGTCTGTATATGGATCCACTTTTCTTCATTCCCCCTGCCGTTGAAGCAGAGAGCTATGTGAGTTAAGAGGATCAAGAAACAGTTTGAAGATGGAGAGGAAAAGTTGAGTTTTATTGTTTGAGTTTAAATGGATTTTACTTCTGTTATAGACTTCTTTGGATGATTTCATTTACATTAGGAAGGCGGTTTATACATTTTATTAAATAAAGAAAAAAAGAAAGAAAGAAAGAAAGATGGGACTGGAGGGGGGGGGGGGGCGAGGGTAGGAACTTTGCTGGCCCCAGAACTTTGCCACCTTGGACACAGGCCTAGTGTGCCTATGAGTAAATTCAGACTTGCAGCCAAGAAAGTGGGAGATTTACATTTTGTGGACCAAGTCGTCCCATTGCTGGAGAAATTGCATTGGCTCCCAGTAGAGTCTTGCATTCAGTTCAAAATCCTTATCTTAGTTTTCAAATCATTACAGTGCCTAGGTCCTTCTTATCTTGAAGTTAGATTGTTTGTTTGTATACGGGGCTGCTCTCTGAGACCTTTTCAGAAAGAACTACTTTGTATTGCAGGAAAAAGAGATGCTCCTTTTGAATTAACAAGGAAGAGATCTTTATCTATGGTTGCACCATGATCAGATTACATTCTCCACTTACAAGATTACTGTCAGTGTCGAAGAATGCTTGTTCTGTGATGCTTTTCCAAGCTGTAGTAGTTAAGCTGGATATTTTAGGCTGATATGAAAGACCCTGTGGTCTGCTTGATTCCAGTTCAGGTTTGTTTGTTTGTTTATTTATTTATTAGCTTTTATATGGGGATGATGGAACTGTGGAAATGTTTACTTGGAGGGAATGGCTTCACAGTATAAACTATGAAGATCATCTAGAGCTCCCTCAATGGCACCCTGGTTGCATCCCTTATGGAGAGTGCATACAATTGATATCATATCATTTTATGTCAGGGATTTCTATTATGCTGTTCCAAAAAATGGGAATCTTTTAGGTTGAAAGTGGCTTCATTATATACTCTCATGCGTGATGGTGATGGTAGTTGATATTGTAGAGTAGCTCCCTCAATGGCTTCCTGGTTGTGTCTGTTATGGGGAGTATATGCTATGGAGATCATCTACAACTCTCTCAGTGGCTTCCTGGTTGTGTCTGTTATGGGGAGTATATGCTACGGAGATCATCTACAGCTCTCTCAGTGGCTTCCTGGTTGTGTCTGTTATGGGGAGTATATGCTACGGAGATCATCTACAGCTTTCTCAGTGGCTTTCTGGTTGGGTTTGTTATGGAGAGTATATGCTATGGAGATCATCTACAGCTCTCTCGATGGCTTCCTGGTTGTGTCTGTTATGGAGAGTGGAGAGTACATACAATGGATTTCTATTAAGATGTTCCAAAACAATGGGAACCTTTTAACTCAAAAGTGGCTTCATTATTCACTCACATGCATAATGGTGATGCTGGTTGATATTGAAGAGTGGAGTTAATGTCTAAAAATGCCTAAGGACTATGTTTATATATATATATATATATATATATATATATATGTTGAGACATGGCCAATTTGGGCCTTGAAATCCAGGTTATGTCTCCTTAAGCTCCATGATAGGTCTGTTTTACCAGCTTCAATATCTTTTACCAGTCTAATTATTGTGGGGTTTTTTCCTTTTACATAGAATTGTTCTATTTATGTTTGTTCACTTATTGTACTTACGTTATGCACCAATAAAGTATTCTTAAATTTAAAAAAGAAAAGATCAGGGTGTTCCACACTGCTTTTCTAAACTGTATTAGTTAAACTGTATATTTTAGGTTGACTTAAAAAGACCATGTGTCCTGACTAGTGCAACATACTGGTGGCTCCCTTTTAACACACGCCAATAATGCATTGGCCTGTTAGGTAGGAAAGTAAATAAAGGGACGAGAAAAAAGAGACTGTTATAGTTTTCTAAAGAAGTAGGTGAAAAGGTAAGGGAAAAAAGGTTAGCGTTCATAAACTACAAGACATCGCACAAAGAGGAAGACAGGCAACAGATCTGGAAAAGTTAAGAGAAGCTAAGAAAGTAGTCAGGAATGTGAAAATTCTAATAGAAATAAAAATAGCAAATGCCCTAAAATGGGGGGACAAGACTTTTTTTTTAGATATGTTAATGGTTGAAGGAAGCGCAAAAAGGTGCTGTGAGACTCAGGTGAAGGGGAGGAATATGTGGAGGCTGATGAGGAAAAAGCAAAATTGCTTAACAAATGTTTCTGTTTGGTCCCAGGAGCAGAACAACAGAAAATGGACACAAATATAATTGGAAGTAAGGGAAACCTCAAACTGTTGCCGAAGTGGGACCCTTGGGCCAAGGGGAGTTGGCACAACTTGCAGGGAGGAGCCCTGCAGGTCCCCACCGTCGGCAGGTGGAGTTGGTTGAAGCAGAGGCCTAACTGGAGCTTCACCAATACCAGCCCTTGTTCCCCTTAGGTTGAGCCCTTAGGTGCCGGGGTCTGCTGGACTTAGGTGCGGGCCTCTGTGGAGGTGAAGATCCATCACGTGGAAAAAATTGCAGGCCAGCACAGAAAGGGAAAGCAGAGTCAGGTCAAGCAGCGGTCAGGGCAGGCGGCAGGCAATCAGAGTTAGGTTCAGGCTGTGGTCAAGGCAGGCAGAGTTCTCTCAGAGTCAAGGTTCAGGCAGCATTCGGGCCAGGCGGAGTTCAGTCAATAACAGTAAACAGGCAGTGGACAGTGGCAGGCGGAGGTCAAGCAGCATCAAGGTCCAATCCAAGGTCAAGCCAGAAGTCCTATCCAAAGTCGAAGCTGAAAGACTAATTCGAGGCCAAAACCAGAAGTCCAATCCAAAGAGGCAAGGAACGAAGAGGACAAGGAACTGCAGGAGCAGGAAGGGACATTGAAGACAGATAAGGAAGACTGACCAGGAAGACAAGAACTGAAACGAACCAGCCAGCCAGTGGAACCGGCAACAAGACACAGGAACTCCGGAACATAGCAGGAATCAAGAACCAGGAACAGAAGTCAGGACATGAAGGGGCAATCACTCATGCTGCTGCGCAGCCTGCTGCTGTGTCAAAGGGGAGGTCTGAGTCGGGGTGCCCCCGGGGGAGCCCTATGAAGGAGGTAAGAGCAGCGGGGGAGGGGCCACAAACGCTGAATGCAACACAAATTAGGAACCCCCCTTACATAGAAGGCCTGAAGGAAGAGATGAGGTTAGCAGTCTCCTGAAAGGGAATCCAACAGAGAGTACAGGAGAAAATGAAATAGTGGAGTGAGGACTGTGGAGGAAGAATGAGAGGACAGGGAAGCCGTAGGGCACAGAATAATGTTGAAAATGGAGAAGACTCATCAAGGTTGATTAGTCGAGAAAACAGTCAAGAGCAAGAACCAGAGCAGAGGGGACAGACAGAGAGAGGGTGTCACATTCCTCATTCTCTTCCAGATTTGCTCTGTTGGGGTTCAGATTGAAACTGTGCAGAACTTGGTGGGTTGATTTTCACTGGATAAGCATCAATGAAAGGGATTTGGCAACTCAAGAATTTTACAGCACTTTGCAAATTTAATTTCCTGAAGTGTTGGAGGCATATCTGAGCTCCCCACACCTCCTCTCTGTTCCTCCTCCTCAAAGGATCAGATCCTGCTGCACTCAGCTCCTTTCTTCTGTTTACATTATAAGGAGGGAGGGAAGAAGCCTCTGCCTAAACATAGATCCGGGAAGCATTATGTCTGCGCAGTGTGTGGGACCACTAGGTTCTTCTCCAGGTACACCAAGCCTTTCTTAGTTTGTAATCTTGGAAAGAGTTCGTGGAAAAAAAATCACATGACAGGGGACCCTGCCTCTCACAAGAGTAGTCACGGCCTTACAGTATAAAGCGTAGCAGTGCAAAGCCAGGACATAGCAGTCACAATACCCCACGGCAGGGGTTAGTAGACCATTCCCCACCATGAGCATCCCGCAGGCAGCACAGAGGCTGGGAGAGGAGTAAAAATACTGCAGGTTTGCAGTCTGGAGCCAGGTTAAGGACTGCCCCTGATGAAATGTAAAAGGCATGGAGTTTAGAACAATTAATTCAGACTCTGAATAGAATAAAGAAGATCCAGTGCCATAAATGCCCCAAAATAATGAAAAAAAAAAAAATTAGGTAAGGGGAGACCTTTTTATGCAATTAATCCAGCTTTGGATTGTTAACAATCCCTTCCTCAGGTTCAAACAGAATTACTGTGAGGTGCCTGTTTGGATGTGGTGTTGTTTCTGCTTTTCTTTGTGTGTATCTGATTGCTCCTATCAGCAACCTGAAGAGAATCAACTGGAATTTTGGCCTTCTGGCTGGTAGTGTGATTGTCTGCTATTTGGCAAACAGTTCAACAGCCGATTGGTTGGTGAGAGACTTTGACACACACACACACAAATATATATTATATACACAGTATAACCTAACTTTGATGGGTGGAGGGCCCAACAAATTGTATGGATGGAAGGGGGTGCTGTGGCTCAAAATGTTTGCTCACCCCTGACCTAGGGGCGGTGACAGTATGGTCTCTCCTTCCCACCCACGCAGCCCAGAAAAGGAAGTGGTGGGTCTATGCAGGCAGGAAAAAGGAGAGGCCATGCAGTCATGGCTAGAGGAAAGAACAGCATGTCCTCCACACTGTGGCAGGAAGAGGAAGCAACGGCCCTGGACCTGCCTGGTGTTGGAGAACAGGAGGACCAACAGCATACTGTCCCTCCCCCCACCGCAGACACAGGAAACAGTGCTGCATCAGCCCCCACAGCCTCAAAAAGAAGAGGCTGCCTGCTGAACCTCTGCTTCTGATGGAAGTGAATGGGTCTGATAGGGAGGGGGAGGAACTTAGCATGTCTGTGTGTGAATGTGAGCATATCTGTCTGTGTGTGTGTGTGAGAGAGCATTCTGTGTATGTATATGTGTGAGAGCATGGCTGTGTGTGTATGTGAACATATCTGTCTCTGTGTGTATGAGAGAGCATTCTGTGTGTGTGTGTGAGAGCATGTCTACGTGTGAGAGTATATCTGTGTGAGAGAGAGCATGTCTGTCTTTGTGTATGTCTATGTGTGTGAGAGCATGTCTGTATGTGTGAGAGAGAGAGAGCATGTTCTGTGATTCAGCATGTGTGTATATATGAGAAAAGATGAGAAGACTGTGAGCAATAATTCCTCTCCTCTCCCCTGCTAATCCACAACAATCTCAGGGCATCTGGAAATCAAAAGAACCCAGGTATGGTGATAAGGTGGCAAAGTTATATCTGGCCGTGATTTAAAAAACAAACAAGTTTCTACTAATTTCTTTGAATAGGCTTCTCTCACCTCCTTTCACCTGCAACCCAAAATTCCGAGTTCTTTCTGGAGCAGCTCAGAGCTCCTGCAGTCCCAGTTTTCCCAGCACGAGGTGCTGTAGGGAATGGTGCAGGAGTCCTGGATATGGAGGGAGTCCACAGCTTCTGCACTCCCAGCCTCTCCCAGCAGGAGGTGCTGCAGGAAATGGTGCAGGAGCATCTCCAGAAGTTATTATATTTTCAGTTGAGGTTTATCCTAAATTCTTAATAATTTAACCCTATCTGTGCATTAAGTCAATTGCTATTCTGGAGTTTTCTGCAGCCTTTATTTATATGATACTAATATGTATATGCCATCAATATGGCAGTTTTTAAACCAGTAACTTTCTAAACCTTCTTTAATATTCATCAGCTGTGTTAATTAACCTGATTTTGTATTAATTTAGTTTTCCTATACTTGGTTATTCCTATACTTGGTTATTCCTATACTTGGTTATTCAAGCAAGCTTTCCCAGACACAATCTAATGACACAATCCAAGGACTCAATCCAAGGACTCCCCAAAACATTCAACCATTAACAATACCATTTGTACATAGTATTTAATTAATTTAATTTGTATTTTGTCTAACCAGTTATTCTTTCCTATCTCTTCCTTCTTCTCCAAGTTCTGTGACCCTTGTTAATTGTAACTGTTTCCTTCGATCACCACAGTTTTAGTTTGATGTATTTAATGCACCCCGTTTCATGTAAACCAGCAAGATATGTCCTCATGATTGCCGGTATATAAAAACCTTAAATAAATAAATAAATAAATAAAATATACTGTTAATCAATGTTCCTAGATTTTGTGAAGATCCTATTTTGTTTATATCTTTATATAATCTTCATTTTTAAGTAATATGGCTTTTCTAGTAAGTAATACATTATTTAGTCCTGTTAACATATAGTATTCTTTTGGTTAATTTCTGTACCGTCCTCCAGCCATACAACGTGTGTTCCTATTCATTGCCTAATTATTTACATTTTGTTTCCAGAAACTGTTGTGGGTCCCTCCCTCAGCGAAACACGGCCGTGTCGGGGCCTGAATTGAATTGAATCTCCACTGTGATACATTTACTCAGCTTGGACTTTGAAGGCTGAAACTCTCTTTATTGAGCATTTGAGGACTGAACAGGATTTACCTTATTTCCTATATCCACTCCTTGTCCTGCCACCCCGACAGGTCCTATATTCTTGTTTTGTCTGTGAGACATACTCCTCCTTGCGTGTGATGGTCACACGCAAGAATCACCCTTTGAAATATGAAAAAGTCACCCCCATAACTACTTCAAGTCATGCGCTTAGGTTGAGTGCTGTAGCAATGGTACAAACTGGAGCAGCGAGTCCTGAGACTGGAAACAAACTTAAATGTATCTTTAGAGATTCTCCAGCTGGGACAGGAAAAGGAGAAGCTTAGCTATCCCCCAACCAGAGGATTTAAACCCACCAAAAGCTGTAATTTGCAAAGAACAGGGAGATTAAATATCATCATTTTCCTTTCTGGAGCTCTTTAATTAAGCGTTAATGACAAGCTGCGGCAGTGCTGGGGGCTGGAGGCCTTTCTTCTGCCTATGATTAGGAAGGAAGGAATAAGCTGCTGGTATAAACTGCTTCACCTCTTGTCATCTGACACTAACAATCACAAACTGAAAAGAGACAGCCTGGTCCCACTGCTTATTTACATCCCACCCTATAGATACACAGAAGAGACAGTGCCTGCTCCCTGGAGCTTACAGTCTAGTCACAACACACAGACAAATGCTGCAGAGGTGGCGTTCACATCCCCCAGGGGGAGAGAGAGAGAGAGGCGAGGGATAAGAAGCCATCCTCATCGCTCGGCATGATTCAGGGCCCAAGACTCGGGGATCCAGGAAGAGTCCTGGTGCATGGTCCCCAGCCGAAGGACGGTCATTGCCATGACCAGATGAGGTTTGGAGAAGGGGTTAAAACAAGGGAAACTGCCCCAGGGACTTGTGAGTGTCTGCTCATACTGCCAGGGATCCCAAACCTTGGCTCACAGCAAAATGGAGGAAAGTAGTTAAAAAAATAAGATGCAGGCAGGACAAATCAGAGGTTTCAGAAAGTCATTTATTATAGAAAATGGGGTGAAATCAAGAAGGGCGTGAGCAGGGTGAGCCAGGGTAAACATTTAAAAACAGCCTCAGCAAGAGGTGGGGTTTGAACATAACCAGAGCCCCCTCAGCAAAGGCTTTCAGCTCACTCCAGGGCCCCATTGCATGTGGGGAGAATCAGAATTACAGCTGCATGCAAGCAACAAGGCAGAACAGCAGGACTGGATCCGCCCACCTCAGGATGGTGCAGCTCGGTGGAAAGGATGAAAACTGTGAATTGGCAATGAAGAAGTTCCCTGCTGAACAGACAGACCGATGCAATATCAGGTGCGAAAAAATGTGCATGCAAACTGGGCGCACGTTTCTCCAACGCATGCACGTCCCCCTCTCCTGGGCGCCCAATGCGATAGGCAAATGAGCTGCCAGGTTAAAAAAGGCCGCGCTAGGAATAAATTGTGCGTCCTTAGCGCGTCCGTCTCATCAGGTGCCCAGGAGATGTGGCTGTGTGCAGGTTAAGAAAACAGATGCTCAATTAACAAGCGTCCATTTTCCTAACCCGCGCACACTACGGCCACTCATAAACCAAGCATCCGTTTTCCTAACCTGACCGTCAAGATTTATTTTTTTCCATGCTGCTTCCTGTGGGATGATACTAAGCAGGGGGAACCACAGAAAAGCAGTAAGTTCTTCCTTTGTTCTGAGCCCTTGATGCGGGTCACAACTCAACACCAGCGCACGGTGATCTTTTGCATCAGGAGTAATAGCTAATAGCCTCATCTACATGGCATCTACGTGTGACGAGCGCTATTAGCTATGTGCATGTTTGGACGTGTGTTTTGATTGCACTAATCCCCTTTTGGCATCGGGTGTTAGCTTAGCGTGTCCAAAACGCACGTCCAATCACGGGCTAACCTGTGCGCCAGCTGAGCGCACGATATTGCATCGGCCCCAAAGATTGCAAAGAGCTACAGCAGAGGCGGACAAACTATGGCCCAAGGCTGTGGCAGCCAAGATATCTGTGGGCCGGACCTGTCGCTCAGTTAAGTCTTCCCCTGCTTCACTGCTTAATGCTCCACCTGAGCTGAGCCCCTGCTATAGACCTAGAGAGAATGTGCCTAGGGTTGAGTAAGGGGAGCTTGAGCTGGAGGCAGCCGGGGAGAAGAGAGGTTACGTGCTCATACCCTGGAGGAAGAGAAGTCGCACAGCTGCATTGAGGAGAGTTTGCAGAGGAGAGCGATGGCTCGCCGGGAGACTTGTGCGGAGCAGGTTGCAGTTATCTAAGCAGAAGGAGATGAAAGAGTGGACCAGGGCTCTGGTAGGGTGCTCTGAAAGAAAGGGACTGATTTTGGCAATGTTCAAGAGAAAGAAAAAGCATTTGCAGCGTCTTGGATGTGTGCAGAGAAGGAGAGAGAAGACGTGAAGACAGCTGCAAGGCTGCAGGCAGCAGGAGAATGGCTTGTGCTGTCCACAGAGACAGAAATATGGAAATGTGGTGAAGAAAACCATGGAACCTATTCAGCTCTACTGTTTTATTCAGCAACTGTGAAATTACTGAAAAAGTTGTAATAATACAGATATCAAGCAAACATCAAAGCTACAACAGTCATTTTGTATTAAAGCAGAGGGCAGCAGGACAGAACATAAGGGGGATGAGAGCAGAGCAGAGAGAGGACCCAGAGAAGGGAGGCAAAACGGGGGAAAGACAGCAGGTGTGCAAGGAGCCAATGGGAGAACTCAGCTGATCTGAACCTACAGAGAGCAGGGACTCGGTCCTGGGCTGCCACATCTCTTTGGGCTCCATCAACCTTGACTTTCATTTGGGGGGGCTAAGATGGCAAGGACGTGAGCTTTCTGTGGGATGTTTAGGCACGGCTGTCTTTCCTCTAAATTGTCTGCTTAGTGTAGAATGAACACTCGTCTAGCGCACGGCTTCTGCAAGTAACTGCTTTCTGCCATTATCCAGGAAATAAAACACATCAAAGTAGATTTGTAGGTTAAAGAATAAAATAAACCGTTCTCTAGACAATAAAAATACACAGGCAAAGGGTCAGTTTCTACTGAGTGGTGTAACATACACGGAGAGCTTCTCTGTATAAATATCTCGAGTACCCATCAATGCTTCAATATGAAGGGCGGTCTCTATTGTGAGAAGAGAGCACAGGGCACTCTGCTGAGAGGGGAAAGTACAGAGAGGAGAATCAAAAGAAAGATGGGATGGTAGAGTGGTCTTTGAGGAGAGTTGAGACTCAGGATGTTATCTGCAGAGAGCTGGGACAATAGCAAGATCTCTATAGAGAGTAGGAAGCTCTTTTTGGCACATTGCAAGTATTGAGAAAGCACTAGCAGTAAATTTGAGATTGTACCCTGCCTACAAGTGAGGTTCATTCTTCTCATGGTGTGCACAAAATAAATCCATTTGGAGACACTACACCAAGAGGTAAGACCCAGTGTGGTGATCTCTGTATAGAACTGGGACACTAGGGAGCTCTCAGCAGAGAGCTGGGACTCAGGGTGGTCTCTGCAGAGAGCTGGGACTTAGGGAGGTGGTACCTGCAGAGAGCTGAGACACTAAGGTGATCTCTGCAGAGAGCTGTGGCTGCAGAGGGCTGGGACTCGGGGTGGTGGTCGCTGCAGAGAGCTGGGACTCGGGGTGGTGGTCGCTGCAGAGAGTTGGGACGCGGGGGTGGTGGGCGCTGCAGAGAGCTGGGATGCGGGGGTGGTGGGCGCTGCAGAGAGCTGGGACTCGGGGTGGTGGGCGCTGCAGAGAGCTGGGACGCGGGGGTGGTGGGCGCTGCAGAGAGCTGGGACTCAGGGTGGTGGGCGCTGCAGAGAGCTGGGACTTAGGGAGGTGGTCGCTGCAGAGAGCTGAGACACTAAGGTGATCGCTGCAGAGAGCTGGGACTCGGGGTGGTGGTCTCTGCAGAGAGCTGGGACTCAGGGTGGTGGTCTCTGCAGAGAGCTGGGACTCAGGGAGGTGGTCGCTGCAGAGAGCTGGGACTCAGGGTGGTGGGCGCTGCAGAGAGCTGGGACTCAGGGAGGTGGTCGCTGCAGAGAGCTGAGACACTAAGGTGATCGCTGCAGAGAGCTGGGACTCGGGGTGGTGGTCACTGCAGAGAGCTGAGACTCGGGGTGGTGGTCTCTGCAGAGAGCTGGGACTCAGGGTGGTGGTCGCTGCAGAGAGCTGGGACTCGGGGTGGTGGGCGCTGCAGAGAGCTGGGACTCAGGGTGGTGGGCGCTGCAGAGAGCTGGGACTCGGGGAGGTGGGCGCTGCAGAGAGCTGGGACTCAGGGAGGTGGTCGCTGCAGAGGGCTGGGACTCGGGGTGGTGGGCGCTGCAGAGAGCTGGGACTCGGGGTGGTGGTCTCTGCAGAGAGCTGGGACTCAGGGTGGTGGTCGCTGCAGAGAGCTGGGACTCAGGGTGGTGGGCGCTGCAGAGAGCTGGGACTCGGGGTGGTGGTCTCTGCAGAGAGCTGGGACTCAGGGAGGTGGGCGCTGCAGAGAGCTGGGACTCGGGGTGGTGGGCGCTGCAGAGAGTTGGGACTCAGGGTGGTGGTCGCTGAAGAGAGCTGGGACTCGGGGTGGTGGGCGCTGCAGAGAGCTGGGACTCAGGGAGGTGGGCGCTGCAGAGAGCTGGGACTCAGGGAGGTGGTCGCTGCAGAGAGCTGAGACACTAAGGTGATCGCTGCAGAGAGCTGGGACTCGGGGTGGTGGGCGCTGCAGAGAGCTGGGACTCAGGGTGGTGGGTGCTGCAGAGAGCTGGGACTCGGGGTGGTGGGCGCTGCAGAGAGCTGGGTCTCGGGGTGGTGGTCTCTGCAGAGAGCTGGGACTCGGGGAGGTGGGCGCTGCAGAGAGCTGGGACTCGGGGAGGTGGTCGCTGCAGAGGGCTGGGACTCGGGGTGGTGGGCGCTGCAGAGAGCTGGGACTCGGGGTGGTGGTCTCTGCAGAGAGCTGGGACTCAGGGTGGTGGGCGCTGCAGAGAGCTGGGACTCAGGGAGGTGGGCGCTGCAGAGAGCTGGGACTCGGGGTGGTGGGCGCTGCAGAGAGCTGGGACTTGGGGTGGTGGGCGCTGCAGAGAGCTGGGACTCAGGGAGGTGGTCGCTGCAGAGGGCTGGGACTCGGGGTGGTGGGCGCTGCAGAGAGCTGGGACTCGGGGTGGTGGTCTCTGCAGAGAGCTGGGACTCAGGGTGGTGGTCTCTGCAGAGAGCTGGGACTCAGGGAGGTGGGCGCTGCAGAGAGCTGGGACTCGGGGTGGTGGGCGCTGCAGAGAGCTGGGACTCAGGGTGGTGGTCGCTGCAGAGAGCTGGGACTCGGGGTGGTGGGCGCTGCAGAGAGCTGGGACTCAGGGAGGTGGGCGCTGCAGAGAGCTGGGACTCAGGGTGGTGGGCGCTGCAGAGAGCTGGGACTCAGGGAGGTGGGCGCTGCAGAGAGCTGGGACTCGGGGTGGTGGGCGCTGCAGAGAGCTGGGACTTAGGGAGGTGGTCGCTGCAGAGAGCTGAGACACTAAGGTGATCGCTGCAGAGAGCTGGGACTCGGGGTGGTGGGCGCTGCAGAGAGCTGGGGCTCGGGGAGGTGGGCGCTGCAGAGAGCTGGGGCTCGGGGAGGTGGGCGCTGCAGAGAGCTGGGACTCAGGGAGGTGGGCGCTGCAGAGAGCTGGGACTCGGGGTGGTGGGCGCTGCAGAGAGCTGGGACTCGGGGTGGTGGGCGCTGCAGAGAGCTGAGACTCAGGGTGGTGGTCGCTGCAGAGAGCTGGGACTCGGGGTGGTGGGCGCTGCAGAGAGCTGGGACTCGGGGTGGTGGTCTCTGCAGAGAGCTGGGACTCAGGGTGGTGGTCTCTGCAGAGAGCTGGGACTCAGGGAGGTGGGCGCTGCAGAGAGCTGGGACTCGGGGTGGTGGGCGCTGCAGAGAGCTGGGACTCAGGGTGGTGGTCGCTGCAGAGAGCTGGGACTCGGGGTGGTGGGCGCTGCAGAGAGCTGGGACTCAGGGAGGTGGGCGCTGCAGAGAGCTGGGACTCAGGGTGGTGGGCGCTGCAGAGAGCTGGGACTCAGGGTGGTGGGCGCTGCAGAGAGCTGGGACTCGGGGTGGTGGGCGCTGCAGAGAGCTGGGACTTAGGGAGGTGGTCGCTGCAGAGAGCTGAGACACTAAGGTGATCGCTGCAGAGAGCTGGGACTCGGGGTGGTGGGCGCTGCAGAGAGCTGGGGCTCGGGGAGGTGGGCGCTGCAGAGAGCTGGGGCTCGGGGAGGTGGGCGCTGCAGAGAGCTGGGACTCGGGGTGGTGGGCGCTGCAGAGAGCTGGGACTCGGGGTGGTGGTCGCTGCAGAGAGCTGAGACTCAGGGTGGTGGTCGCTGCAGAGAGCTGGGACTCGGGGTGGTGGTCGCTGCAGAGAGCTGGGACTCGGGGTGGTGGTCGCTGCAGAGAGCTGGGACACTAGGGACACATTCTGGTTATTTTGGGTCCAAACTTTTCATGAAGTGGTTTAGATGTGGGGAGTCCTTCTGCTCGTTCCTTTTTGTAGAAGAACTGGGGTTTGGGTTTCGGACTTTGCCTAGGTACAGTGGGAGACGTGTCGTGTCATCGAGGAGGAAGAAGATGAAAGGCTGGTTGAGGCTGAAGGTGGACACTGAGCGGTACATGACCACTCCCGTGACAGCTGAGGCCTCCACCCCATCTTCGTTCAGTTCTAATGTGGTCTGATGCTGGATGCTGGACACAAGCAACGACTCATTGGAGATCCTGCTGAGGTCCGGGTGGGTAAACAGCTCTCCCAGGCCTGAAACAGGAGCACAGGATCAGTATTGCTTTGGCTACCGCCCTAAAATTATCATGCCAGTGCTATTATGTGACTGGGAGAGCAGAATGAGGCGTAGCTGTGCCGGTAGCAGATGTGTTTAAGCCACTGCACGAGGACTTGCAGAAGAGTGGGGTGGAGGCAAAGGAAGGGGGATCTCTGGGTAGCTAGATGTGTATGTGAGTAAATCTGGATAATTTGCTGGCCTAATAACAGAAGCAGTGGCTGGACACTCATGCAAAGAACTGCGGCCCGTGCTCTTCAGCCTGGCTGGCACCCCTGCCACAAACACTGGGATACACAGTGCTGGCCCTAGCGCAGGCCCCTGCAGCACTCCTGTGCTTACCCATCCTGGTGAGCACAGCGTTGAGCTCCAGCTGATAATCCAGCACTAACTTGGGCACTTTCACCAGGGTGGATGACGCTTTGGGAAAGCGGAAGAAGAGATCTGTCTGGTTGAGGCTTTGGAGCACACTGAAGAAATCCCACTCAAATTTGTTGGGCACGACGACGACAAAACTGAGGTTTCCTTTGAAGGGGAATCTGGCAACCTGGAAACAAAGCAATAAGGACAAAGGCTGGAGCAGAGCACAGGAGGACAGGGCAGACAGCAAGCATGCCAAATTCAAGCCTTACCACCAGCAGCGCGCTGTTCACGTTGGTATAAAAAGGCAGCGGTGGCTGATATCAGACACTAAGTATACATGCGATCACTCACAGGGAGCATAGAAGCCCCTATAATCAGTGCCCAAAAACCACCACTTCCTAATTATCTATTTATTGAAAAATCAGATTTTAATAAAACAATTTTTAATGTAAACATGTCATATCTTTAATTTTTTTTTTTTTTAATATTTTATGTGAATTTTTCTCTGAATTTAAAACCAATATCTACTCAAAATGTCTATTCAGTCTGCTCAGACCAGAACCAAACCACTGAAGTAAGATTTCCGAGTCCCTGGAGATAAGCGAAAGTGCAGTTCTTATGCACAAATCCTGAGCGCCAGTCATTCCCAAAGCGCTAATGAACTGGGCTCAGAAACTGAGCATTGGCTTAACTCAAAAGTCTTCCTGCCAAAACACAACAGTGTTTGTACATGATTTCAGTGCATTCCAGCAGAGCACAAAGCTTAAATGTAAACTGAATCCTCTCAGAATCCAATTACAAAAAATTGCTCTTATAGAAACACCAAGGAAAAGCGCTGAAAAAATAAGTCCATATAATTTCAAAGCGTGCACCACTGTGACTGATCCCACAGAGAGAAGCTCAGACACCCCCAATGTGTGTCCCAGTGACTGACCCCAGGGAGACATCCAGTGCATGTGCACGACTGTGACTGACACCACAGAGCGATGCCATGTGTGTGTCTCTGTCTCTGTGACTGATCCCACAGAGAGATGCTCTGTCACCATTGCTTATGTCCCAGTGACAGACCCCAGGGAGACATCCAGTGCATGTGCACAACTGTAACTGACCCCACAGAGAGATGCCATGTGTGTGTCTGTCTCTGTGACTGTCCCCGCTGTGTGTCCCAGTGACAGAACCCAGAAAGACATCCAGTGTATATCCACCACTGTAACTGACAGCATAGAGAGATGCCATGTGTGTGTCTCTCTGTCTCTGTGACTGACACCACAGAGAGATACCTTGTGTGTCTCTCTGTCTCTGTGACTGACACCATAGAGAGATGCCTTGTGTGTTTCTCTGCCTCTGTGATTGACAATACAGAGAGATGCCTTGTGTGTCTCTCTGTCTCTGTGACTGACCCCACAGAGAGATGCCGTGTGTTTGTCTCTACCATTTTGACTGACCCCACAGAGAGATGCCGTGTGTTTGTCTGTGCCACTGTGACTGACCCCACAGAGAGATGCCTTGTGTTTGTCTCTGCCACTGTGACTGACCCCACAGAGAGATGCTGTGTGTTTGTCTCTGCCACTGTGACTGACCCCACAGGGAGATGCACTGTGTTTGTCTCTGCCACTGTGACTGACCTCACAGAGAGATGCCGTGTGTTTGTCTCTTCCACTGTGACTGACCCTACAGAGAGATGCCGTGTGTTTGTCTCTTCCACTGTGACTGACCCCACAGAGAGATGCCGTGTGTTTGTCTCTGTCACTGTGACTGACCCCACAAAGAGATGCCGTGTGTTTGTCTCTGCCAGAGTGACTGACCCCACAGAGAGATGCACTGTGTTTGTCTCTGCCACTGTGACTGACCTCACAGAGAGATGCCGTGTGTTTGTCTCTTCCACTGTGACTGACCTCACAGAGAGATGCCATGTGTTTGTCTCTGCCACTGTGACTGACCTCAGAGAGATGCCGTGTGTTTGTCTCTTCCACTGTGACTGACCACACAGAGAGATGTCGTGTGTTTGTCTCTGTAACTGTGACTGACCTCACAGAGAGATGCCGTGTGTTTCTCTCTGTAACTGTGACCGACCCCACAGAGAGATGCCGTGTGTTTGTCTCTGTCACTGTGACCGACCCCACAGAGAGATGCCGTGTGTTTGTCTCTGTCACTGTGACCGACCCCACAGAGAGATGCCGTGTGTTTGTCTCTGTCACTGTGACCGACCCCACAGAGAGATGCCGTGTGTTTGTCTCTTCCACTGTGACTGACCACACAGAGAGATGCCGTGTGTTTGTCTCTTCCACTGTGACTGACCCCACAGAGAGATGCCGTGTGTTTCTCTCTTCCACTGTGACTGACCCCACAGAGAGATGCCGTGTGTTTGTCTCTACCACTTTGACTGACCCCACAGAGACATGCCGTGTGTTTGTCTCTGCCACTGTGACTGACCTCACAGAGAGATGCCGTGTGTTTGTCTCTGCCACTGTGACTGACCCCACATAGAGATGCCGTGTGTTTCTCTCTGTAACTGTGACTGACCCCACAGAGAGATGCCGTGTGTTTGTCTCTTCTACTGTGACTGACCCCACAGAGAGATGCCATGTGTTTGTCTCTGCCACTGTGACTGACCTCACAGAGAGATGCCATGTGTTTGTCTCTGCCACTGTGACTGACCCCACAGAGAGATGCCGTGTGTTTGTCTCTTCCACTGTGACTGACCCCACAGAGAGATGCCGTGTGTTTGTCTCTTCCACTGTGACTGACCCTACAGAGAGATGCCGTGTGTTTGTCTCTTCCACTGTGACTGACCCCACAGAGAGATGCCGTGTGTTTGTCTCTGCCACTGTGACTGACCTCACAGAGAGATGCCGTGTGTTTGTCTCTGCCACTGTGACTGACCCCACAGAGAGATGCCGTGTGTTTGTCTCTGCCACTGTGACTGACCTCACAGAGAGATGCCTCTTGTTTGTCACTGTCACTGTGACTGCCCCCACAGAGAGATGCCTTGTGTTTGTCTCTTCCACAATGACTGACCCCACAGAGAGATGCTGTTTCTTTGTCTCTGCCACTGTGACTAACCCCACAAAGAGATGCTGTGTGTTTGTCTCTTTCACTGTGACTGACCTCACAGAGAGATGTCGTGTGTTTGTCTCTGTAACTGTGATTGACCTCACAGAGAGATGCTGTGTGTTTCTCTCTGTAACTATGACTGACCCCACAGAGAGATGCCGTGTGTTTGTCTCTGTCACTGTGACTGACCCCACAGAGAGATGCCGTGTGCTTGTCTCTGTCACTGTGACCGACCCCACAGAGAGATGCTGTGTGTTTGTCTCTTCCACTGTGACTGACCACACAGAGAGATGCCGTGTGTTTGTCTCTTCCACTGTGACTGACCCCACAGAGAGATGCCGTGTGTTTGTCTCTGCCACTGTGACTGACCCCACAGAGACATGCCGTGTGTTTGTTTCTTCCACTGTGACTGACCTCACAGAGAGATGCCGTGTGTTTGTCTCTGCCACTGTGACTGACCCCACAGAGAGATGCCGTGTGTTTGTCTCTGCCACTGTGACTGACCCCACAGAGAGATGCCGTGTGTTTGTCTCTTCCACTGTGACTGACCCCACAGAGAGATGCCATGTGTTTGTCTCTGCCACTGTGACTGACCCCACAGAGAGATGCTGTGTGTTTGTCTCTGCCACTGTGACTGACCTCACAGAGAGATGCCTCTTGTTTGTCACTGTCACTGTGACTGCCCCCACAGAGAGATGCCTTGTGTTTGTCTCTTCTACAATGACTGACCCCACAGAGAGATGCCGTTTCTTTGTCTCTGCCACTGTGACTAACCCCACAAAGAGATGCTGTGTGTTTGTCTCTTTCACTGTGACTGACCTCACAGAGAGATGTCGTGTGTTTGTCTCTGTAACTATGACTGACCCCACAGAGAGATGCCGTGTGTTTGTCTCTGCCACTGTGATTGACCTCACAGAGAGATGCTGTGTGTTTCTCTCTGTAACTATGACTGACCCCACAGAGAGATGCCGTGTGTTTGTCTCTGCCACTGTGACTGACCTCACAGAGAGATGCCTTGTGTTTGTCTCTTTCACTGTGACTGACCTCACAGAGAGATGTCGTGTGTTTGTCTCTGTAACTGTGATTGACCCCACAGAGATAGATGCTCTGTGTGCAATCTCTCCTGGTCTTGTATGATTCACAGTTAGAAGGGCAGGATAGTTTTTCTTGCTTTACACAAGTATTCACTAATTGGACAGTGACACACTTCCCAAACAAAAAGAAATCTCCTGACTGTTCTAGCCTTCCAGATAAGGAGAGTTATAGAAATAGTGGCTGAACAGCCCCATATCCTAAGTAAAAAAAAAGACAGAATCAGGATAGGACCATCAGGTTTGCATCATCATCGGGGCCCTGACCAATGCAACCCAGGTGGGCTCTGGCCTTCACCCCTGGCAGTATGGAGAAGAGCGCAGGTCCTCACTAATTCTGACGCAGGGGAAAGAGGTCAGAGAGAGCCCAACCGGATGGAAGCCAACCTGCCCTAAGCTGGGGATGTTAAATGTTGAACTGTAAGGCTGGAGCTGGGCAGAGGAACGCTTGCCCTTCCCTTACCTGAGCTTCCAGATTAGGCAGGGTGAACCAGCTGAGGGGGTACTTAGGAGCTTTCATCATCTCTACTGTAACCACCTCCTGCTCACTCACGTGGAACTTGTCCTGTGTGGTGAAACTGGGATCAAACTTATTCCTCCAAAGTCCTTTCCATGTTAAAAAAAAAAAAGAAAAAAGTCCATGGTTCAGAGAGACAGTGCAGCAATAACACTCAGCTCTTATCTTACCCCCTCCCCCTCCACATCCTACCTCCCCACACCATTCCCTCCTGGCAGTCAATCCATATCCCCCCTCCCCCCATCACTCCATATCCTGCCTCTCCATATCCTTCCCTTCAGAGCTGTAAATCTGCTTCCCACTCTCCCCCATTACTGCACCTCCTCCCTCCCCCCCCGCCCTCCCCAGGGCTGCAAATCTGCTTCCCACTCTCCCCTATTACTGCACCTCCTCCCTTCCTAAACCCTTCCCTCCAGGGCTGTAAATCTGCTTCCCACTCTCCCCTATTACTGCACATCCTCCCTTCCTAAACCCTTCCCTCCAGGGCTGTAAATCTGCTTCCCACTCTCCCCTATTACTGCACCTCCTCCCTTCCTAAACCCTTCCCTCCAGGGCTGTAAATCTACATTCCCCCCCCCCCCCCCTTCATTGCCCCACATTCTCCCTTCCCCATCTCTTCCCCTCCAAGGATGTCAATCCGCATTCCCCCCACCATCACTCCTTATCCTTCCTTTCCTTACCCTTCCCCCCTCAGGGCTGTCAATCTGCATTCCCCCTCCCCCAGGCCATCACTCCCCATCCTTCCACCTTCAGGGCTATCAATTTTCATCTTACCCCCCTCCCCCCCCCCCCCCCCAAGGCTGTCGATCCACATCCTCTCTCTCCCCCAGGGTAGTCACTGTGCCCAGGCACAAGCCCTTCCCCTGCACTCACCTACAGGAGGTCACTGGTTACCTGCAGCTTTCATGCACAGCGCTGCAAGGCAGAAAGTGAGACGTCCAGAGGCCACGTACCTTTAAAGTGCACAGCGGTGAGCAGCAGCAGCACTAGGTCCTCTGGAAGATGTGAGAGGAATTTGGGAATTTTGCCGCCTGTCACCTCCTTGACCCACTTATTTATGGCGATAAGGTCCTCCTCGCCCTTCCCCGCCAGGTTCACAGGTTTGGCTCCATAAAAACTCTCCAAGCTCTTCAGGAAGCTTTCCTTCACCTGGAATCCTGCAGATGAGAACCGCCGGATTAGCCCCCTGGCTCCTTACCTTACCAAGCCCCCCTTCTCAGACATTTCCTGCGCTATTGGGCACCTCGGCACTGAGCTTTCCCCAGCCTCTAGTCTGCACTTCACTATCCCTTTTCCTCCTTTTTCTGGTATTTAACTGATTTTGAGTGAGAAAAAGCAGGCACTGAAGTGCAGGATAAATCTGGCACTGGAATTAATGCATGTAAATGCAAATTATAGGGTAACGAGCTTATTAGCTATTACCCTGCAAGGCAGAGAAGTGCCCTAAAAGAGAGGTTGCTTTGTCAGCACATCTGAACCATAGGAAATGTAACTCCCGGGTTACTGTGCCACCTGCATTTGCCTCTGACAAGAACATAAGAACATAAGAAAATGCCATACTGGGTCAGACCAAGGGTCCATCAAGCCCAGCATCCTGTTTCCAACAGTGGCCAATCCAGGCCATAAGAACCTGGCAAGTACCCAAAAACTAAGCCTATTCCATGTTACCATTGCTAATGGCAGTGGCTATTCTCTAAGTGAACTTAATAGCAGGTAATGGACTTCTCCTCCAAGAACTTATCCAATCCTTTTTTAAACACAGCTATACTAACTGCACGAACCACATTCTCTGGCAACAAATTCCAGAGTTTAATTGTGCGTTGAGTAAAAAAGAACTTTCTCCGATTAGTTTTAAATGTGCCCCATGCTAACTTCATGGAGTGCCCCCTAGTCTTTCTACTATCCGAAAGAGTAAATAACCGATTCACATCTACCCGTTCTAGACCTCTCATGATTTTAAACACCTCTATCATATCCCCCCTCAGTCGTCTCTTCTCCAAGCTGAAAAGTCCTAACCTCTTTAGTCTTTCCTCATAGGGGAGTTGTTCCATTCCCCTTATCATTTTGGTAGCCCTTCTCTGTACCTTCTCCATCGCAATTATATCTTTTTTGAGATGCGGCGACCAGAATTGTACACAGTATTCAAGGTGCGGTCTCACCATGGAGCGATACAGAGGCATTATGACATTTTCCGTTTTATTCATCATTCCTTTTCTAATAATTCCCAACATTCTGTTTGCTTTTTTGACTGCCGCAGCACACTGAACCGACGATTTCAATGTGTTATCCACTATGACACCTAGATCTCTTTCTTGGGTTATAGCACCTAATATGGAACCCAACATCGTGTAATTATAGCATGGGTTATTTTTCCCTATATGCATCACCTTGCACTGGTCCCGTCCAGTAAAAAACACTACTGACAAACTAAGGAGGACATTTTCCACTAAACTAACTCTGTATACCGATTCGTGGGTCTTTTCTGATCTGCTGGAATGGAGCAGGGAATTTATTTCCTGTTGAAGTCTGTTTGACTTTATGTGAGACGTGTGTATGGTGTTGCAGTAATGTTTTTTTCGGTAGTTTCTAGAAATGTAAGTAATAATCTCCAAACCCCATTGATCCAAAGTTATTGACTCCCATGCTTCTGGAAACTGCTTGATTCTTCCTCCTGTGGGAGTCCAATTGGAAGGAAGAGGGTCCGGTTGATAGTCAAAAAACTGGACTGTGACTGCTGAGGCGGCTGTTGGTTCTGTCCATTATTTCCTCTTACTGTAGATCGAGCTCTGTGGTTCCTTTGTGCATGGCTATCACTGCTTGCGATAATTGCTGTAGCTATGAAACCATCCTCAATAGGAAGATTTATAGTAATGACATTTGTATTGGTAAAACTGTCCTTTTCTAGTTTGTTGTTGATCCGTATTGGAGGAGAGAGTTTGCAAGACCAGATTTTGTTTCTTGAGGCATTCCATGTGTAGGCGGATAAGCGGAACTACATAGATGGACGCTGCCATGTGTCTCAAGATGGTCAAGATTTGTTGAGCAGAGGTGCTGGTGGCTCTCCAGAGGTGAGGTGCCAAGGTCTGAAGGGTGAGGGACCTGGACTCTGGAAGGAACGCTTTGCCAGTTCCATGTTGATGCAGGCCCCAATGAACTGCAGAGTCCGGGAGGGCTGCAGGTTGGATTTTTCATAATTGGTGAGCAACCCCAGGCTGCCAGGCAGTGGATGGTCGCCAGAAGGTGGCTGCATAGGGTGGGAGGATTGGGGGCTACCAGTAACCAGTTGTTGAAGTAAGGAAACCGCTGGATCCTCCTTTTCCAGAGGTGGGCCACAGCTACCACAAGACACTTTGTGAAGACCCTCGGGGCTGATGAGAGGCCAAAGGGAAGCACTCTGTATTGGAAGAAGTGTCCATTGACCATGAAACATAGATATCGCCAGGACGCAGGGTGCATAGGGATATGGGAGTAAACATCCTTGAGGTCGAGTGAACACATCCAATCATTGGGACGGAAGAAGGGCAGGATGGATTTGAGGGAAGTCATCTTGACTTTCTCCCGGGTTCGGAATTTGTTGAGGGAGCGGAGGTCCAGGATGGGACACAGGCCTCCCGATTTCTTGGGAATGAGGAAGTATTGGAAGTAGAATCCCCAATGATACTGGGAGGCAGGGACTCTGCGGATGGACCGCTGAGAAGCAGCTTGGTGACCTTGTCCTTCAAGGCTTGGCTGGTTAATAAGTCGACCTACTTTAGACATATCGTGTGAGGGAGAGATGGTTCAGACTTGAAGTTTAGGGAGTAACCTTCCTTGATTATTTTGAGTACCCAACGGTCGGAGATGATTGCTTCCAACGAAGTGAGAAAATGAGAAAGTTTCCCTCCCACTGGCAGCGGTAGAGGTGGCCCCACATTCTCTAAAAATCCTGACTGGGTTTGGTTGCATTGCTGTCTTGGGGAGGACATGGCTGCCATGGGGGATGCTGGCATGAGCAGTTCAGCGGCTGTTGAGATGGTTGTGTCTGTGTTGGTGGGTAAGGCTGTGAGTGGAAGGGAGGGTAAGGCCTGTAAGACTGCCTCTGAAAGTAAGGCTTCTTGTACTCAGAGTAGTAGCGCCTGGTGGATGCAGGGTCCGAGGGCGTTGTCAGCGACATCACGGCCACCTTTTGCTCAAGTTGTGCCACTGTTTTGTGCAACTTGTCCCCAAAAGGGTTGTCAGGAAGTCATGGGAGGTCCGCCAACTTCTCGTGCACATCTTCTCTGATTACACTGATGTGGAGCCACGCTAGATGGCAGGCCGCAATGGCATTGGTTCAGGCGGATGTGTCAAAGGCCTCGTAGATGGTATGTAGCAAGTGTCGGAGGCCTTCCTCCAGGTCATGGAACTTGTCGGGCAGGCGGTTGTATGGTGAAGCTTCCTGCAGCAAAGGCTTTAGCGAATGCAGGCACTCGTATAAATACTGAGTGATATAGAATTGATGTTGTTGGTTTTTCACATTGAGCATGCTGGACTGAAAGGCCTGCTTGCCAAAATCGTTCAGGTATTTACAATCCTTCCCCGGAGGGGTGTTGGAGTATAGATGTGACTTTTTTGCTCTTTGCATAGTGGATTCAACGATGACTGAGGCATGAGGGAGCTGTACGACGTTATAGAAGGGCAATTGCCTCATGCGGAATTTGAGGTCGGTCTTGTGGGATGTGGATGGCCCAGCAAAGGGAGACTCCTTCGCCCTGGTCATCACTTCATCCAAGACAGTATGCGAGGGCACAGCTGTGGGCTTAGATGATGCCTCGAAAATCTTTAGTATGCCAGGGACCTCTGCCCAAGGGTCCGGTATCTTCCTGGTTTTGACATTCAATCTGTTTCCCACCTTCTCCATGAATTTCGAATAAGAAAGATCCTCCCCGGGGGGAGGGGCACGCAGGTGCACACAGACAAAACTCTATATGCTAAGAGAAGCTCCGTCACCTGGCTGCCCGGATGACGTCCCAGACAGCATTCCTGCTTATCTATGTGAAAAAGCATGGGATAAGCACAGAGGATCCTTAGCTGTGTAAGAGTGAGGGGTAAAGCCTGGGATAAGAACAGAGGATCCTTAGCTGTGTAAGAGTGAGGGGTAAAGCCTGGGATAAGAACAGAGGATCCTTAGCTGTGGGGGAGTGAGGGGTAAAGCCTGGGATAAGCACAGAGGATCCTTAGCTGTGTAAGAGTGAGGGGTAAAGCCTGGGATAAGAACAGAGGATCCTTAGCTGTGTAAGAGTGAGGGGTAAAGCCTGGGATAAGCACAGAGGATCCTTAGCTGTGTAAGAGTGAGGGGTAAAGCCTGGGATAAGAACAGAGGATCCTTAGCTGTGGGGGAGTGAGGGTAAAGCCTAGGATAAGCACAGAGGATCTTTAGCTGTGGGGGAGTGAGGGGTAAAGCCTGGGATAAGCACAGAGGATCCTTAGCTGAAGGGAGTGAGGGGTAAAGCCTAGGATAAGCACAGAGGATCCTTAGCTGTTGGGGAGTGAAGGGTAAGGCCTGGGATAAGCACAGAGGATCCTTAGCTGTTGGAGAGTGAAGGGTAAGGCCTGGGATAAGCACAGAGGATCCTTAGCTGTTGGAGAGTGAAGGGTAAGGCCTGGGATAAGCACAGAGGATCCTTAGCTGTTGGGGAGTGAAGGGTAAGGCCTGGGATAAGCACAGAGGATCCTTAGCTGTTGGGGAGTGAAGGGTAAGGCCTGGGATAAACACAGAGGATCCTTAGCTGTTGGAGAGTGAAGGGTAAGGCCTGGGATAAGCACAGAGGATCCTTACTTGTGGGAGAGTGAGGGGTAAAGACTGGGATAAGCCGGACCCTGAAGCCCCCTGCATATCAGAGTCCTCCTGCGGAACCTTCACTCCAAGTTCCTCAAGAACTTGAGGAATCAACAGACCTAACTCCTCTTTCTGAAACAGATGGACCACCTTAGGGTCATCACCATCGGAAACTGGGATCTCCTCCGGATCATCCTCCGGAGTTGTGCCGACCGCATCCAGATTGACTGCTGTATCATGTGAGGGAGGAACCTCCGGACTCCCAGGAGCCTCCTCTGAGTCATCTGACTCATCACCAGCTGGACCAGAGCCCAACAACCGCTGAACGAGAGAAGGCTGATTTTTCCGAGGAAATCCTGGTCTGGAACCCACATCCAGACCCTCAGAAATTCAGGTCCGAGTCCCCAGCTCTGCAGCATTTGCCTCCTGCTGAGCCAAATAGGCCTCATGCAAAAGACAAACAAAATCTGCAGAAAAGGGCCTGGCAGCACCAGCCACTGGATGAGAGGACCCACCAGCAGCAGAATGGGCCCATCAACTCCATTTACTTCCCCCCCCCCCCCCCCACTCCTCTTTGGGATCTGAACAAATTGGGAAAAACCTTGGGGGGAAACCCCCCCTACCCTCCATCGGCACAGCCCGGGCGACATGAGTACTTAAAATGGCTGCCGTTCCCGTGCTAATGGAGAAAGGATTCTCAACACGTGCAGAACCCCGGCGTGCAGGGGGGAACGGCTGTGAGGGACAACCTTCTCTTTTGCGCCGGCACCAGGCCCTCAGACAGCCCTTCCCTCACCCCCCCCCCCCCCCCCACACACACACACACACACACAAAAAAAATCTGAGCAGAGGCCGAAACAATTCAGGCGTGCATTGAGCTGTGCTGCAGGCGCGGCAAACGGAGCCACACACCCTAATATCCCCGGCGGGAAAAGTACCTTACAATGCGCCTCAGCCCACTGACTCAGCAACATGGCTAAACCACCAAAAATTCCCCGGCCGCTCAGACAGTAAAGGCAGATAGCCGTCCTTTCACTTACTCAGATTTCCTGATCGAGGCCCCCCCCCCCCCCCCCCTTTTTTTTTTTTTTTTTTAAACAAACTTTACGAGACCTACCTCCTAGGATGAAACACAGAGCTGGCACAAGCAAGAAATCAGCCATATTTAAAAAGGACAAACCAAAAGAAAAAAATGCTACCCTGAGCCTGCAGCTGCCTCAGCAGCCTCGTGAAGGGGAGGGATCTGGACCACCAGATTTACACCCCTCGGAACCAAGGATCGAGCGTACAAAAGGGTCACCAACCCCCAGCTCGTCCACCTTGACCAGACAGGGAAGGATCCACTAGAACTCAAAAAACCTCTGGGAGGAAGGCTTGTAAGACCAAACTAGTCTCCTGACTGCAGAACTGCAGGTTTTTCATGATCTACCATCTGCTGGAGTCAGAGAAATACTGAGGAACTGCAGGTGGCACTCAGGATTATAAAGCAGTGTCAGTAAAACTTCCTCTGACTCCATCTGCTAGCAGGGATGCAAAACCTTGAAGTCACTCCTGCAACACCTTCTGCTATTCTAGTACTGAGACTCATGTACACTGCTCTGCCGATGCCCTGCAGCACCCCTGCCATTCCAGTATTGAGTTCTGACACACAGCTCTGCCAATGCACCTCACTCCTGCCCTGTGACTCACACACCCAGCTCTAATACTCCTCAGTCCTGTCCTGCAGCACCTCCTGCTCTTCCTGCATAAGTCCTAGAGAGGGCACCTTTCTTGGTGTAGATCCGGGCGGCGATGCTCAGGATGGTTTTTGTGAGCTGTTTCCGAACACTTTTTAGTGTACTGTGCAGGCACTTCACAGAGCCCATGTGCAGAGTCTCCAATAGCTTCCTCTCCGTCTGGTTCCCAGCTCCTAAAAACCAAAATAATCCAAAAAAGTAAATCAGAGAGACAAGTGGGGAGAGCAAGTACACAATGAGATTAAAGGATGTGCATCTGTAAACCCTAGAAGAGATGAGAGAGAGGGGGGCAAATGTTGGAAACATTCACATTTCTTAAAGGGATAAATATTGCATGAGGCAAACATTTTTCAGTGCAACGCTAGCCATGGAGAAAGAGGACTCTATAGGAGACTGGTAGGGGACAGAAGGGGGATGCACGGAACAGCCTTCAAGGCAACAGCGCTGAGCAAATTCAAGAAAGCTGAGGAAAGAACAGGAGGCTATTAGCTGCAGAGAGGTAAAGATCACCTGGGATCCATGGCAATGGACCAGTGCATATGCTATGTGTCTAAATGGCTCCGCGTCTAGAAACTATCTTCATGAGTTGCTGTAAAGACTTCAAGGGAAACTCTTACACTTAAGAGAGGAGGGTGGCCTGTATGCTGCCATGCCAAAAGCCCACGTCCATGTGCAGCCCAGTCCATGGTAGGGTAGAGGTGAGAAGCTCCTACTGGCCAGATTTAAGGCCCCTGAATAGAGAATTTCGGAAGGCCCCAGCTGAAGACTGTCCCTGAGAGGGAAATTATGAATGAAGACAAATGGCAGCCCAGGCCCAGGAGAAATCAGGTCTGATTGAGCTGGCACAGCAAGAAACTGCTGGGCCATAATTACAAATTACATAGTTCCAGCAGACTTTAGATGCTGTGGGATGTTTGAAAATGGCTCTCAAACACATTAGCACAGCGCCTTCTTGGATAGATAAGAACATAAGAATTGCCAAATTGAGTTAGACTGAGGGTCCATCAAGCCCAGCACCCTGTTTCCAACAGCAGCCAATGCAGGTCACAAGTACCTGGCAAGATCCTAAATAGATCCCATGCTGCTATCACGAAGTGATAAGCAGTAGCTATTCCCTATTGGCCCGATTTTAAAAGGGCCACGCATGTAAATTTCGGGGGTTATGTGCATGGCCGGGCCTTGCACACGCCGCACGCATTTTACAATGGGCCCAGCCACACGTGTAACCCCCGCTATGCGACAAAGAGCCGGGCCTGCTGAAAGGGGAGGCCTGGGGGTGTGGTCTGGGCGGGGAGAGGCAGGGCAGGGGGCAGGCCAGGACAGCACCATTAGCCGCTGTCCCGGAGAAGCATGCGCTGGCAGCTGGCTGGTGAGAGGAAGATACTTCTGCTCTGGAGGAGCAGTAAGTATTAAAATAAAAATTAGGGGCTAGGTAGGGTTAGGTTAGGGGTCCTTAATTGGAGTGGACTGGGAGGGATTGCGCCACCACATGTAGGTTATAAAATCCACCCCCCCCCCCCCCGCACCCTAGTAAGTCGCAGGCCGCCCGCACATGCACGCAGCCATCAGATTTTATAACATGCGTGTCCATGTGCACGAGCCGGGAATCACGCACACGAGCGGGTCTTAAAATTGACTCCTTAGTCTACTTGATTAATAAAAGTTTATGGACAACTCCTCCAGGAACTTGTCCAAACCTTTTTTAAGCCCAGCTACACTAACTGCCTTAACCACATCCTCTGGCAATGATTTCCATAGTTTAATTGTGCATTAAGTGAAAAAGAATTTTCTACGATTTGTTTAAATTTTCTACTTAATAACTTCATGGAGTATCCCCTAGTTTTTGTATTATCTGAAAGAGTAAATAACAGTCACATTTACTTGTTCCACCCCACTCATTGTTTTATAGACCTCTATCATATCCCCCCTCAGCCGTCTCTTCTCCAAGCTGATCAGCCCTAACCTCTTTAGTCTTTCCTCGTAGGGGAGCTGTTCCACCCCTTTATCAGACTTTTTACAACATCTGTCCATCCAAACTGAGCATGCTAGTTTTCTTTTTGTTCATTGTTTTTGGTTATGCTCATGGTTATAAAGTGTTATAACTGGTTTAAGTATTTCAATTTAAGTATTATTCAATACATTTTAAACTGCAACTCACTTTAAGTGAGAAATAAATCCTATTGCTCGGGTCTGCCTCTCACTGGGCACTCACACACCCTTTGGGCTTTTTAGCACAGAGGCTGCCAAATTCTTTCCTCCTGCTCTCTGACCTCTCTGTATTGTTTCTATTGTTATGGTATCAGAGCAGGAATTTTGTTTGTGCAGAAACGCTCAAGGCCATGTTCTCTTCATCACATTACATCACATAAACCAGACCGAGGAAGAGAGGAACGATGAAAAAGATGTTCAGCTACCACTCAGGTCTAAATAATTCAGGAAGGGGAGCAGTGTTTGGAGGGAAGCGCATTACAGAAGCAGCAGCACTTTTTAATGCCAATACTTCTCTCTTCCCTGCCACTTTCACCGAATGACCCCTCGTTCCCGCCCATTTCCTTTAAGATTCTTACCTCCCCCCTTTAAGGTGCTTCTCCACCCTCAGGCACTGGAAATGGCAGAGCAGCCATGCTAGGACCCAGTGGGCCATGCACTCCCATTCCACCTGGCTCTTCCCTTACTATTTGAGCCGGTGGGGGGCAGGGAGAAGAGCATGCACTGACCTGTCTGTGTTGCTGCCTTTGCTCTGGTTTCTGCGGGAGGGAGACAAAGCAAGGTTCTCTGTAGTCAGTGGTGGGACGGGTCCCACCCAACTGCAGCCGCTCTTCCTTTCTTTGGCTGAAGTGGGGCAAAGAGAGTGGTGGCATGATGCCGGCATAATGTCCGGCCAAGCCCTGGCCTCTTGACTAGCATAGACCAAAGCTAAATGAATGTTCTGGTCCACTCAGAAATTTCCAGGTGTCCATGTGCACTAATTCAACCCTGCTAGAAAAGGGACAGGTTTAGGCTTTACCCGGGAAAGCATTTCTTCATGGAAGCAGTGGTAGATGCATGCTACTGCCTTCCAGTAGAAATGGTAGAGGCAAAAATGGTGTCCGAATTCAAGAATGCATCAGACAAGCAGGGAGGATCCTTAGCAGTTGGGAAGCAAAGGTAAAGTCACAGATCAACTAGAGTCCGCAGTAGAAAAGAAAAAATCGATAAACCAGATGGTCCTTGAGCTTGTTACCTGCCATCACCTGCGTGGATAATACGCTAAGATCTTCTGTGCACTGTGTAGCAGTGGTAAAAAAAAACCCCAAACAATCAGGCTGATACAGTACAGTGCGCTCCGACGGAGCGATATTAAGTCGGAGGTCCCGAAGGGTAAAAAAAGTAAAAAGAAAAAAAGAAAAAAATTTGAAGTTGGCCGGCGGCTGTCGGGTCGAAAACCGGATGCTCAATTTTGCCGACGTCCGGTTTCCGAGCCCGTAGCTGTCAGCAGGCTCGAGAACCGACGCCGGCAAAATTGAGCATCGGCTGTCAAAACCGCTGACAGCCACCGACCGCTCTGGGCCAAAAGGAGGCGCTACGGACGCACTAGTGTCCCTAGCACCTCCTTTTGCCTGTTTCTACCGCCGGACCTAATTTAAATTCTGCATCGCGTGCACAGGCGAGGGGGCATTCGCCCTCTCTCCCGCAGACTTTACTGAATCGGCCTGAATGTTAGGATGGAGAATAAAACGGAGAATACATATTGCTCTATAGTGTAATCACAGCTTGAGTATTGTGTGCAGTTCTGGTCGCCAGATCTCATAAAAGATATAGCAGAGTTAGAAAAAGTGCAGAGAAGAGCGACTAAAATGATAAAGGGGATGGAACGGCTCCCCTATGAGGAAAGTCTAAAGATGTTAGGGCTCTTCAGCCTGGAGAAGAGATCTATAAAATAATGAGGAGTGGAATGGGTAAGCACAAATCAGTTGTTTTAAGGTTTTCAAAATTAAAAAGACTAGGGGACATGCTATGAAGTTACTAAACAGCACAGAGAAAATTCTTTTTCACTCAACTTACAATTAAAATCTGGAATTCACTACCAGAGGATGTGGTTAAAACAGTTAGCATAGCTGGGTTTAAAAAGGTTTGGACAGATTCCTGGAGGAAAAGTCCATAAACTGTTAATAACAAAGTGGACTTGAGGAAAGTCACTGCTTATCCCTGGGTGAAGGCAGTATGGAATCGATCAACTATTTGGGATCCTGATCTGGATTGGTCACTGTCACAGACAGGATGCTGGGTTTGATGGATCCTTGGTCTGACCCAGCATGGCAGTTCTTATGTTTCTATATTTAGATGCTGTTTCCACACTTAGAGCTTCTTAGGGTAAGTGATAATAGTGGTTTAGAAGCAGGTACAGAAGCTTAGTGGTCTCAAGCTAATAAAGAAAGATGCAACACGATTTTGCTGACATGTCAGTATTTCCTACTATGAGCTGAATATTTTGTCTCTGTTCTTGTTAAGTGATTGGAAATGGGCAAGTAGGTATTATACCAATGCATGGAGATAGTGTAAGAAGTGGCCCAGGCTATCAATGCCATTTTATAGATGAACTGAAAATGAAGAGTCTGGTCTCAGTCTGATTTCAGCATGAAAGCTTGAACTCATTTCCAAGTTACCTAGAGCAAGTTGGGCCAGGCTGAGGGCGATGCTGAAAGGTGATAAGATCACATTGGGCTTTTTGGATTCCAGGTCAACTTGTCTGAAGAGGTCAATGCTGAATTTCATCATAGCTTCAGAAAGATTACGCATGGCTTCTGGGGACACAGATTTTGGGCATGCACCTTCTTCATCATCCCCTTCTTCTGAGGTGTTTTCCTGCTCGTGACTTTCTGCTGCAATCCCTGCCGCTACCTGGTCCTCTGGAACAGGGGTGACTTCCACTGGCCATGGTGTGGACATCAGGGGGAAGACAGTTGTTCCTGCATTTGGGTGGATTTCTTCCCAAGTATCAGAGGTGGAGTCCTGTAGTGCAGAGCCTGTTGTTTCTGTGCACAAGGTAGACACAGTAATGGTGCTGGGCTCTAATGAGGATTCATTAGCTAAGGTTACATCAGCCACATCACCTGAATGCTGAGAAGAAACAAAAGAAATTACAGAGGATAATGGACAAATGGAAATGAGCTTTAGAAAAGCATTTCAATTTTCAGACTGAAGGATGCGTTGAGCATGCATAAGCTTTATTCAGAGTACATAACTAGATCTGGCCTACCTTGCTGTTCACCCTCATCCACTAGATCACACTGAATATTAAGGGTAATCACTTCCTCCATAATTTATTTGTCCAGCGACAATAAGGGCATTGTTCTCATTGCCTGAAGAACCCTTCTCCCAGGCAGCTGACAAAGTATGCAGATGTACTGCAACCTTTGGAAGTCATCACAACCTACCACTTGCCTGGGCTGCTCCCAGCCCGTGCCTCTCAAGCAGCTGGCCAGGTCCTGGGGAGGGGTGGGATCTGCAATACTTCTCCCTGCTGCCTCGGAGGACCTTCCAATCTCCAGGGGATGCACAGCCCATAGCATGACCTCAAGCCAGTACATTCCTATGGCTCCACAACATTCACTCTTCCTGATGCTAATCCTCCCCAATCTTATTCCTTGCTGCAAACCACTATGAACGCCAAGTCCACTGTCCTCATTCTCTACATTCTGTCTTCTGCCCTGCCTACTGCTCATCAGCTTCAACGTTTGCTTGCTCTCAGGCAGCCATCTCCACCATCCCTGAGAGCTTCTACCTCTCTTCTCCTATTCTCCTGCTCTTCCTCCAAGGCAATTTTCACCTCATCTGCACATCAAAGCATTACCCCCTCCAGTCTTACCCCTCTCGCTCTCCTCCCTCATGTTCCCCCTACATTTATGACCGCTTTCTCTGACATCCTCTTCATCATCTCGCCTTGACTGGGACTTGGCTTTCCACTGAGGACTCTGCTTCAGTTGCTGCTCTCCGTCATGAAGGATGAAGGTCATCTTTTCTTCCATACACCTCCCACAGTAGGCAATGGTGCTGGACTGCTGCTCTCCCCCCTTTGGAGGTTTCAACCCCTTCTCTCACCTCAATTTCATTCCTATTCTTCCTTTGAGGCCCATTCCATCCACATATTCACCCCACACCCTTTCCGGGAAGCTGTCATTTAATCGACCCCCTGATAAATCCCCCACCTTTTTTGTCACTGACTTTGATTCCTGCTTTTACTTCATTGACCCATCTTCCCCTTCCCTAATCCTTGGGGACTTTACCCTCCATGCTGACTCTTATGCTTCAAAACACCTGGCCTTAACCTCCTGATTTGATTCTGCTCTACTGCCCCTACTCATCAGCATGACCATTGCCCTGACCTAATCCTTTCTTCCAACTGCTGTCTCTTGGACTTCTCCACTTCAATTCTTCCCCTCTCACCATCATCTGATAACTTTCACTAAAGCACCCTCCTCCACAACCTCATCCAGTCATCATCAAAACCTTTGGTAATCTCCAAGCTATCAATACTTGTATCCTCTCCACTACTGTCTCATTTCTCCTCTCCTCTCCTATGTTGTCTGAGTCAGTTGATGAGGCAGTTTCTTCTTACAACACTATACTATCCTCTTCTTACCTGTCCTGTAAGGTGCCCCAAACACCCAGCCTTGGCTCAGCCCCAGAATTTGCTTGCTACATTCCTGTACTTACTCTGAAATCCATCTCTGGCAAAAATCCCATGCTCATGCCAACTTCATACATTCATATTCATGGTGATCTCCTTCCAATCTGCAATGACACTTGCCAAGCAAGAGTACCATGTCCATCTGACAAACTCTCGTCTCCAGCCCCTGCCATCAATTTGCCACATTGAATTCCATCCTGAAATTGCTGTCGCCTCCCATCCCACCCTTCGCTCTCTACCCAGACTATGGTTGACTACTTCTATGATAAGATTCACAAATGTAGGCTTGAGTACTCAACCAGGTCACCCCTACCCTTTCCTTC
Source organism: Rhinatrema bivittatum (assembly GCF_901001135.1). Lineage (NCBI taxonomy): Eukaryota > Metazoa > Chordata > Amphibia > Gymnophiona > Rhinatrematidae > Rhinatrema > Rhinatrema bivittatum. Next base: position 161,842,427 of record NC_042622.1, on the reverse strand, counting down.
CCCACTCCATTCCTCTCCCCTTCCTCTGGTCTGCCACCCTCTTATCCTTTCTGAAATCACAGTGTTGGAAACTTCCATCTTCTTTCCTTCTCCAAACTCGCTACTTGTTCCTCTGACCCCAATCCTGCCTAGCTCCTCAGCTCTATTTCCCCTGTAGTTATCCCTTCCATCTGTGATGTCCACTGTTCCTGATGATTTTCCCATTGGTCTCCCTAAGAAAATCAGAACTACAAATCCGTACATGCAGCAGGGCAGACTCAGGACTGGAAGAGCCTACCGTACTCAGTTGGCTCAGGGTGCAGGTAGCAAATTCATGGTTTCCAAGGCTGATTGTGATGCATTTCATGCTTTGCATGGCAGAAGGAAGTTTTGTGTGGGCAGGGGGTTGGGGGGGGGGGGAAGGAGCTGGGGAAATCACTGCTTTATGGGCACAGGTCAGAAAAATGGTGTGATACGGTAACAAGGCAGAATCTGAGAGGAAAGCAAGTGCCGCTCTCCTTTCTGCTTCTGCTTTTCATCAAAGTTTGAGATAATATTTTATAGCATGAAGTGGGATCTCAGGTTGACTGCAAATCTCAGTAATGCTACTGCCTTCTCTTGGGGTTCTGTCTTCACTTGGGATATGAGAACAATCATTCAAATCTTTATGAAAAGATTGATTGCTTAATTTTAATTGAAATACAGATTGGAAGTAACATTGTTAACCAAACTGATTTGGGAAAAATGGATGCAAAGGAACACAGAGAAAAGAAACATATTAGCAATGTCACTCTGGAATGCAGAGCAAAATGGATAATATGAAACCTTAGGAATTCTAGTGGAAATGCACACAACCACGTGTCTGATAATAAATAGAAGAGCTAGCAGGAAATCTGGCGCTCGTGTAGCCAGGCCTGTCTGCTGGGCTGGATGTCTGGACGACGGCCTCACATTATCACATAGCTTTGGGCTCAGACATGGGAAGGGGGGGGAGGGGGTGTTTGCCGGGTGCATGGCTAACCTCGTAGGGTCATTCACCCAAGCTGGGAGAATACAAATAAGAAAGTTAAGAACAACTGCCCTGCATAAGGACAGAGATCTTACAAGTGCTCACACTCTATGGCTGGCAGCTGAGATAAGTCCTGGCAGTGTGGATGGCAATAACTGGAGGAGTGAATGGGCTAGCTGGGCCTTTTTTTCTACCATCAGCTACCAATTTATTACAGAAGGGAAAGGTAACGCGCTGCCCCTTCTGTGCTTCTTAACCCCCCCAGCTTAGTTACCATAGGAAGGGCCTAGAACGAGGGAGGGAAGTTGTAGCTGGCTTCAGTAGTGCCCTCTCCTATCTACTCAAGAGTAATCTGCGACTAATGCACCTCCCCCGCTCAGGATACCGCAAGCTTTACCTCATCGCTCTCTCCACCTGCAGGATCAAGGAAAAGCCGGTCCGTCGCCAGCGCCTGTGCAAAACAGAGGCATCACGTTGTCCAAATGCCAAGGAAAAATATATGAAATAAAAATGTGACCGCAATAGTGCAGTTATACTCTCTCTCGTTCACAGTAAGATCAGCCAGGTCCTGGCTGGAATCGCGATTGCTTGCTGCTGCCTTTTTCCTTCCTACAGCCTGTAACATTCATCAGTGCATTAACCTTTGTGTCCCTTCCTCCCATTTAGGGAATAAGAATATCACAATTCCATGCGCTTTTTCCTGTCCCAGCAATTACTTTATCCCTTTGCAATTATCTCATCAGCTAATACTGACTGCTCTTGCTTAGTAAAACGGAGCATAAATTGGTTCACAGGGAAATAAAAGCACTGGATCTTTCTGAAGTACCTTTAGGGAAGGCTGCAGACCGGACAATAGCAGGGCCAGCAAGGCAGAGAGCAGCTTCATAATTCTGAAATAGAAAGATAAGGTGGAGATTAATCAGCAAAACATGAAATGATGTGCTCAGCAGAGTGTGAGTGTGTGAGTGTGAGAGAGAGTGTGAGTGTGAGTGTGTGTGTGAGAGTGTGTGTGTGTGTGTGTGTGTGTGTCTCTCTCTCTCTCTCCCTCTGGAGTATTTGTGGATCTGGTTTGGTTTCTTTATCTGGTCAGACTGTGATAAGAGAGCTCATCTCACCTGAGATCGCTTCTTGCTGGCCCCATAAGGCAATATTTGGTCAGGCTGAAAAAAATAACACCTTTCCCTACTACAGGGCAATATAGTGCAGCAGCGAGCAGTGCCTCTCAACTGTACGTCCCCCACCAGAGATCTCGCCAACTGCAGGCCGGGTCTAGACAGTGCATGCTTCAGGACATTTGTAGGAAGAGAGTGTGAGATCTCATTCCACCTCAGGACCAGATGGTCCATTAAGTGTCCACAAGGCACCAAGGTAAAGTGACAGAAAAGACCTTTAGTGTAGCCACCCATTAGCAAGGAGAAGGTCCCAGACTGTCTAGGAGGGCATTACTTGTTTTATTCAGAAAGATGTTCCAGCAATTCTTATTGGATTCCTTATTTTTCTACAAGGTTCTACCTCATAGGTTAGTAAGGTTACTAGATATGTGCGACAGCCTCTTATTGTGTCACAGATCATGTATCAGTATATCATTTTTTGCTTTTAAATGAATATATCACTGTAATTTTACAAATGTTTACATCATTATCAACCACAAAGAGACAAATTCATATTTGCAAGCAATACTTAGGAAGACCAGAATGTATTATCATTAGATAAACCATTTAATGTGGTAGTTTATATTCCTTGGCTCTTTTAATAGCTTAACAGGAATATTTGTGATGTTTCTCCCTAGACTTAGAAACATGATGGCAGAAAAGACCATTACAGCCTGTCCAGTCTGGACATCCACACCAATTACTCAGCTCTACAATGCCTACCACTTCCTCAGCAATCTCCTGTGCTTATCCCATGCGTTATTCAATTCAGATACAGTTTTTGTCTCCACCACCTCCACTGGGAGGCCGTTCCAAGCATCCACCCCCCTCTCTGTAAAGAAATGTTTCCTAAGATTACTCCTCAGTCTACCCCCTTTCACCCTCATCCCATGACCCCCTCGCTACAGACCCTCCCTTTTTGTTGAAAGAGACCTGTCTCTTTTGCACTGATACCAGCATTTAAAGGTCTCCATCATATCTCTCCTCTTTCCTCCAGGGTGTACACGTTTACATCTTTGTCTATCCCCATGTGCTTTAGAACAAAGACTACTGGCCATTTTAGTAGCCACCCTCTGGACCAACTCCATCCTGTTTATATCCTTTTGAGGGTGCGGTCTCCAGAATTGTACACAGTATTCCCAGTGAGGTCTCACCAGGGACCCATACAGGAGCAATATCACCTCCCTTTTTCTGCTGAGCATTCCTCTCCCTTTGCAGCCAAAGCATCTTTCTGGCTTTTACCGTCGCTTTATCCTGTTTGAGATCACCCCACCTTCTCACTCTTCTTTTGTGCTTAGAATTTCACCTCCAATACTGTACCTGTCCCATGGGTTTTACCAGCCCACATTCATGTCTCTGTATTTTTTCACATTAAATCTTAGCTTGCAGACTCTAGCCTATTCCAGCTGTGTTTGTGCTCCGTTTTTATGCTGTCTCTGAATGAATGGATTCCAGCTATGCCTCAGGTGTGAGGAGAACTGTAGTGCGTACTAATTCTGGAACATTTTCTACAGGACACTTTCAGCTACAGAGGTTGCAGTTCACTGCAACGGGGTGATTACAACAGCGATACTGTTACTAGAGAAATGAAACAGAGCACGAAAAAGATGAAGCCTTGATCCTGTGTTCAGACTTGTCTTCCAGTGCTTTAGTATCTTTATCTAGGCCCAAATGCAAAATTTGGAAAACAGGTCAAGAAACGTAAGGCTTCCAAGATGCCAAAAATGTGGAGATGAACAGTAATGGCTTGGGGGGGGGGGGGAGGCACAAAATGAATTAAGCTAAATTGTACCATTAAAAGTGGAGATTAAGTATAGTTAAACGTTAACCAGCACAGAAGAGAGAAAAATCCAAGTGGCACCAAGGTTGAGGCAGAGGAGCTTTAGACCTGGTGCAGTACCTTCTGGGGTTGTGGTTGAGCTCCCAGAGGAGCAGGACTGACCTTAGATGGGTGCTGGGGTTAAGGCTACCATGGCAGAGGTGGTCACCCACATTCAGCACCCTTCTCCGCCTGTCCTAAGGCCAGTCCTGAAGAGGAATCCCTTCTCACTCCTTTTAGTGGCCAGAAGGATGAAGGAGTGGCTTTAAGCGTCTGTCACTGAGAGTGTGAGGAGAGAGCGGGGTACTTTATCAAAAAGATATAAAACCACAGAATCCCCATTATAAAAAAAAAAGAAAGCAATGGAAATGCATGTTTATCTATGCTGTGTGTCTGTTGGCCCTAGAGTTTAACCCCTGCACCGTAATACTAATGAGCTTCCACTGTTTATTCAGCTCTGAGCTTCACCACAAGCACAGCAGGGCATCCCTAACCTGTCCTGGGGTCCCCACCACCGGTTTGGGAAGGGCTGCTGTAAGGACACACAGACCAGTCTTGCACCAGAGAGCAGGGATTTTCTGCAGGGCTGCTGCAGAGCAGCATTTCACCTTATTATACCCTAACCATCCAGACATGACAAGTGAAATCCAGCTGTGGGGTCACTGTTTCTGATGGTGGCAATATTCTAATATGGTGAATTAAGAAATACCAAAACTGCAGCAGGCGGACTGATTTTCTTAAAATTCTTTGGTAAAGGTGAATTTTTGCCAGGTTTTATAAAAGCTGCACACATCTTGGTACTCTCTCCACCTCTCACCCATGTTTGGCTAGAGGTCCTCCCCCAGCTCTTTGCATGTTTTACAGATATTTCTCTTTGTTTTCTTATTCCCAAAGGCTCACATTTCTGTATTTCTGACTGAGCTCCCTCTGACCCCATCCTAGTACATGTAAACACACAAACAAACTGTTTTTAATGCTTATTTTTGCTTTAAAAATAAGAGTTAAAAAAAAAATCCTTACTGCTGTAGATAATCTGTGACCACTCTTTCAACAATTGTCAAGTTCTAAAGAGGAACATTTAGCACTGCGAGCTTCGCACAGAGAATGCACTGGTCTTTATTATTCATATTTTATCCATACACTTTCTTACTTTTGCAGATTTTTCCAAAAGACTTGTCTTGGGAAATAAGAAAAAGTGTCCCTCTGACAACCTTTAGACTGCCGTTGAGCAATCCCCGACGCCACCACTGTAATCTACATTTCTTATGGGGGCGGTAGCTCTACATGGGTTTATATTATACATCCCGTGACAGGAATGAACCTCTCTTGTCAGCTTAGGGCCTCAATCTCTCCCGTTTCTTACCTGTGCTGGAGATCTTGTGGAACTGAAGGATCCTCATGAAAAGCAGCAGCCCAGGGGTGCTTTGCACTACTAATCCCACTGCTCCAAACTAGACTGATTCACTCTCTGCAGCTCCCACGCTCAGGAGGGGGTTATTTCAGCAAATATTGATACTGCATGTCCGGTTAAACATTTGTTCTCAGTTTGAGAACATATTGGTCACTTTCTCTGCTGAAATACTACATTCCCTCTCAGGCCAGCTAGCCCACTGCAGAGCACAATGGAGCTCTCTCCCACCCCTGAAATTCATATCATGACTTTATCCTGGGCCTTTCTTGGCTTCTTCTGCCTCATTTGAGCCCTTTCCCTTAAAACAATTTTACTATCAATGTGCAGCATTACTGCCACATCGAATCTTTAAATTGTGGCCAGTAAACGAGTGCGAGAGCTACAACCAAAACAAATGAGTGCTTTATTGAATGGAGAAATTACTTACCTGATAATTTCGATTTCCTTAGTGTAGACAGATGGACTCAGGACCAAAGGGTTATGCTCCCCTGCCAGCAGATGGAGACGGAGTCAGGTTTCAAAGCTGACATCACCCTAGATACATCCCTGCAGTGACCTCAGCCCTTCAGTATTCTCTTCAAAAAGTCATTGTGGACATATTGAAGAACTTGATTAGAATTTGGAAACAACTTGATTAAAACTTATTTAAAAACTGGAGACCGCAACTGTACTCAACCAACAAAAGTGCTGAATCCCAGCAATACTAGAGATGCCCTGAACTAGGGATAGGGCAACAGCTTAACCGTAATCACATGGAATCGAGATTCACCTCATGGGTGATTCTCCTTGGTGCCTCGCCTAGGGAACCGTGGGTGGAATGCTGAGTCTGTCTACAAAAGGAAAACAAAATTATCAGGTAAGTAATTTCTCCATTTCCTAGCATGTACTCAGATGGACTCAGGACCAATGGGATGTACAAAAGCTACTCCCGAATGGGACGGGAGGCTGCCCGTGGTCCAGTTAGCACTGCCCTCACAAAGGCTGCATCCTCTCGGGCCTGGACATCCAGGCGATAGAACCTGGAGAAGGTGAGCAAGGAAGACCACATCGCTGCTCGACAGATGTCAAAGGGAGACAGTAGTTTAGCTTCCACCCAGAATACAGCCTGGGCTCTAATGGAATGAGCTTTGAACTGAAGGGGTAAAGGCTTCCCTGCCTCCACATAAGGTCCTGTGATCACTTCCTTGATCCAGCAAGTTATGGTAGCTCGTGAAGCCGCTTCGCCTTGTTTTCTTCCCCTGAGAAGGACAAACAAGCGGTCTGCCTTGCGCACCGGTTCTGAGCGATTCAGGTACTGTACTAAAAGCCTACTGACATTTAAGTGGCATAGTAGGCGGTAGTCTTCCATGTCCTTGCGTCCATCTGGGGCTTGTAAGGAGATGGTCTGGTTCAAGTGAAACTCTGAGATTACCTTTGGTAAGGAAGGAAGGGACGGAGCGAAGCTGCAACGTTGCTGGAATGAACCAGAGAATGGTTTCCAACATGACAGTGCCTGTAGTTCGGAGATGCAACGAACCAAGCATAATTGCCACCAGGAATACAGTTTTTAGTGGTAATAGGCATAGAGACAGACTGCGCAATGGCCTAAAGGAAGACCCTGCTAAAAAGTCCAATACTAGATTGAGGTTCCATAGGGGGACCAGCAACTTTAAGGGTGGTTGGAGGTGTTTAACCCCTTTTAGGAAATGGGACAAGTCCGGATGTGTTGACAGATGGGTTCCGTTCATCTTTCCCCTGAAACAGGAGAGAGCCGCCACCTGGATCTTCAAGGAGTTGAGGGACAATCCTTTGTTCAGGCCGTCCTGTAAAAATTCCAGAATCATGGGGATCTTGGTTGTTCGTGGGGGCACTCCGTGGTCCACACACCAGGCCTCAAATATTCTCCAGATCCATATGTACACCAGGGACTTCTGAGCACAGAGCAAGGTGGCAATTACAGCCGCCGAATATCCCCTTGGGAGCACTGATCTCGTCTGCAACTGAAAAATCGTGAGACCTTTACATTGTGAGATGAGGCCAGTAGGTCAATGAATGGGAGGCTCTAGCGATCTACTAGGAGTAGGAAGGCTCTGATCGACAACGCCCATTCCCCTGGATCCAGACTCGCCCTGCTGAGAAAGTCTGCTCTGACATTGTCTTTTCCCGCAATGTGGGCAGCCGAGATCCCTTGTAGATTTAACTCTACCCATTCCATAAGGGGGTCTATTTCCAGAGACACTTGGTGGCTTTTGGTGCCTCCCTGGTGGTTGATGTAGGCTACAGCTGTTGCATTGTCCGACATCACGTGGACTGCCTGCCCGGGAGCCTGTGGCTGAACTGCAGGCACGCTAATCTGACTGCCCGTGCTTCCAGGCGATTTATGTTTCAGTGCACCTCTTCCTTGGTCCATCGGCCTTGGGTTGTCAGTTCCTGAAAGTGAGCTCCATACCCTCGGAGGCTCGCGTCTATCGTGAGGGCAATCCAATTTGGTGGGTATAGGCTTACACCCTTGCTTAAATGAGCTTCCTGTAGCCACTACTGGAGCCGAGAACATACTTCCATTGGTAGGTGAAGGTGGACCGAGCAGTCTTGAGACAGTGGGTTCCAATGTGACAGCAGGGAGCATTGGAGTGGCCACATATGTGCCCTCACCCACGGTACTACTTCCAGGGTTGACGCCATGAGGCTGAGGACTTGGAGGTAGCTCCACACCCTGGGGCACATCGTGTTCATCAACCGATGCACTTGGCACATCAGCTTCCTTATCCTTGAGGGAAGGAGGAAGACTTTGTCCCGCTTGGTGTCAAACTGGACTCCCAGGTACTCTAAGGACTAGGAGGGGTTGAGGCTGCTCTTGTCCATGTTCATGACCCAACTGAATTCTTGTAGGAGGGACCTGACCCTGCTGGTCACCTGGAGGCTCTCTTCCAACAACTTCACCCGGATCAGTCAGTCATCTAAGTAAGGGTGCACCAGGATCCCTTCTTTTCTCAGTGCCGCCGCCAAGACCACCATAATTTTGGAGAACGTTCTGGGGCAGTTGCCAGGTGAAGGGCAGCGCCTGGAACTGGTAATGGCAGCCCAGTACCGCAAAGCGTAGGAAACGCTGGTGGTCTTGACGGATTGGAATATGAAGGTAGGCCTCCGAGAGGTCCAGGGAGGTTAAGAACTCTCCCGGTTATAAGGCCATTATGATGGAACAAAGAGTTTCCGTGTGGAAGTGAATTATCCGCAGATATCGACTGATGCTCTTGAGATCCAAGATGGGTCAGAATGACCCCTCCCTTCTTGGGTACGATGAAATAGATGGAATAACAACCCTTATTTATTTGGGGTGTAGGTACCGGGATTATAGCCCTCAGACTGAGGAGCCTTATCAATGTGGATTCCACTGCCAGTTTTTTGTGTTGGGAGTGGCAAGGTGACATTATGAACATGTCCTGAGGGATGCTGTGAAATTTCAGAGCGTATTCTTCTCGTATGATGTCCAGTACCCATTTGTCCGAAATGATCCTGACCCACTGCTGAAAGAAGAGTGATAGTAGGCCTCCTATCTCATCTTCATTGGGAATTTTGGGTCAAACCTGAGCCCGAGCCGGTTCCTGTTTTTGGTTGTTGGCTCCGAAAGGATCAAGACCTTCCCGAGGGCCGAGATGTTTGAAATGATGAGTTTCTGTAGGGCTGGAAGCACTGGGAGCCCCTGGCCCAACCCCTCATGGGAGAGGGGCGCTGCGACCTCTTTTTCTTATCTTCCGGTAGCCGAGGCACTGGAGATTCACCTCACTTACTGGTAATTTTTCCAATTTACTACCGAATATGAGGGATCCCTTAAAGGGCATCTTTGCAAGGTTCGCCTTAGAGGTCGTGTCCGCTAACCAATTTCATAACCATAGCTGTCTTCTGACCACCACCACTGATGCTACTCCTCTGGCCGAGGTGCGTACTAGGTCCAAGTTTGCATCGAGAGAGAGAGAGGGAGAGAAACAGACACGAATGAGCCAGGGCACAACAGGAAGTGATCTGCAGTGTCACTGCTATCATCAAAGGCCTGCTTAAAGATGAATTCCAACCACCTATCGTGAGCATCCTTCAAGGCTGCTCCTCCCTCTACTGGGATAGTTGATCACTTCGAGACGGCGCAAACCAGGGTGTTCACTTTTGGGAAAATGCAGGCGTCCTTTGGCCGCTGGGTCCAGAGGGTATAAGGCTTCCAGGGCTTGACCTCCTTTAAAACTGGCTTCCGGGGCATCCCATTCCAGGTCAATCAACTTCTGGATGGCTTCCAGCATTGGAAAATAGCAAGAGGTTTTCAGTAGAGACACCAGGATGGGATTTTTCCTTGGTTCCGACATAGGGTCCGTGCCAGGAACTCCCAGGGTCTTCAAGGTCTGGGAGACCAGGGCCGGTAATTCATCTCTGTGGAAAAATCGAAGCATGGTCTGGTATAGCTCCAGGCCTGGATGGATTTCCCCATCCTCCAGTGAATCCACTTCCCCTTCGTCGTCCCTGGTGTCTAGGTCCCTGTCAGGGATATTCTTGGTGAGGCGAGGTATGTCCCGGGGCATGCTGATAGGGCTGGGAGGGCAAGGCCTTCCCAGCTGGGGCTCTGGCCAGGCAGAGGCAGTAGCAGACTGGCCTGAAAAATGCTTGTAGGCCCTGAAAGAATTCCAACCAAGAGAAGGCCGTTGGGTCCATATTTAGCCCAGGAGGAACTCTGGTAGGTGCCGCTGAACTGCTCTCTCCCGGGAGGGGGAGGGGCATTGCCCCAGAATTGCTAGGTCCAAGGTGCTGCCAGATAAGGTTGTGGCTGACCCATCCTCTGACTGGGAGGGGCCGGACTTGGAAAAGTTCTGAGTCCAGCCTTCCCTGGGCTTCCTCACAGTGCTGACACAGGAAGGATTCTAGGTCAGGCTGCGCAGCCTTAATATGGCAGGCAGCACACAAAGAGAGTTTGAGCTTCTTTGCTACTGGGGCCATAATACTTTGTAGCTTGTGCGTTCAGCCGGATAGTACCTCTCGAGCGCTCACAGGCCTGCCTTGGTGCGCATAAATCTGAGCGGCCGGTTGTGCATGTAGTTATGCGCTCGGTTACGCACCCGGTTTTGTGTGCAGTTACGCGCTTAGTTATGTGTATAGATATGCACACAGGGGTGCATGTGTTAGGCACATAAAGGGTCAGCCCTCACCGCACGTACCGACAATGGGGTAAAATGGTGCTGCAACAAAAACCGCACGCAAGATGACGCCATGTCAGTATGGCGCGCCGAGCAAGGAGACCGGAGGAAAGACTTACTGAAGCTCTTCCATGTCTCTGGATAAGAGGAGTTCTTCTCTACTTACCTGGGCTCAGCGCTTACCAGCTGAGTATAGAGACAGTCTCCGGCTGTGGGGGGAGAGGGCTTAGGCCGTCATCACCGCGCTCGGCTTCTTGCACCCACTGCCTTTCAGCTGCTTCAGCAGCAAAGTCCACACCGGGAACTGGCTACCGGACCAAGGAAAACCTCTGAGGAATGTCGGAAATCACCTTAGGAATTCTCAACTTGGGGAGGGACCCTTAAGTATTACCGCAGGAGAGCAGGGCTCAATCTTCTCCAATTTAAAATTAGAAATTTGAAGGTAAATTTTCCTCATCTAAAGAGTACTGTGTTCCCGATAGGAGACACAATCCACATCTGCTAGGAGACGGAGAGATACTGAAGGGCTGAGGTCACTGCAGAGGTGTATATCTAAGGTGATGTCAGCTTTGAAACATGACTCCGTCTCCATCTGCTAGCAGTGGCGCACATAACCCATTGGTCCTGAATCCATCGGGCTACACGCTAGGAAATTGCACTTTTGAGGTTAGGAGAAAACTTTCAATTCTACTGGGAGAGCTGGAACTTGAAACCAAAAAGTAGAGGAGTTTCTAGAAAATGGAAGATTGAATCAGCGTTTCTGTCTGTATTCTACGTTGTCTGTTAGCAGCTCAGGATGGTACCAACTGTAACCTCACAGCTCTTCAAGTTGTCTGTGGACACAGGTAAAGTATATCCAGGGTCTGGAAGAGAGCCAATACATTCCCACTCCATGGAAATGGGAATAAGAAGGAAGCAGAAAAGTACAGAGTAATGGGCAAAGCATGCACATGCTCTGAGAGAAAGGGTAATGAATGAAAGAGCCTCAAGCTGGAGGATTGCAGGATGTGATGTAATGCAGCTTCCCAAGGGGAAGATTTTACCAAACAAACTTTATTGAGTTCTTTGATGAGCTAACCAGAAGAGAAGATTGCAAGTGCAGTAGATGTAGCTTATCTGGATTTCAGTAGCACTGTTGCCTATGAAGACTGGTGAACAAGTAAGCCAGCTGATCTGCTCCAGTATGGCAGCTAGGTTGCTCTTATCTGGGTGAGAAGTTGGCTCAGCAACAAGACTACAGGAATGATGGTTCATGGGATCAGTGCTTGGCCCAGTCTAATGCCACTGGGGAAGGACTAGAAAAGAAAGTGTGACGGCTTGCAGAGGACATGAAAATCTGCAACATGTAGACAAGTCAGGCAGAATAAATGAAATGACAAGACTTTCAAGAACAGGAAGAAAAGTCAAGGATTTGGCAATTGCGCTAGCATAAATAAATATTCAAAATCATGCATTAGGGGAGCAGAAATGCAAGGGCCACACACCATTTGGAAAGACAAGAACTAGTAATCAGCAAACAGAATAGAGACCTGGAAGTCATCATCTGTGATGGCCTGAAGGCAGTCAGTGTGATAAAGCAGTAAGGAAGGCAAAGTATTTTCTCACCATCCTCCCTCCAGCTTCATATGATGATCCCTTGGTCCTGAACTTCCCAATCTATGGAAAATGCTTTTCCATATGTTTGATTTACTTTCTCAATGTCACAGAACACTGCCACAGATCTCAAGGTGGTATCTCATTAGAAGTAAAATTACCTAATACTCTTCCTTACCCACAAACACAGGGTGATGGACTTCTGCAACAGACTACAGCAGAGGTCGGGTGAATCAAAACAACGGCAGAATTCAAGCCTGCATGGACCAGACACAGGGGACTTGGGCATCACGGCAACTGCAGGAGGAAGCCAGAGATTAAGAAAACTGAAAAGTCTTGGGATAGGAGGAGATGCCCTTTTGTGGATAACAAACTGGTTAAAAGACAGGAAACAGTGTAGGATTAAATGGTTAATTTTCTCAGTGGAAAAGGGTAAACAGTGGAGCGCCTCAGGGATCTGTACTTGGACCAAAGCTTTGCAATATATTTATGTATTCCTAAACTCTCGTACTCTCACCTACAAAAAAGTTCTAATGAACTATCTTTTTTTATTATTTACTCAATTTAATAAAATAAATTAAGAAAAAAGAGGTAAATTTCATATTACTGGTGCATGCCTCCGCGGCCTTGCTCCCTTCTTGTAGTATAATCATTAACTTGCCTCCTTCCTCCTTTTGTCCATTTTATTTGTATTGAAAATAATTTTTATGAAATGTTTTTTTAAATTTAAACTTTTTTTTAAAAGACAATTGTAATCTCCACCTTACATAACAGGATAATTCAACTTTTTTTCTTTCAAAACTATTTCTAGCTTTAATTAGATGACCAAATTCTTTTATCCCTATGTTCGTGGAAGATTGTATTTAAATCTCCTTTTTATTTACACGCCATCTATTTCAAATTTCCCTGGAGGGGTTTTTTATGAACGCCAATTTCTTATGTTTTAGACTGCCACTGTCCAAATGAAACTATTAAAGACTTATCTCCCGACACAGCTGCGTTTCGTGCTTCCTTCGTCAGGGGAGTATGTCCATTCTTGTTCGCGTTTGGTTCATAGTTATTCCAAAGTTCGTGTCTTTTTCATTCAGGCTGTCCGTCTTCTCTCTCAGGCTTACAAGCTCCGAGTGACGCCGCCACTCGGAGTGACGCCGCCACTCGGAGCTTGTAAGCCTGAGAGAGAAGACGGGGCTCACCTCCGAGGGATCGCGGAAATAACCTCGGGAATCTCGACTGGGGGAGGGACCCAACGGGTGTCACCGCAGGAGAGCAGGGCTTGTCTGTAGAGGTAAGATTTTCTTCTTAATTTGGTTTTCTTTGGTAAAATTACTCTAATGCTGTGCTAGCGTGCATAGAGTCCCAAATTGCTATGGAGACGGAGAATACTGAAGAGCTGTACTTCCTGCAGGGGTATATGTACTAGGGCTGACGTCAGATTGAAATCTGATCCATCTCCAGCTGCTATCAGGAGTACACTATACCCGTTGGTCCTGAGTCCATCTGCTACACACTAGGAAAGGTGCAATTATTCTTCATGGAGCATAAGTGAGAGGAGAAATAGGATCCCAAATTAAAAGAGAGGGTGAGACAGCTGAAGGCTCCGCTCATGAAATGAGTGCTTGCAGTGTGTAGATCACTCATACCAACACCCTCCACAATAATCTACCATCCAAACTCTTAAACCCGACTTCATGGCTCAGACAGCAGCAGACGCAGACAAACTACTTCCAAAGCATTTCTAATGTTGCAGTCCAGCATCAGTGCGCAGAGACACCACAGGCACAAGTGATGGAAAGTCTTTATTCTTCATTATACTGGAATTATCCAATCACACTCAAAATCAAATGCTCTTTCCACATGTCAGAAAGAAATTACTGTACAAACGTTCATTGTAAAACTAGAAGCTATAATTCCTGTTTGAGCAGCGGGTGCTACAAGAGTTGAAGATCAGTAGATTCTGTTTTCTGAGCTGCCATTTCAATCTCCCGTACATCGCTGAAAAACCCTCCCAATAATCAGAGAAATACGAGGCTTCTTGCATCACCTCCTTTTCCCCAGTGATTCCAAGTTTCTATATACATGCAGAGAAAATGATTTCCTCTATCAGTGGAACAACTTATTTCATAGATACCAGAGCACGTATGTCCAACGTCCCACAGCTATCTAGGCCAGAAGTCGAATAATTCCATTTTCTGCACCCAGGAGTAGCAGCCGTTTTGTGGGCAGGACAGCAAGGCTGGTCAGGGTGCCTCGGAAGTTCTCAGAACTCAGCTTGGTGATGCTATTTTGCCGCGCTGAAGGATCCAGCAGGGAGTAGATTCCGATCTTGTTGGCCACGGTGCCAGTCACAATCTCGGTGCCGTAGAGATCAAATGCATGGATGGGGTCGGAAATCGATTTGTACTGATGCACAGGTTTCTGTTCCAGCTCCTTCCAGACAGTAAGGGAGTGATCAGAGGAAGAACTGACCACCATGTTTCCTTCTGCAGCCTACAGAAAAGAGACACGAGTAAAACAAGCTGAAGGTACCCAGAGCTCATGTTCTGGCATTTGAATTCACAAGCATCTCTTTACAAGGGGGCTCAACCTTCAGCGCAGCATTCTACCCCCCCAGTCTTTTTTCCAGAGGGATGGGAGCGTGTGTGTAGGAGTTTGATCCTGCACCCCTTCTGGCTGCAGATCAGAGAGACTCTGCCCCTGGGCTACAAAAGCTATTCCCCCCATCTTAAGGAAAGTCATCTATATTAGTTTGGTTGTTCATATTCTTCCCTTAGGACTGTTACAGATTCATAGCAGAGCTGTGAGTCACTCAGCATGCAGCTCCGCATGTTTCCATAGTACAAACCCTCTTCCTGGAAGAAGCAGAGGATGAAGTAGCTCGGAGCTCCCACCAACAGCAGTACTCCTGTACGAGGCACAGCCCCCATCCTGCAGCTGCCTTTTACTTGGCACAGCCCCCAGTTTCCTGCAGCAGCTTTCAGCTAAAGTTTGCAGCAAGAGTTGGAAAATGTGGCAGCATAGTTTCTGAAATTGTATTTCACAGAAACATAGAAATGACTGCAGAACAGGACCAAATGGTCCACCCAGTCTGCCCAGCAAGCTTATTCCAGTATCTGCAGCACTGTGCAGGTTACCCTCATGCTCATCAGCTTCCCAGCAACCTCATTGGCTGCTGTTCCAATCCAATTCCCCTTTTTTTGATCTCTCTCTCTCTCTTGGGTTAATTTATATTTTTTTTCAGGTGGGGGGAGGGAAGATCGGTGCAAGGAATGCAGCAAGGTAGGTTGGCATGGGGATGGGATCACAACGAGGGAGAGAAGGACTGGAGATGGGGGAAACAGGAGATGAGGAAGGATGGAAGATTAAACTTATTACTCGTTAACATACTAGAAATACTCAGAGTTACATCATAAAATAAACATACAAATCAAATACACGAGACACTACAGAAGTAACTCTCACACCCTTCCCCACCTGCTGCAGATCTCCTCTCTCGCACTCATCCCTCTGTCCACTTCATATTTCATACTCATTGTCCCCTTCCATACCCTCATTTCCTCTTTCAGCTGGCCCCCTGCAGCAGACCATGCAATCAACCCTTTCAGTACTTCCCTATCTCCCCCACCCCGCATGATTCACCCCCTCACACTCCTCCTCCCTACTGACCCACTCATCTCACTTTTCCAATTGTCAGGCTCACGACGCTCCTCAACCCCCTTCTGCCCTACCCTGATCTTCCCAGTGACAAGCTGGGCCACCAGGAGCTGGCAGAGAACAGTTATGCCGCAAGCCACTCCTCCCCTGCTGCCTGGGATCCAAGTTGCAATGCAAACACATGGGACACCATCATGCCATGTGTTTCAAACTGTGAGCTGGTCCTGGGCAGAAGAGGAGGGTACAGTCTGAGGTACCACCACTCTCCTCCACCTCCTATCTGGTCAGCCCTTGGGGAAGAAGGGAGAATCATAACTCCATGCACGTGCTCAACTAGCCACTGCCCCTTCCTCTCCCCCCCCCCCCAAATCCAGCCTCTGGTCTCCCATGAAGGAGCAGCCAATTTTTGTGGCAGAATTCTGCAAGCCTTGCCTTGATTTCAGAATCATCACCTTAGACCAGGGCTCTGCTTATAAGCCCCTCCTACAAGGAGGGAGTGGGATTACAGGAGCTGCGAACTTCTACAATCTGTTCCTGGACTATCCCCTGCTGGGAAAGACCAGGACTGCCTAACAGGCAGAGTGATTCACTGGGCTGCAGGAAACACAATTCTACCTCTTTCCAAATCTTGATGTCTCCGGATTGTGAAAGCTATTTGTGACACAGCTGATACCCTTGGCCTCAGGCCACTCTAAATCACCTGTAGGCTGTTGCAAGCTGGCATCTGATTTCTCCTCAGGCATCTATTGGTCATGCCACCCGGTGGAGCTTCTGAGTAAATGCTGCTTATTTGGGGATGCACAATTATTTCAAATGAAAACTGCTTCTCATGACACAGATGATCCCATTAATGAACTGAACCTCCATTGTTTCATAAAACCTTTTGGGAACCTCCCTGGCACATGAGAGTCATGAGGAAAGAGCAATGACAGCTCTCAGTAAGGGGAATCTTTTGTTCCTAAAAGATAAATAAGGAAGGCATGTCCTTCTGAAACCATGCACCAGAATTCCAAGAGAAAAACAAAAGTCTAAATAAAAATCAGAATGCAGAATTAGTCCTCAAGGCTGGGCAGCGGTCAATGCTTCTCTGCGCTTGTAAACAAGCCCTGTGCAAACAGACTTTGTTTAACCTGTTCTGTGTCAAGGTGAAAGAAACCGTAACACTGGCTGCCGAGGCCAGGTAAATATGGACAAGGGTTACTCATTAGAATGAACTCATAGAAAATCTTTAGACAAATAAATCTAGTGGAAAAGAATGAGGGGTCCCATCCAACGGCTCCAGGGCTCTGCTTAGAATCACATACCTAGCATCTGACTGCTGAGGATCTCCAAGCACAAAGCAGCATCCTTGCTGCTGGCTTTCACACAAACACACACAAGCACCTCCCACTGCAGACTCTCACTACCGAGGCAAAGTGCAGCGGATTAACTCAGAGAATGGACGCTGCAACTCTCACCTTCATGTGCAGGATGTCGCCTTCATGAGCTGGCCACCCCCTCAGGATTAGGCCCGTCCTAGTGTCCAGCAGCACAATGAACCCGGAGGAATATCCAGCTACAACACTGCGGCCACTTGGACTCACAGCCAGATAACGGATTAGCCCAGCATTCATATTACTTGCCAGTTTGAACTCATGCTAGTGAGAAAAGCAGAATTTTGAAGGTTAAATAATAAAATATCAATTTAGGGCTGGGCCTGATGGACCCCAGCCTCACTCTCATCTATGCTAGGAGTCAGAGTAGTCCGTGATACCTTTAAATTGGATCAATATTAAGAGTAATGAAAAGATATCACAGTGCATGGGCTTTGGAGACCTCAGAAGCAAAGTATTTGTGCTTGTAATTCAAAGGCCTTTAAGCTGGGACTGAGCCAGTGTGGGAACTGTAGGACTCAGGTTTTCTGCTGACTGGAGACAGCTTGTGGGCAGATTAAGGGCCCATGGCTGCAGGGTTCTCAGGAGGAGCCCTGCTGCACGAGCCAAGGCCCCTGCCTGAGGACAGCTGAGAGGGGATAAATCCCTGGCTGGCTGAGAACAAAGGTTTCTGGTACCACATCCAGTCCTGACGGAGCCTGAAGGGGCAGAAGAAAACTTGTTGGGCCCTAATTTTGCTGCAGCAGCAGAAGAAAGTCTTGCCCTTGCCAGTCCTGCAACTGAGGCCAAGAAGTGGAGAGAAGGACAAGTACAAAGAGTGCCTCAATATTCCCATTTTCCCCTGAAAAGCAGCTTTGCAAATACAGAGAAAAGAAGGGGCGAGTAAAGGAAAAACACAGCCCAGTGAATCCGCCAGCTATAACTCCCCAGAGCTGGATCGGCAGGCCTGTTACTCTCCAGCAGGGATCTAAAAGACTGGACATTCATGCCTCGGTCTTGCTAGCTTTGGTAGATCAGGAGGTCGATATTCAAGAGACATTTAGATGGATAAAGGATAATTGGTTCTTACCTGATAATTTTCGTCCATGGAATACCCCAGATCACTCCAGACAAGTGGGTTTTGCATCTCTACCAGCAGGAGGAGGCAGAAAATAAAACCTTTTCAGGCACTGCTACATAACCAAGAGGGCCCCTCAATATTGACCAAGCCAATGTAGAGGAAAAAAACTCCCAACTCAATCAAATTTTCCCTTCTAGGGTGAACAGAGAATCCAGGGCTGGAGCCCTCTGAACTGGTCTTCACACCTGAAAAAAGGAACTGACAACAGACTAGCTCACTTGGTTCAAACTATACACATGCGGAAAACTCTGAATTCAATCACAGCTACAACAGTCTTTCAGTACTAAGGGGACGGGCCTCTGGACAGATCTGTGGTATTTCAGGAATGAAAATTAGCAGATAAGAACCAATTTTCCTTTCCTATTCATACCCCAGATCAGTCCAGACAAAAGACCCGCTTGCAAGACACTCTCGCCAAACGTCGAGTCCTCCCATGCCTGAACATTTAGTCAGTAATGTCTGGTGAAAGTGTAAACCACAGGCCATGTTGCAGCTCTACAGATCTCCTGAGGCGACACCAACTGACACTCCACCCAGGAGGCTGCTTGCGTCCTAGTAGAATGCGCTCGTAACCCTACACGTCCTTTACAAAGTTAGGCAGAAAAAATTGTCTCCTTTAATCAGCAAGAAATCATGGCTTTAGATGCCAGACATCCTTTCTTTGCACAAAGAAAACAAAGAGATGATCCGAGCGACAAAAACTGTTCATGATCTTAAGATACCACAACAGAATACGACAAACATCCAACAAATGAAGTTCTCTTGCCAGCAGCAATTCCCGCAACCAATTTGGAAAAGCGGGAAGCTCCACCATCTGGTTCACATGGAATGTGGAAACTACCTTCAGTAAAAAGGAGGGAACTGTATGCAGCATCAAACCATTGTCTGCAATCCTCAAGAAAGGATCTCTACATGGCAGAGCCTGAAGCACCGAAATCCACCTGGCTGAACAAATTGCCACCAAAAACCCCGTCTTCAAAGTGAGATCCTTCACCGTTGCCCTGCAAAGAGCTCAAAAGGAGGACCACACAGCACCCAAAGGACCAAGTTAAGATTCCATTCCAGACACAATTTTCACAATGGAGGCTGCAAATGCTTGACCCCCTTCAGAAAGCGAACAACATCTGGATGAGAGGCCAAAGACCTCCCCTGCAACTTACCTCTAAGGCAACCCAGGCTGCTACCTGAACCCGTAGCGAATTATAGGCCAACTCCTTTGACAACCCCCATTGTAAAAAGGCCAAAATGTGAGGTGGATCCATCTGCAACGAATCCAGATCTTCTTCCAAGCACCAGGACTCAAAAACCTTCCACACCCCGGAATATGCTAGGGAAGTAGCAGGCCTCCTAGTCTGCAGCAAGGTGGCAATAACCGGCTCAAAATATCCTTTCAGACACAAGCGTCACCTTTCACAAGCCAAGCAGTGAGACAAAAGTGATCCGCCCAATGTGAAAAGATGGGTCCTTCTTGAAGCAACCTTTGCAGATGAGCCAACCTGAAAGGGCCGTCTACTGAGAGATGAACCAGATCTGTGAACCATGGATGATGTGGCCACTCCAGAGCCACCATAATCACCCTCCCTCTATGCAACACAGGAAGTATCCTAGGAAAAGCCAGGGAGGAAACATGTAGAGCAGGATCCCTTTCAGTCAATGTAGAACCAGAACATCCATCCTCTTGGACCCAAAATCTTACCTGCGACTGAAGAACCGAGCCGCCTTAGCACTGTCGCACAACTCCATCAGATCTAACAGGGGGTTGCCCCACCTGGCGCAAATGAGGTTGAAAGCCTCAGAGGATAAATCCCATTCTCCCCGGTCCAGCTGTTGCCTGCTGAGGAAGTCTGCCTGCACATTGTCGACTCCTGCGACCTGACATTATTCCTTCCAGATGCAACTCCGCCCAGGCAAACAGCTCCCAAGCCTCCTAGGCTACCATGCGACTCTTCGTCTCTCCCTGACAACTGATGTACGCCACCATTAACACATTGTCCAAGAAGATCCTCGCCATCTTCCCACAAACCTGAAGAAGGAACGACAACAACACTCTGCTTAGCACCCTCATTTCCAGGCAATTGATAGATCAGACCTCTTCCATTGGCACCCACTGACCTTGCACCATCTATGCCTGACAGACTGCCCCCCAACCTTTGAGGCTGGCATCTGTGGTCACCACCACTCAGTCTGGAATCTCCAGGTCCACTTCTTTTTCCAAAATTGTGGCAAGACAGCCACCATGAGAGTCTGGATCTAGATTCTTTGACTCCTCCAACTATGGATCCAAACGGGATCAAAGCGCCTTCTGTAGTGCACGCATGTGCGCAAACACCCATGGCACCAAATCTAGTGTGAAAGTCATGGAGCCCAACACCTGTAAATAATCCCAGATCCTGGGCACCGCAAGGCATTATAGATGAGTTACTTGTGCCTGCAACTTCTCAATCCTGTATGAAGTCAGGAACACCCGGCCAATCCGCGCACCCAGGTATTCCAAGGATTGGATGGGCACTAGACGGCTCTCTCAGGTTTATAATCTAACCCAACCCTACGATCTGTCGAACCGACTGACAGTCTTCCTCCTCTGACTTTGCTCGAATAAGCCAGTCTTTCAGGTAAGGATGGACTAGAAATTCTCTCCCTTCTGAGAGCTGCCGCCGCCACCACCACCATCACCTTTGTGAATGTCCGCGCTGCTGTCACCAGTCCAAAAGGGAGAACCTGGAACTAGAAGTGCTGCCCTAATACCATGAACTTCAGAAACCTATGATATTCGCTCGTATGGGGATATGCAGGTAGACTTCTGTCAGGTCTAATGAAGTTAGAAACGCCCCCCTGCGAACCGCCGCTATCACCGTCTGCAATGTTTCCATACAAAAGTGTGGAACCTGCAATGACAGATTGACCTTCTGAAGATTCAGAATAGACCGAAAGGTGCCTTCCTTCTTGGGAACCACAAAGTAAATCAAGTACCTCCCCTGTCCCTACTCTGCAGGCGGTACTGGAACAATAGTGTCCAGCCTTTGCAGCCGAAGAAGCATGTCCCAAACCGCCTCTTGCTTGCTTTGAGATGAGCAATAAGACTCCAGGAAGGCTTCTGACTGGCACGAAAGTCAGTGACAGTTTGCAGTCATGCGCAACCCTCGGTGCGGCCAACTCCGCCACTGGAATAGTTGTCTTTTTGGTCACTGCCGAGACCAAAGCATCCACTTTAGGAATCAACAGGTCCATGGTCTCCTCTGTCAGTGGGTATAACAGCCATTGGCCTACCGACCTTGAGGCCCGCTTCAGGAGAATCCCACTCCCGATTCACCAACTTCTTCACCTTTTTTGGCACTGGAAAAGCCTTAGGAGGGCCACACAGTCCCCCTAGAAATGGGTGCATCCCTTCATTATCAGATTCCTCTTGGGTGCCCTTAATGCCTAACTCCTCCAGGACCTGTGGAATAAGAGGTAGCAACTCCTCCTTCCTGAACAATCGGACAACCCTAGGGTCATCTCCTTCCGCCGCCACCGGCACTTCATCTGTATCCTGAGCATGTTTGTCCGTGTCCAGATCAGCATCAGGATAGGAAAATTGGTTCTTACCTGCTAATTTTCGTTCCTGTAGTACCACAGATTAGTCCAGACTCCTAGGTTTTGCCTCCTCTCCAGCAAATGGAGACAGAGAAAGTTTTTCATACACTGCCACATAATACAAGGTGCCACCTGCAGTCCCTCAGTATTGATCTGTACCCAAGCAAAATCCAAATAAATGCCAATACAATAACTAACATCCCCTGAACGAGCAGTGGGAAGTGGAAACCTGGAACAGAAAACTGCACCTACACAAAAAGCTGTGTAGGACTAACAAAAGCTGTGCCATTCTTCAGACTAATCACAATAACAGATTGAGCAGACTCTCCAATTTTCCCCTTTCCTCTAGCGGGCGGGACGCTGGGCTGATCTGTGGTACTACAGGAATGAAAATTAGCATGTAAGAAGCAATTTTCCTTTCCTTGTATGTACCCAGTTCAGCTCAGACTCCTGGGATGTACCAAAGCTTCCCTAACCAGGGTGGGACTGAGAGAGTCCCGCTCGAAGAACACTCTCACCAAAACTCATGGCCTCTGGGGCCTGGACATCCAAATGGTAATGCCTGGCGAAAGTGTGCAAAGATTTCCAAGTAGCCGCCCTACAGATTACTTGCGGCGAAACTTGCTGACACTCGGCCCAGGAGGCTGCCTGCGAAACAGGGCTACCCTGAGAGATATGCGTGGAGCTAATAGCTTGTTTTAATCACCACGCAATTGTGACTTTTGACACCTTATGACCCTTTCTTGCATCACTCCACAGCACAAAAAGATGATCTGACAAGTGGAAGCCGTTAATGAAATGAAGGCACTGCAACAATGCCTGCTTCACATCCAAAAGGTGCAAATCTTAGGCCTGAGGCGTAGCAGGATCCAAACCAGGAAAGGATGGCAGCGCCACTGACAGATTTAAGTGGAAAGACACCACCTTTGGCAAAAAGGAACTGTCCTCAAGGAGACCCCTGAATCTGAAAATCTCAAAAAAGGCTCTCTACATGATAAGGCCTGAAGCTCCGAAATCCAATGAGCCGAACAAATTGCCTCCTGTAATATGAACGACGGAAGGGACCGGCCTCGCCTCATTGTGAGGACTTGCCACCGGACGCCGATCCTCTTGTGCCCCCCCCGAAATGGCCGCCCTCGAGTAGAAAACGGTCTCTGAGAGGCAAGAGGGAACCTCACTGGTCTTGATCTCCCATCGGAGCGAAACAGAGACCAAACCTGAAAGAATCTCTTAGCCTTGGGCTTGTCTTCGGGGAAATGGAGAGTCTTGTTATCCCCGAGAGACTGAATTAGCTGCTCAAGGTCTTCCCCAAACAAAAGGCGACCTTTGAAAGGCAGGGGCCCTAACTGCATCTGTGATGAAAAGTCAGTCAACCAGTTACGCAGCCAGAGCAACCTCCTAGCCGCTACCGCTGAAGCCAAAGCCCTAGAGGATGTACGCATCAAATCAGAGAGAGCATCCGCCATGAAAGCCACAGCAGCCTCAACACGCTCAGCCGTGTCCGTGCATTCCCCCGCCGTCAGAAGGTGCGCCTGCATCTGTTGCACCCAGCGGAGGCGCACACACTGCATAAAACTTGAACAAATGCTGCCCGTAACACCAAAGCAGAAACCTGAAAAATCCACTTAAGGCGTATCTCAAATTTGCGATCTTGCATATCTTTCAATTCCGCAGAACCAATCACGGATATAGTGGTTCCCTTAGTCACCGCGGACACAGCAGCATCAACCTTCGGGAGAGCAAACCATTCCAAGTCCTCCTCAGGAAGTGAATAAAGCTTTCCCATGGTCCTAGCAGCTTTCAAACCAGCATTTGGCGTCCCCTATTCCGCATCAAGCAACTTCCTAACCGACTTATAGAATGGGAATGAAGCTGGGGGACCCCTCACCCTGTCAAGGACCAGGTCCATCCCTTCTAAATCCATATCGCCCTGGGGCATTTTAACTCCCAACATGTGAAAGGCTAACAGGAGCAAAACCTCCAATTTCTCCCTCTTGAACAAGCGAACCTCCTTCGGATCCTCTGACCCGGGAGGAGAGATCCCCAGGTCGTCCCCCATACTTGTATCACCGGTCGCCGGATCAACCAGTTCTCCATGGCCAGGCTCTTCCCCTGTATCCCTGGGAGCTTGTTCAGATCCAGCAGAGCCAGATCCTGGGGGTCAAGTAGCCTTCAAGGCCCCACCCCCTCTCTCCCTGATGGTGCGGGAACGGCCGCCGAAAAATCCAAGATGGCCGCCGTTCCTGTGCTGTCTGAGAAAGAACCAGCACAAAAGACAGAGCCCCTGCCGAGCTGCGACGCTGCTTTGCGGGCAGAGGAACTCCAGAGGAGCCCTCACCGCCTTCTGAACAAGTCGCGCAGAGACATGCACGGTTCAGCCGCAATCATGCTGAACCACGGGCCATGCTAGAGAAAGGAGCCCAAGAGGGGAAACCTGAAAAAAAAAAATCCCAAAAGAACAGTCCTCCCCCCTCCCCCCAAGAACAGGACGATCTTACTGGCAAGCTGATGAGGAAGTCGCCTACACCGCTGTGCTGCTGTCTGTTTTCTTTTTTAAACTTTCTCAAAAAAAAAAAAAAAGACAGACTTAGAGCCTGAACAAAAAAGGAACAGGCAGTCTCAGGAAAGAAGGGGAAACGTAAAACCAAAAAAACCCTCTTGGAGCCTGCAGCCGCCTGAGTGGCATCGTGAGGAGAGGGATCTGGACAACCAGATGTACACCCCACGGGCGCACAGATGGGCACACAAAAGGGTGACAACCACAAGAAATCCTGAAGTAACCAAAAGAAACCCCCAGGAGGAAGGCTCTAAAGTATACAGTCCTAGAAAAAAAAAGCACAACTGCAGGTTTTACAGCCTCTGCTATCTGCTGGAGACAGAGAAATACCGAGGAACTGCAGGTGGCACTGGGGTTTATGAGGCAGTGTCAGTAAAACTTTCTCTGTCTCCATCTGCTGGCAGGGATGAATAACCCAGGAGTCTGGACTGATCTGGGTACGTGCAGGGAACGGGAAATTAGCAGAGTCGCCCGATCGCCGTAAGAATCGGGTTAAAGCTTGCCACCCCACCACGACCCCGGATTAGCTCAATCTACTCTTCCCTTTCCCTAAAGAAAAATGGCAAACAAGCTCTGTCCATCCTTCAGGGCGAGGGAACTGGGACCCCCAGATTTCAGTCCTGTCAGGCAATGAAGGACGGAGCAATAAAAGGTCCCCAACCCCCTGCTCGTCCACCTCACAGACCAGGGGGATGGCCCCACTGGACTTGCCTTGATCTTCTAGTCTTATGCTTTGTTTTGCTTTTTTTAAATCTCAGACTGCAGGCTTTGCACCTCCACAATCTGCTGGAGACAGAGAAATACTGAGGGACTTCAGGTGGCACCTCAGGTTATGTGGCAGTAAAACTCTGTCTCCATCTGTCTCCATCTGCTGGAGGGGAGGCAAAACCCAGGAGTCTGGACTGATCTGGGTACGTACAGGGAACGGCATCCATATCCCCCTATGGACAACCATCCACAGCACCAGTGTCCTCCAAATCATTCGCCGAATCCTCCTGCAGATCACCAGATTCGTCCTCATCCTGACCTGCAGCACGCCCCAGACCCCAAGCCTTCAGAACCCCCTGCTGGGGCCATCTTCACTCTCTTAGAGAAGCTCCATGGCTGTTGGTCCAGGGTCCGATTCCTCCCTGCCCCCTTCTTTGCCAAATAGGCTTTGTAAAAAGAGCAGAACAAAATCTGAGAGGTTTTCCATCTCAGCAGAGTCCTCGGCTTGAATGCTGACATCCAACTATACCCCCTGTTCCTGATCCTCTGTTGCTTGAACCATCGGAGATGGAGGGAGTCCCTAGGCATCCTGGAAGCCACCTGCTTCCTTATTCAATGCCTCAATTATATTAGCTGCATCTGCAATTCCCCCAGGGACTTCTGTAGCAGGTCCTGCCGACCTCCTGCTGTCTGCCTCGGAGGAGTTTCCCCCTTGCCCTGATGCACAGTCAGAACAGATCGCAGCTGAAATAAGCCGGCCATGCCACGAGCTGCAAGCCTTTCAGGATCCCCCGTGGAGAGAAGCCTGCGCCGTCTTTTCAGAGCACGTGGCCCGATCGCAGCACCGCATGGTTAATGAGGCCTGCCAAGAAGCTTGATTGCAGGAGTTCTGCCGCTGGCACGATCCAGCCTCTTCAAACTGCTCTGGACTCTGGGGCTGATGAGGGCCTGAAAATCTTACTCCCCATGGTGCTTTCAGCTCCTGCTGAAGCCTCCCAGTGCCAACAGGCCTTGCTGGCAAGCCTAGCCTTTTTTTTTTTTAATTAAAGACACAGCTCTCTTTCAAGAGAAAAACCCTTACTAAAAAGGTATTACTTCCCTGAATCTGGATGAAGGCCGAGGGGAGCAGACCACAGGAGAGAGGGAGCCAGACCACTGGCTATCAATCGCTCTGAATGTAGAAGGCAGAGACCAGACAGCCCTCTCTACCTGAGGGATGGCCCACTAAGGTGCCTAACACCTCAGGGAGAAGCCCTTCTGATAACCTCTCCCATCTGCTGGAGACAGAGAAATACTGAGGGACTGCAGGTGACATTCTGTTATGTAGCAGTGCCTCAAAGTTTTGTTTCTCTGATTCCATCTGCAAAACCCACTTGTCTGGACTGATCTGGGATACGAACAGGAACTGAAAAGTTATCCGTCTAAAAGGCTAGCCGGAGATATTCAGCATCATATGCACCTAAAATGTAGGTGCATAAGTCGGAGGTGTTCTGGAGGCGGGCCAGAATTAGCCGCATAAGTTATGATATTTGGAGTTAGCTGCTTAACCAATCCAGCTAACTCTGGCCCCTAAGGCTGTCCTAAAATTAGCTGGTTTGACATAACCGGCTAACTTTAAGATAGCCGAGGATATTCAGCAGCGCGGCTCCCCATTAAGTTAGCAGGATAGCGATATCCGGCTAACTTAACTAGACGCTCCGCAGCTGAATATCAAAAACCTTGTTACGATTAACACTAAGCTTGATGAGAACACCTAGGGGTTGGATTAAGTTTGGGATATCCAGAAAGGCAGAGATGAGGAATGGCATCCTACAAAGTGCTGAAACTGAGAACCTCCATTTTGCTTTCACCTGGAAGGGAGTATGGTTAGTCTGATAAAAAGAGATGAGAATAGAGACTGTGCCCAGTGTATTATGTGCTTTGTTACAGGAAAAGGGAATACCTGCAGTCCTGCTTTCCGGTGATCTATAAATCGCAGAACAGAGTCAGCGCTTGCAAACGTCACACTGCAGTATGGAGAAGGCATGGTGGCAACAGCAGTGATGGGGGTCTTGCTGTCTGCAGGCTCATATGTAGAGAGAGTTTTACCTTTTAAAAAGGAAACAAATATCAGAGAGCAGCAGCACTACAGAATTGCACAAATGCTGAAAAGAAATTCACTGTCAAAACCATTAGAGCTGCTACCCAGAACTGCAAGGAACGCTGGGTGGAGACTGCACTGCCAGGTACCACAAGCAATGTCTGACGTTGCCAGTGCAGGACTCTCTCTCCTTGTCACATTTACTGGCATGAAACAAAAATGACAAATATGTAGCATTAACAAGGGAAGAGAGGGCTAGCAGAAATATATATATATATATATATATATAATGGTGAGATATTTATACAGAAAAATGGAGGGACTGATTACAGCCCCACCAAGAAAACGGGGGATGGAAGAGCACTACGTGCGGCCAGCATGGGGGATCTCAGTGGAAAGACTCCAAGAGTTATCTATCCACAGATCCTTATGTTAGGGAGGACCCCAGGCTTCTCTCCAGGTGGCTGCAGATCCTGATTGCTGTCAAAGAGTACAAGCTCATAAGAACATAAGTTGCCATACTGGGTCAGACAGAGGACCCATCAAGCCCAGCATCCTGTTTCCAGCAGTGGCCAATCCAGGCTAGAAGTACCTGGCAAGTACCAAAACACTAAGTAGATCCCATGCTACTGATGCCAGTAATAAACAGTCGCTATTTCCTAAATCAACTTGATTAATAGCAGTTAATGGACTTCTCCAGGAACTTGCCCAAACATTTTTTTAAACCCAGCTAAGATAAATGTCTTAACTAGATCCTCTGGCAACGAATACCAGAGCTTAAATTATGCTTTGAGTGAAAAAGAATTTTCTCTGATTAGTTTTAAATGTGCTACTTGCTAAATTAATGGCATGCCCCTAGACCTTGTATTATCTGAAAAGGTAAACAATTGATATAGATTAACCCATTTTAGCCCTTTGTGATTTTGTAGACCTCTATCATATGCCCCCTCAGCCGTCTCGTCTCCAAGCTGAACAGCCCTAACCTCTTTAGTCTTTCCTCATAGGGAAGCAGTTTCATACAGTTTATCATTTTGGTTGCCTTTCTCTGTACCTTCTCCAGTGCAACTACATCTTTTTTGAGATGCGGTGACCAGAATTGTACACAGTATTCAAGGTGGGGTCTCACCATGGAGCGATACAGAGGCATTATGACATTTTCCGTTTTATTCACCATTCCCTTTCTAATAATTCCCAACATTCTGTTTGCTTTTTTGACTGCTGCAGCACACTGAACCGACGATTTCAATGTGTTATCCACTATGACACTCAGATCTCTTTCCTGGGTGGTAGCTCCTAATATGGAACCTAACATTGTGTAACTACAGCAAGGGTTATTTTTCCCTATATGCATCACCTTGCACTTGTTTACATTAAATTTCATCTGCCATTTGGACATCCAATCTTTCAGTCTCACAAGGTCCTCCTGCAACTTATTGCAATTCACTTGTGATTTAACTACTCTGAATAATTTTGTGTTATCTGCAAATTTGATCACCTCACTCACTGCACTTCTTTTCAGATCATTTATATATATATTGAAAAGCACCGGTCCAAATACAGATCCATGAGGCACTCCACTGTTTACCTCTCTCCACTGAGAAAATTGACCATTTAGTCCTACTCTCTGTGGCCGATGCAATAAATTTTGCGGAAAGCGGGCGCTGACTTTTCAGCACCCGCTTTCTTAGCACATGCATGGCGCCCACAAGGGGGGCGCCATGCAATATGCAGATTAGGGGGTCACGGCGGCTGCTGGTTATGAAGACTGACGCCGAGTTTACCGGCGGTCTGCTGAGGGTTTTGTTTTTTTTTCTTTTATTGAAGAAGTACCGAAAAGCATTTTTTTCTGCTTTTCTGTACTTCTTCTACGTGCGCTCAGCTATTAACGCTGAGCGCACGTAGAAGAAGTACACTGTAGAAGAAGCGCACTGTATTGCATCGGCCCCTGTTTCCTGTCTTTTAACCAGTTTGCAGTCCATAAATGGCCATCTCCTCCTATCCCATGACTTTCTAATTTTCTTAAAAGCCTTTCATGAGGGACTTTGTCAAACGCCTTCTGAAAATCCAAATACACCACATTTACCATTCACTTTTATCCACATGTTTATTAACCCCTTCAAAAAAAAATGTAGTAGATTGGTGAGGCAGGACTTCCCTCATGTAAATCTATGCTGGCTGTGCCCCATTTACCCATACCTTTCTATATGTTCTGTGATTTTATTCTTTAGAACAATTTTTCCCAGCACTGAAGTCAGGCTCTCTCTCATTTAACATTTCAGTTATGCACAGACACTGGAGATTGTGGTTTTGAAAGGAAGCTCAGTTTCTCTCTTCCCTCAGACACAGTGCTCTGCTCTTACCTGTAAACTGGTCCCAGACGTGGATTGCACTGTCACAGCTCACCACATGCTGCACAGCCTCCAGCTGACCCACATAGAAGACAGATTTCCTATGCTCAGTGTAGATTAACCGGGCTTCAATCTCCCTCATGCCGTCGCCATAGTTGTATAAAGGCCAGAGACGGACAGTTTTATCTTTGCTGCCGCTCAGGAAAAAGTCTTCGCCGTTCAGAGGCATGACACTCTTGATGGCCCCCGAGTGGCCCACAAAGCTCTGCAGCTTGATCTGATGGAAGTGGAAGCGTGCCTCGTGCTGGCTCACGCCTATCTCGTACTGCCAGTACGCCAGCCAGTTCCCGCACAGCATGCGGGTGCTCCTGGGTAAGTCCTGCTTCAGAGTATTCTCATCATGTCCAGGAAGGAACACGTCCGCCCCTGCACTCGCAGCTGTCGCGCAGCCTCGGTCAGGCTGAATGTCGCTGGCTACCTGAATCCGGTTCCCAATCAAAACACTTCCAAAAGTGCCAGACTGGTTTTCAGGTTCATGGCTGGGGAAGGGAGGCCTCAGAAAGTGGGGAGATAGTGCTGGGTCGTGACTGCAGGGATCTGGGCTTCTTGGACTCACACTCTCCTGGTATAAAGTTGTCATTTTCCAGAGCAGCTCATGGTTTGGTACAATCTTCTGCATTGCAGCATCTCCTTAAATTTGAAAAAACACACATACAGTCAAGTCCTGAAAAAAAAAGAGAATCCCTTGTACTCACCAGCCCATTGCACTTCACCTGAAACATTTCCTTGCTGTGCAGCAGTCCTGAAAAACATCTTTGGTGAAGCCCCTGCCATTCCCGCCCACCTTTTATCAGGAGCCTTCATTCCTCCCCAATACCCGACTCCCAGCTCAGGTCACAAGAGAATTTAGTACCTATGAGGCAAGAGAAGGGAATGTAGGTGGCATAGGCCATCTCAGGGTTGTACACTTTCTCCAGCTCTTCCAGCACAGAGAGGTCGACAGACAGCACCGTCCCATCTGGGCAATGGAGGTCCACTAGCAGTGGCTCAGCGCAGCTCCCAATCTCCAGCTTCAAACCCTGTGGTAAGGACAAACAGCACTGAGCAAGATTCCCACTGATTCCCCCCCCCCCCCCCCGCATCCCAGTGCCAGAACCTTGGGCCCTACACTCCCCTCACTGCACTGCTGCCAGCCCAACGAGAAGACCTTCCAACATTCATTTATATTAAAGCAATAACTAAAAAAGGACAATGTGGGAACACAAATAGTTTTCAAACAACAATTCAGAGCATGCTTGAACATTTGCCACTGCATGCACACATTTGTGAAGGACTCTACATAAAGAGAGAGTAATTTGCTGTAGTTTAGTGTAGAAAATGGTTTTCTTTTTTCCTTAATCATTTACGCTTTATGTTCTTTCAAGTTGCTCTTGGAATTTACACGTGAGACTGTATAATTAATTAAAAATAATTCAAACAAAACCACAATCGAGAAAGCATCAAACCTGCTCGTGGACTTGCTGGAGAAGTGAGAAGGTGCTGAAGAAAATCCGTAAAGTCTCACCCAGGTGCTGCTGCACCATCTCTGCTCCAATTCTCAAACAGATCAAGGCGATGAGGCTGCAGCTTTTTTCACACAGAGCAATCCGTGCCTGGGGACCACTGGGGAAACTGAACATGCATGGTTTATCCTTTACTGCTCCACACACCTCCCTCTCAATGAGAAATCCTTTGCAACAGCAGCAGTGTACCATGGCCAGCACCCAAGCAGTCTGGCAGTGTGAGCTTCCTCAGTAATGCCCTGACACTGTCAGCCGGGGATGCTTGACAATATGATCTTCCTCATAGCAGTGCCCTGTCATTCTCAGTCAGGGGCTCTGCCAGTGTGATCTTCCTCACAGCAGTGCCCTGTCACTCTCAGTCAGGGGCTCTGCCAGTGTGAGCTGCCTCAGTAATGCCCTGACACTGTCAGCCGGGGGATGCTTGACAATATGATCTTCCTCATAGCAGGGCCCTGTCATTCTCAGCCGGGGGCTCCAGCATTTTGGCTTATGAGTTTATCATCTTTCTACACAGCAGTGCCAGGTTTGTGAGGTTCTCTCTTGGCCTGGCTGTTTTCTTCTTTTCTGAACCTCTGGCTCAACTGAAACTGACCTCATGGGCTACAATATCATGAGCTTTCATTCCCAGCCCAGCCATTGACCAAGACCCACATACCACAATTCCTTCCAGAATCTGGCTAAAATGGACCCAGAGTCTGGTCATGAGGTGGCACTCTCATGCAGCAATCGACTCCTTCCCCTGCAAGTTTAATAGAAAGTCCCTCGATTCCAAACAGAGTAAAAGAAGAAAAGACCAACTCAGTGACACGCCTTCCGAACATACACAATTACCTGGTGGTGGGAGAGGTCAGGAACCCCAGGACAGGAAGGAGGACGTCCTGGTTGATTTTGGGGAGAATGTCCATCAGTGTAGTGTCCGACAGATAAACGGTAATCTTCTGCGTTATAGACACGGCTGCTAGTAATGCAGCTTCTTTCCGACTGTTTAACCGGCCACCAGCACTCGGGGAAACCTGCATCAGCAGAGTGAGAAAATGTTCTTAGGAATACGATTTAAGTCCCAAACACCCCTCTTAGTTCTCTCCTCATATCTCTGCAATTTACCATAGAACAGATACAAGAGGAAACCTGTCAAATCTGCTGGAAAGACTGAGCAAAGGAGCATGCAGTCATCACTGGGGCAGGCAGGCAGTACTTTCTCAAACTGGACTGCGAAAGCCTCTGGCCCTCCCCTGCCACACCACCGTCAGGCCCAGCACTGTACCTCACTCTGTCATCCCAAAGCTTCAGTCCTGTCTCCTGCTTGGCAACTCCCTCCCAGCTCTGCCGCCAGAAGAAATGACTGAAAGCACTCAGTTTCCCAGGCCAAGAGGTTTAGCATGGTCAGCTGAAAGGGACACACCAAGAACCAGAGACCCTGCCTTCTTGCAGCACATTTTTCAAGATTCATTGTCAATTATGTGGCAAATTTGCATAAAGATTCATTGTTTAGTATGCAAAAACATTTTTTTAAACCATTTATGTTTGCTTTAAAATAATATATAAACTATATACAAATGAAAAATGTATCAAGTACAAAAAAAATCAACAATTTACTAAGTAAAGATGAGTTACAAACTGTGAAATATCATTTTGTTTTGAACTGAAATAGTGCAATGATCCTTTTTATATTTTTGAGAAAGTCCTTGTCATCTTTCAGTATATGAGCTTCTCTATTATAAAAATGCCCTCAGCATTAGCAGTTTATCATGCTGTTAATTACACAAATATGCGTGCGTGTAGAAACATGATGGCAGAAAAAACCATTACAGCCTATCTAGTCTGCCATCCACACCAACTACTCAGCTCTACAACCCCTAGAACTCCCTCAGAGATCCCCTGTGCTTAGATTCCACCGCTTCCCCCGGGAGGCCGTTCCACACATCCACCACCCTCTCTGTAAAGAAAAACTTCCTAAGATTACTCCTGAGTCTACCCTCCTTTCACCTTTTATCTCATGACCCCTGCTTCTAGAGACTCCCTTCTGTTTAAATGTCTCCATCATATCTCCCCTATCTCACCAAGGGTGCTCAATCAATTTATAAGTTGTCTATGCAAAACCATGTCAAAGGCCTTACTGAAATCCAAGCACAGTACATCGAGTGCTCTCCTGTGATCCAATCCTCTGGTCAGAAATTCATCTGACAAGGTTCACCTCTGGTAAAAGCATGCTGCCTCGGATCTTGTAATCAATGGATTCCAGAAACTGCACTCTCCTCGGTTTTAAAGCAGCAATGCCATTAGTTTGCTCAGACTAACTGGCCTGCAGTTTTCAGCCTTCTCCTCACTTCCAATTTTATGAAGAGGAACCACATCTCCGGAACTGCCTTTCCATTCCCTTCTCTAAGTCCCCTTATTACCCTCGGATGGATCCCGTCCGGCCCCAAGCTTTATCTACTTTAAGTTTAGGTAGCTTCTCACGACACATTGTGCTGAAAATTGATTGAGGTTTACCTCACTCCCAATCACAGGAACATTGTGAATGTGGTCAGAAAAAGAGCCA
The DNA here is from genome assembly GCF_901001135.1 of Rhinatrema bivittatum. Lineage (NCBI taxonomy): Eukaryota > Metazoa > Chordata > Amphibia > Gymnophiona > Rhinatrematidae > Rhinatrema > Rhinatrema bivittatum. Next base: position 161,808,798 of record NC_042622.1, on the reverse strand, counting down.
AGTGGTCCGTCCACTCTGCCCAGCAATCTTTTTTTTGTTTTAGGGTAGTAACTGCTGTCCGTGCAGGTTACCCCTTTTCTTCATTTCCAAACCTTAGCCACGAGGGATCCTGTATGTTTATCCCACACCATTCTGAATTCCATTAGCGATCTTGTTTTCACCGCTTCTTCCGTGAGGGCTTTACAGGCATCCACCCCACTTTGGGGCCGAAGGAATAAAAGGTGCGGTAAGACGGGCGCTCGCTTCCCTAATGCATGCACTGCCATTTCTCCTGGGCGCCCGATGCTATATTTAAATGAGCTGGTGCGTGAAAACGGATGCGCTAGGGAGAAATTGTGCATCCCTAGCACTCAAATGTATCGGGCGCCCAGGAGACGTGGCTGAGCGCTTACATACTGCTACGGGCGCTCAAGAATTAATGGAATGGATAGATTACAAAAAAAAAAAAAACCCTTTTCAGGATACACAATATACATGCAAATAGCAAGGGGTGAAATTGTCCTGGAGCTTGTATACTGTACGTCCAGAAAATTGTTTTTTTGTAATCGATCAATTAAGGGTAGCAAATGCCGCTCCATGCAGGTTACCCCCATGTTTCTGTTAAGGGTAGCAACTACCACTCCATGCAGGTTACCCCCATGTTTCTGTTAAGGGTAAAACTGACGCTCCATGCAGGTTACTCCTTGCCTTCTGTCAAGGGTAGGAACTGCTGCTCTGTGCTGGTTACCTCTCATGCACCCTTTTAATTTACAACTCTAGTCTTTAGGGATCCATAATGTTTATCCCATGCCTTTTTGAATTCATTTACTGTTTTCGTCTTTATCACCTCTTCTGGAAGGGCACTCCAGGCATCCATCACTCTCTCCATGAAGAAATATTTTCTGATGTTGGTTCTGCATTGCCCCCCTTGAGTTTCATTTTATGACCCCCTAGTTCTACTGTTTGCTTTTCAACACAAAAGGTTTGAAGATCATGCATCATTAAAACCTTTCAGGTATCTGAAGGTCTGTATTATATCTCCCCTGCACCTCTCTCTTCCAGGGTCCTTCAGCCTCTTCTCATAAGTCTTCCGATACTGACCCCACACCATTTTGGCCATCCTTCCCTGGACCGCCTCCATCCTGTCTCTATTCTTTTTGAGATATGGGCTCCAGAACTGAACGCAGTATTCCAGATGAGGCCTCAATAACAACCTGTACAGGAGCACTATCATGTCCTTTTTCCTGCTGGTTATACCTCTCTTTATCAGTCCAGCATCCTTCTGACCTTAAGTCATCACCTTGTCACATTGCTTTGCTGCCTTCAGATCGTCAGACACTATCACCAGAAGCTTCTCTGCTGGTCCTTGTATCTCAGTCTTTCACCCCTCATCACACGCAGCTCCTTTGGATTACCATACCCCAAATGATTGACTGCACTTCTTGGCACAATCTCAGCTGCTACACCTTTGACCACTCCTTCAGCTTTCTTAGATTACTTCTCATTTTCTCTTCTCCTTCAGGTGTATCTGCTCTGTTGCAAATCTTCTTGTCATCTACAAAAAGACAAACTTTACCTTCTAACCCCTGCACAAAACAAATTGCTCACAAACATAGTGAACAGACTACAGTCTGCTGACCAGCAGCCATCCAGAAGAGAAGGAACCTCGTACATAACAAAGATAGGACGGGCAGAAACAGAAGAAGCTGACCAGGTAAAATAGGTTGCTTTATAGTAACTGAAGGATAAAAACAGTGTAAAGAAGCATTCCTCTCTTCCTCCCCTTGGCATACTCAAGTCACTTCCTCCCAGCAATACTGACCAGGTAACTGATGTAGGGCAGGTACTGGTAGGTAAGGACAGGTTCTCCATAAAGGTGCGCCACATGCATCAGGCAGTCTAGGACAGGTTTGGACACCTGGTCCCCGAGCACCAGCCTCTTCTGATAAATGCTTCTGTCGAGGGGACTGCTGTCATGCCCACTCTGCACAAACTGCTGCTTGTGGGGACCTGTGGGGATAAAAAGCAACCCCCCCCCCCCCACGAGAAATCTTTAACAGAACTCCACAGTACAGAAGATCTTCGGCAGGAGCTGGGGAGGGGACGATGGGAGCATTTACTTAAGAAATGCCTGCACTTTCCTTTGGTCATCTGATGTCACATTTTTACTAGTGATGTGATCTAGTGGTCAGAGTTAAAAGAAAGAGTTCAAGAACGGCGGAAGATTAAACTCCCTTCCTCTGCCACTGACCTGTTATCTCATTTTCCCCGCTCCTCCTCTGGTCCCCTGACTGCTCTCCTGCTCCCTTCTGGAAGTAGCTATCTGCAGGGGCATTTACCTTAGGGCTATCGGGGTGTCTGTTTTCAAGTGCTCTGATCAGGACATGCCTTGAGGAAAGCAGCTAAATTATTCAAAAGTTTTAGCAGCAGTATGTGAAAGAGAGCGAGGAGAGGAAAGATATAGGTTGCTTGCGTGAGTAACATGATGCTTAACACACAGCTGTAAGTCTACAGATCACAACTTTTCTGTAATTGCGTGGCTGATGAAACTTCAGACTGGGAGCACTGGAACAATATAAAAGGACATTCTTCCTCTCTCTCTCAGAGGTAATAATGGGAGTGACGTGGGCATAAGTGAGGCCGGCGGGAACGGTTGTAATCTGAGATGAATAAAGGCCATGTATCTAGGAGTTTGGCTGCCCTTTTGTGAGTGGGGTTGGAGGCAGAGCCCAGTAATGGAGAGTAAAAGCTGGAATTGCCTCCAGTCCCCAAATATCTTTCATTCAGTCCTTCCAAAAACTGAATGTTTCAGTACACACTAGATAGCAGCTGAGTATCCCCTTGTGCAACAGATACCCGAGATGAATTGCGCCCCCCCTATTCTAGCACCTTAACTTTACACAGCGGTGGAGAAAATGATTAATCGTTTCTTCGCCTCCCGCGGATATTCAGGAAGCCGACCCAGTCCACCTCCTTCCAACCAGGCCTGTGGGCTGATGCCATTTCCATGTTCTGGCCACATAGGCCAACACCTCCTCCCTCTTTTCTGCTCGCATGCTGGGAATTATGTAAATTAGGTGGATTATAATTGATACGAGCACTGAGGATCAAAGTTATGCAGACACATAACTGTGTGATACCTTGGGGAATACCTAGCAAAGCTGAAAAACATTCCCTGCTCATTTCTCATATTTAAAGGAAGTGGTACAAAGAGCAATGCGTTGCTTTTTACCTTGACTAAAGAATATCATTTACTGCGGATACTGATAATCGTATGTTGATTTTATTTTGCTGCATGAGACCTACAGCCTAATTTTAGGATAGACAACGTTAAAACAAATATATCAAAATAACTAATTAAGCTGGATCTGCATCTAAAATGCACTTCAGCCGCTCTAACAGTGCCCCTGCTCTTCAACGCACATCCCAGGACAGACTTAGAAGAGCTGATAGAGAGAATGCCTGAGCAGTGTCTGGTGGACTGAAGCTCATCTCCCAGCTCTATGGGAATCTGGACACCTCCTATATAAAAGTCTCTCCGTTACCTGCCATGAAGCACCTCCAAATAGAGGTGAAAACAGCAAGAGAAATCAGAGACATGGGACATGAAGAAAGGATCCTCAGTGCCAAAGATGTGAAGGAAAAAACCCTTGAGATCAACTGGACTCTATAGTATGGCGTGCACTCCTGGAAGATGTGGGGAAGACAGGAACAGTTATGGAATGCAAAAGGACGTGGGATAAACCCAGCGGATACCTAATGCCTAAAGGATGGAAATGAAGAAACGGGATAATCTGTGGTAACTTTACATGAGGGTAACCCGCACAGGGTGGCAGTTACAACCCTTAATATCTTGCTGGGCAGACTGGATGGACCTTTTGGGTCTTTACCTGCCGTCATTTAATACATGACTGGGTTACTATATAGCAGGAAATAGATGGACTTTACAGTGGTTAAGTACCATCACATTCTGCAGCTATTTTCAGATGGGTCAGCTCTTTACTCTCGGCCATGCCTTGTATCCCTGTACTGAACAGGAAAGAAGGGAGGTACAAAAGAATATCTAGGACATGGCGGCCATCTCCAATCCTCAAAAGCCACAAACAGGCCTGGTTTTCAGGACAGCCATAATGAAGATGCATGAGATATATCAGCGTACAATGAAGGCAATGCATGCAAATCTAACTCATGCATCTTCATTGTGGCTGTGCTGAAAACCAGACCCATTTGTGGCTCCTGAGGACCAGGATTTGCTGCCCCTGATCTATGAGGTAGTTCAGTTCCCTGTAATTGAAGCCTGCAGAGAATCTGGGTTTGGTTCTGCCATGGAGTCATCTACCAGAATCGTAAGCATTTCCTCAGTCTACTATGATGTTGCAAAAACATACGTACTTAAGTCATGTTAAAGCTTTTATGTCTTTTTGTGCTTTGTTTCTTAGTTGATAAAAATGTAATTGGGGGGGAAAAAAAAGCATGACTTTGGTCTCAACACTCAGGTCTGCTCTGACCATCGCTTACTAGTGACGGATGTGAGGTGGTGGTCAGGTTTCCTGCTGGGATACCCGTATATTAGGGCAGATCCCTCTCTATCAGTACCTGGGCTTGGGATCCAGGAGACAGAGTTCTACTGGGTAAGTGCTGGAAGAGCTGTAGCCCTCAGTGATACATTCATAGCTCCTGTGTTTTGTAGCGTGTCGTTTTCTTTCTGTACTTGTAGATAACGGTTACCCTCTGTTTGCCTTCCTCTAAAAAGGCGGCACAACCGTGCCCATCACTCCACCAGGTCCCCGACTCAGTGTACCTTCGGGCAGCTGAAAAGCTGTTTCACCAGAAGCTTTTTCTCGACTTTGGGACAGTTAAAGTCAGCATAGTGTGCTGCATGTTGCACAACATGAGTGACCGCCAGCATCTTCCCCGGCTGAAGAGAGGAGTACAGAGGACGGAGACGAGCTCTCTGCAGATGTAGCATCCTAGTGAGGCTCCACAGCGTCCCCATATATCGGCTAAGAGTTCTCTGGTAAATATGTGGTGTGTAGTGTTGTTCTAACATACAGCAGCCGATGAGATTTTGAGATGTGTTGAGAGCGTTTGTGGTGTTTGTCCTCTGCGATGGTGCTTTTACTGTCTATTTTATTTTAAAGAAGCTTCTCTGATGAAGGTGCTCCAAGGCACGGCTTAGCTTGTTCTTGCAGATGGGGCCCATTTGCATCCTGCTCCTACTTTTTCAAAGCTACTTTGCCCTGGTTTATGTAGATCTGAATCGAGGGAGTGGTACTTCCTTGAAATAACAGAAAGGTGGGTGGGGACATCTGAAGAGAGCACATTACCCTTTTCTAACCAGGACCTCTGTTCATCAAGATGGCAGAAATGAGGTTTGTTGTAAAGACTGAGGCATATCACACTGCTGTAAAGGGGTGTGTGTGTGTGTGTGTGTGCTGTAAAGGGGTGTGTGTGTGCGCGTCTGTGTGTGTGTGTGCGCGTGCGTCTGTGTGTGCATCTGTGTGTGTGTGCATCTGTGTGTGTGCGCGTCTGTGCGTGTGTGCGCGTCTGTGCGTGTGTGCGCGTCTGTGCGTGTGTGCGCGTCTGTGTCTGTGTGTGTGTGCGCGTCTGTGTGTGTGTGCGCGTGTGTGTGTGCGTTCCATGGATTCCAGTGGAGCTGGGAGCCTGCAAATGAGGCAGTGTGGAGGTAGCAGTTTTGGCAGCTGTTTTAGGCTTTTCTTTTCACAGCCTGTGCCTGCTCACTGCTCTTTTCCCACCAATGATTCTGCACATTGGAAAAAAGTTACATATATTGGAACGGGGCTGATGATACATTATTACAGGTCTCAGGGTCAGGTGAGCCCCAAATGATTCATTATTCACTTATCACATGATTTGCTGCTATTTGGCCTCTACAGCAGCTTCTGCTCCATCTTTGAGTAAGTAGATGGATTTTTTTCATTTTAATTGATGGCTTTCCCAAATACCTATTTGCCACAGCCTTGAACTGTTTTTATTTCAGTTAAACAACATGCAGGACTTTCTACAGACTCAGAAGAGATTCTCTCAAACAATTTTTTGCAAGGTCAGAAAGAATTTCTCAGCTAATTTACTCTGTGCATACCTAAACCACAAACAGTGCAAAGTAATGTCTTATTTTGAAAGAAAAAAGGAGAAACATTACCAACATAGCAAGACGTGAGCAGACGCAACAGGTTCCTAGCTATAGCCCGAGAGGTCACAGTGGGGCCTAGCTTAGCCGACAGCCACTTCACCATCTTACAGGCAGTGTCTATGAAGAAGGGAGGATGGAGTTAGTACATGATTTGCTCCAGAGGGAGAAGTTATTGAGTCACATGCTCTGTTCTTGTGCAGCAGTGACTGAAATGCTCTCTTTAGAAGTTTGGCCTGCAGGCGTCAGACCCGACAGCAGTGAAATACAAAACCACACAGCAAACCACTGGCCTGAGAACAGCATTGCCAATTACTGTACTTGCTTAGTAAGGCATTTTTATCATTTGTTACAACAAAAAAATACAATACTACATACAAACAGTCTGTTCTGTTACCCACCCAGAGCCTGTTGGCAGGGCTGCTTTCAAAACTGAAGAAAATATATAAACAAACTCTGACCACAAAAATGGGCTAATTCCTGGTCCCTGGCTCTCCATCACAATCTTCCATGCCCCATCCCACCCCTTCCAAAATGAGTCTGAACTCCTCCTTCACCACCCCCAGCCAGATCTCATGCACTGCTGCCCTCAGCTCTCTCCCTCGCACTGCTCTGACAGCAGGGAAAGAACGCGTGGACCGGTCACAGCCCCCACCCACAGATTTCCTCAAAATAAAAGCTTGCACAGGAAGACAAGGTGGAGCCACTGTGGTGGCAGCGAACATGGTGGACTCGCAGGTCCCGCATCCTAGGGGTGCTCTCTCTCAGCTGCAGGAGTGACCCTCGAGGTCCAGCTGTGGTTGAGGGGGGGGGGGGGGGGTCGTCAGACTAGGGTGAATTCACTGAGGAGTGGGGAGGGTAGGGAGGCAGTAGTGGAAAACGTTCGCTCCAGCGGAGGCCGCAGGTGGGTGCATTTTGCTGGTACTTAAGTTGCTAGCCTCCCTTCAATAACACCAGCCAAGATGGCTGGATCCCGGGCAGTTGGCATCCCTAGGCAGGAAGAAGAGCAAACAGCTCACCCACCAGCAACTCCTTATTAAATACAGAGAAGAGAGGCACAACGGTGTGAGCGAGTGCTTCTTCACAGCGCCAAGGATCACTTGCTATCTCTGCAGCATTATATATAAGTACTCCAGCACCCAAATATGTTGTTTTACTGAAACAAACAAGGAATACATAAAAAAAAAAAAAAAAAAAAAGATTCTCTACTACTCCAAAATAAACTTTATAAAATACAATGAAAATTAACATTCCCTCCCCGAGGCTATTAAGAAGCAATTCTTTGAATCAAAATCATTCTCTTTCCAACCAGGCTCCTCAGTCACCTCCACACTGCCAGTTACAAATCTTCTCCAGCCTACCAAAAATTAAAAATGGGAAAAATTCACCAAAATGGCATCCACAGGCATATTCTGCCACAGGACGTTTAAATCTTTCTTCTGCCAATTGCAGCAAGACTCTGCCAGAGTGCAATCTTTCAGCTTCCGATGTCCCCACAGTCACAAGTGACAGGCCAGTGCTTAAACCTGAAGAACACCCTCCCAAGGGTCACCTCAGACACTTGTATTCTGTTGCGTGCCTTCAGCGTGAAGGAGGCTTCCTTACTTACACGCTCTTCATTTTGAACTGCTGTGGACGAGAGAGACTTTGCAACTGGAAATGTGGAGGTGATGGAGGAGAATGCTGGAAGAGATTACTAGAGATAGCAGCCGTGGGGAATGAATGCTCATATTAATTTGTAAGGATTCATTTTGCAGTTATTCTTTGGTCTTTGAGTGTTTTATTTGGGTGCTGGCACACATGCAGCAGGTAGGAAGTGACATTTGAACCTTCATGGCAGCGAGCAGAGATCTACTTCTGGGCACTGGTTCTACTGCAGACCTGCTTTGGAGAAAGCGTCCTTCCTGAGGCTTCTAAGAAGTTGTTTCGACATGATCCTTGTGGCATGCTGCTTGTCACTTTCCTTTCCCACCACTCTGACTCCTGTCACATGAGCAATCTCTCACTCAGTTTATCATTTTTGTTCCAACCACCAGTCTTCTATGTGAAATGGTTTCAAAGGCTTTCCTGAAACCCAGAAAAGCCACATCTCCTGCACCCCCTGATCTACTGGTTTGCTTAACACAAAGAAATCAATCAGGTTTGCTTGACAAGATTTTCCCTTCCCTGTCTGTATTGCCCACCAGGTCTGTAGTTTCCACTTCCTCCTCACTTCCAGCTTTGTGGCGTGGTACTGCACCTGCTGTTCTCCTGACTCTCGTGATAAGTTGCTATGAGGGGTATAGTCAACAGCTCTATTAGCTCCTTCAAGGTCTCATGGCCTTGTGTTTTAATTATACCAGTACATTAAATACTGCCTCCCAGTAAATAGCTGTGTTCATCCCATAGCCCTTTCTGTCTAACACCCTAATGTATTTAAGGTACCTGCTTTCTTCTGATCCTCCCCTTTCATTCTTAACTACATTATTCCTCTGCTCACAAAGTTCTGAAGGAAGTTTTGTTTCATGCCTTTACTGAGTCATGGACTGGCAGGCTGGAGTCAGGGAACACCCCCACAGAGGCAGTACAGGGCTGCAGGGCAGGACTGGAGCTGGTCTTCTGCCTAACCAACCCCCTCTCCAGTAGATTGAGCCTTTGGGTTCTGGGTCCTAGTAGGACTTGTCTTCTATGTAGCAAGGTATTGGTCAGACATAGCTGGACGGACAAGGCAAAGCAGGCTAGACAAAGCAAAGGCAGGCTGGAAGCTGAGGGTAGGCACGGGCTGGAAGCTGGATACAGTTGCTGGCTTAAGGCTGGATATTGGTCACATGGAGCTAGATCAGAGGCAAAGGACAAGGGCAAGGCCTAAACTAGACTGGCCAGGACAAGGACAGACAAGGACAGACAAGGAGAAGTCTGGACTAAACAGGTAACAGGAAACAAGAAAGCCCAATGGGGCATGAGACTGGGCAAGGTAATCCCAGAAGACCTGGAGGCTCTAAGGTAAGACAGAAAAGCCCAAGAAGGCACAGAGCAAGGCAGGGAGGCCTGAGAGGCTGCAGAGCATGGCCAGAAGGCCCGGAAGGGCCCAGAGCAAGGCAAGAAGCCAAGAGAGGCCACAGAGCAGGGTGAGGCCACAAGGCAAGGCAGGAGGACTGGATGGGCCACAAGGCTAGACAAGACTGAAGGCTCGGAGACCACAAGACTAGGCAAGGCAGGACAGCGAGGTAAGAGTGGCCAGGTCAGAGAACCAAAGTGACTCAACGAAGAGGCACTGAGGTATTGAGCAGGCTGGGTTAAGTATGGCTGAGTCTTGGGCGTAGTATGATCAGCGAGACTATAACTGGCAAGGTAGTGAGCAAGGCTCACCGAGGATTTCTGGTGGAAAGAAGACTGCAGAGCAAGTGAAACTGTGACACTAATTGGGGAATACACTACCCTGTTTGAGTCTTTCCCTGTTTAATTGCCCTTCCTGCCTCTCATTGTTTCTTCAGGTAATTTTCCTGTCTTCCTCCTCCTATGCCTGTATTTCCTGAACTCTATTCCTGCTTCACTGGTGGACCATCGTGGCTCTTCATTCTCTTCCCCTTAACATGCCGGACACAAGAATTTGCTCTCATTTCAGTGCTCCATTTTATTGCTATCCATAGCAACTCTGTCGTTTAGATCTTCACTCCCAGCAAGACTTCTTTCACATAAGTATTCATTGTTCTAAAGCTTGCCCTTATAAATCTAGGCCCCTTGTCCTAGCATAGTTTGGTCCTGACCAGGGTTTGCACTTGACCCCAGGATGTCCCTCTACCATAACCGCAGTGACACTGGAGGAGATACAGTGCAGACCATACATTGCACGGTATTGTACGTAATTCATATCATATGTAGGTAAACTACCCCATACTCTAAGTACTCTGGTAAGAGAGCGAGTAATAAATAAATACCCCGTCACTCATGCTAAGTATGTGATCTCACCACCTTTCAGGAGTCTGCGTCAGAGAACAAACTATGCAATTAAATTAATAAGGCTCATTTGGGTTTCCATCAATGATACTTCAGAACTAGAGATATTGTCCTCTCACCAACAGATGGAGACAGAACAGAAATTAGACAGACCAGGCCCCCTTCTCTCCTCTACTTCAGGCAGGTGGCTCTTCCCAAGCTGTAAAGACATACTGACAATTTTCTGGTTAATAATATTCTACGTGTAACTAAGATTAAATGACTCAGAGGCCAAAAAGCATAGATGTACAAGAAAAGTAGCACCAAGTACTTACTAGTTCAATCCCTTTTTTAGCTATTGATTTTATTCACTTGATGCACTTATTAGTATCAATTTATCTTTTACTCCATAACTGCCCCAACACTAAACCACAGGGAGGGTCTGCCTATCTAGGGTCAAACTCTAGAAAGGAAAACGTCCCTTTCTAGGACTTTCCTCTTAAGAAAGCCCAAACCTATGGAAGGTTTTACAACTTCATGGGAGGGATATCTCCCCCTGCAATGCCTGTAATGCCCAGAAGACAAGGTAAGGAAGGAAAGCAAAGGCCTCCTGGAGAAGCTAACATTTGTTACACCCATGAAAGAGAGTCCGTGTGGAAGGAGCATGAACATTTCATACAAGAACAAGCAGAGACACGAAGAGCCTCCAAATGCTGCCAAAACCAAGTCAGTAATCTGAAAACAAAATGAGTGTTTTATTAAGGTACATGTTCAAAATCCCTTCTTAGATCCAGGCTATGCAATCTTCCTTCTCCGACAGAAAGATGTTAAAAGTGCTTTAATTATCAATTGTGTCCAAAACTTTGGTAGAAGATGCGCCTTCAAACTACCTTATTATTATTATTATTATTATTATTATTATTAAAAACAGATTTGGAACTTGAGGTGGTGGAGGCAAGATGGCGGCATAGGCGGGTCGTAGATCGCATCGCTCCGGTATCAAACTTGAACTTTGGTTTCCTAATAAGATATGCCGTCGAAAAGAAAAGGTAGAATAAGGATTTTTCCACCTGAATCCTTACCTCCTCCGGGGCAGCTTGACATCGTGCGGTTTATGCGCCAGCTGGATTTAGTTGAGGGAGCTGAGGAGTCTGGTGTGAGCACTTGTGGGAGAGAACAGGGAGCCCCTGCGGATGAGGCTTCCCTCAGCCCCGACGTTAGGCCGCCTCCGGCACAGCGTGACCCCGACCGAATCTCTCCCCAGTCGCACGCTGATGACGCGGCCGGAGCGACAGGGGGGGTGGGGGGGGTGGAGAGCGATTCGGAACAGACGCCGAGAGCGAGGGAAGCCACCCGGGAAGGCGAAGTCCCGATCGGAGAGGCATCCTGGAGGAGTCCAGAGATGCTGGCAAACCCCAGGAGGAGGAGGAGAAGGGCTGCTGCCAGATGGATCCCGGATTATCACACCGCCCGTCGTTGAGGGTGAGTCCCTGATTTCAACATCGAGACCGGAGGCAGTGACGCTTGAGTCACTGTAGGATTTGATGGTGGGCCAAGGTTACGCTATAAAGAGACTTGAGAATAAAATGGACTCTCTGAATTACAATATTCAGCAGAGAATATTGGAAGTACAAACTCAAGCCATTGAATCTACAAATAAAGTTACTGAGGCTGAAAAGAAAATTCAGTCCCTTCAAGCTGTCAATGCAGCTGTAATAAGAGAACAAATGGCTTGTTCTAGGCGATTAGAAGTCCTGGAAAACAACATAAGGCATCTCAACCTACGTATATTGAATTTTCCAAAAATAGCTGGAGAACTTCCTTTTTCTACTTTGAAGAGACTATTCAGGGAAGGCCTGGGTTACACAGAAGATAATATGCCATCAATTAAATTTTGCAAATTTATGAATAACAGACCTCCCAATTTAACATCTACTGTTCCTCCAGCTATTCCATTGAACCTGACCAGTTTCTTAGAATACTCCGAGACAGATGTTTTGGATAGAAGCACACTTTTAGTGGCTTTCATAACTGTACAAGATCTAAATGGAGTCATGAAAAATTACTTCTGAAAGTTTCCCTTATTGTTTTATGGTCAGGCTATACGCATTTACCCAGATTTAGCACAAATTACTCAAATTAGGAGAGAATTCCTTACTTTAAGGCAGGATGTTATTTCCCTAGGCTATTCTTTTATGCTTCGATACCCCTGCAGATGTACCTTAAGGAAAGGAAATGAATGTTTTATTTTCTTCCAGGTTGATCAACTTCGTCAGTTTATAGATGCCCGTAGGCCCATTACATCCTCCCCGGCTGATGGAGGGCTGTTGTAAAGTAAAAAAAAATTCCAGCTAGTCCTATGTTACAGCTATGATAAGATATATATATTTCCTATATTTCTCTCATTTGATTTCCCTTGCCTTCACTCACAAGTAGGGGTTGTTACATGAATATGGATAAATGTTTAAAAAAGAAAAAAGGGTATGAAAAAACATTTTTTGAAATTGTTTTATTTTTTTCCTTTTATTGAGAAACTGGATTTAAATATGTTCTACATAATAAGCTCTTCTATATTTCTTTTTTGAAATTATTTTCTGTAATTCAGTACTGTAATCATACCTTAAAATTTTTTTTTTTCTTTGTAATAAATTGAAAATGGATAAATAAAGAATTAAAAAAAAAAAAAAAGATTTGGCTGTCTGCAAGATAAAACTTGCATGTTAACTACTTGCCTAACAAATGCTACTAACAGGACAGTTTGCAAAAAGAGAAGATCATATCATATAATTCAGGCATTTTATTTCACATTTAGATTCTAGAAAGACCTAAAGCGTGAACTTGTTTTCAATGCTGGTTTCATATTGGAAATAAACTGCACCTTCTCCAGTTCAATCCCAATAACACTTAGAACTTAGTAAAACATTCAGGATTTCACACAGGTGTCAGCTCTGAGGATGCCCGAGCACCCCCAACACTGGGCAAACTCCTTCCCTGTGTCCACGGGGGGGGGGCATAATTTGTGCTTAACGCGCCTATGAATGGCCAGACCTAATCACTGGTACTAGAATCTGATTCCTAAATATATCGAGCATGCCTCCTAATTTTATCTTAGGTAGCTGCACCTCTTTATATTTCTGCTAATCAGGAAAATAATCTCTAGAGGACTGACTACATTATGTGGCTTTCATACATAACCAGGAAACAAGAGAGACCTGGGACCTAATTCAGGAAACCTTTGCCCCTTATAGACGGATAATGAAGACATAAAACCGCAGTAAATCAGGCCTTAACAGAGTTATCCAATTTACACCCGTGCATGAAATCCAGTTATGGGCTTCTAAGCGTTCTAGCAAATGATCTGAAACGAAATAGGAAATTTAGTCTCATTTCCTATTTCGTTTCCCCTGAATGCCCATCCCTAGCTGCTACACCTAACTTTCCAAATCAGTCATTTCATTTTTTTTTTTTCTTTGTCCAAAATATTTGGAGAGCTGCAACCCTTTTGTAAATCGAGACATTCATGTAAATTCTCTCGTGTCTAGGTTTCATCTCCCCAATCTCTAGCTGTCACAATCTCATGCTCAATCTTCCCTCCCATTCTCTTCATCCTCCATCACCAGCAGTCTGTCTCATAATTCCCATCTCATCCCCAGCAATCACTCACACTCTCTCTCTCTCTCTTTCTATCCTCTTTCATTACACCCTTTCTATTCAGGCAGTCCCTCAATCCCACCCTCCCCTTCTCAGTACTCACTCCCACTTCACATGCAGTTTCTCTCTCTCTCAATTCCCCCCAGCAGTCACTCTGTCCCCTTCATCCCCCAGCAGGCTCTCTCTCTCTTTCTCAATCGTCCTCATCTCCAAGCGTCTCTCTCAGTCTCTGTCATCCCCTAGGGACTGAAGGGGGACATTACTGATTAATTTGCCTTTATCACAGATCAGGACAATGTTATGACTTTTTTTTTTTCGTAACCGACTAAAGATGTTTTATGGACAGAGAGTTTGGATCTTCCCTGATCTGGTAAAGTCCACCCAGTTGCATAGGAAGAAATTTTTGCTTTTGAGGAAGGAAGCTTTAGATAGAGGAGGGTACTATATGCTCAAATACCCCTGTAGATGTGTCATCAAATTAGAAGGTAAAAAGTATAGGTTTACAGATCCAGGTAATCTTAAAAATCTTCTAGCAAGTAAAGTACCGGCTTTGTAGTAAAAGAGGGGTTATAAAATGCACTATTTCTTATTCCACTTTTGCTGCACAGACAACTATTCAAACAAATATGAGGTCCATATTCAGTCACTGTCCGGTCAGCAATGCTAGCCAGATAAAATTAACCGGCTAACTTTGAAACTACATTCAGTGGTGCAACAGCACTACTGAATATAGACGGCTAACCTTAGAACAACTCTCTGGCCCAACCACACTTAGCTAGCTAAGTTATCCGGCTAACTCTGAATATCTGATAACTTAGCTGGATAACTCAATTCTTCCTAGTTATGCCCCCAGAGTGCTCCTAACTTATCTGGCTAAATTTTAGCCAGATAATAAGATATCAGCTAAATTATAACCAGCTAAGAGTCCAAATATTTATTTAGCTGAATAACTTCTGAGTCATCCGTCTAAATGCTTCTGCTGTGCAGCCTCACCATGTCCTGCTTCTATCTACAATGACACCTCCCCAGCAGCAGAGGCCTCCAGTGTGCTCTGCTCCTAGCTATCTGAGCCATCTCCTTTCTGGCCACCTGACTTAGAAGCTCTTGTACTACTTAATCCAGCCTACCCAGTCCATCAATACCTCTTCATGGAGCACACTTGGCTCTCTGAACGGGCAGTTCTTACCTTGCTCCATGCCTTGTGACCTCTGGGCCAACTCTTGCCTTGTACCTTGTCTTGTTGCCTTCCTCAGGCCTTTCCCTGCCTTGTGGCCTCCAGGCCTGCTCTTATGTTTCTAGTTGCTCTGTGGCCTATTCAGGCTTTTCCTTGCATTGTGGCCTCAGGGCCTCCTCTTATCTTGTGCTTGCTTTGCAGCCTCTCCAGGTCTCTCCTTTCCTAGTGGCCTCCGGGCCTTCTCCATTGCTGCCTTCGGGCCTCTATGTTGTCTATTCTGTGTTGTCTTGTCTAGTCCTTGTCTTGTTCTTTCCTTGTTCGGTCTAGTCCTGCCCTGCCCTGCCCAGTCCAGTTCCTAATATCCATTCCCTGCCTTACCATTGCCTTATCTTGCCCCAGTCTAACTAGACCCAGTCCCTGCTCATTCTCCTGCCAGGCCTATGTCTGCATCCAGTCCCAGTCTGTTTAGTATCCTGTCCAGTCTGTACTTGTATCCAGCCCCAGTGCTGTCATGATCTTGCTCAGCCTGTGTCTATATCCAGCCCACTCCAGTATCCAGTCTTCCACTTCCAGCTTATCTCTGCCGTAACGTGCAGCCTGAGCCTGCCTTACACCACGATGTTCTGCCACCGAAGCCAAACCCTACTGGCCCCCAGAACCCAAGGACTCAACCTGCGGGGGGGAGGGAGGGCTGTCCACGTAGAAGATAAACCCCAGGCCAGCCCAGTGGTCCTGTTCAGCTCCTGAAGTGGTGTTCCCAGACCCCAGCCAACATGACACAGACCTCTATATAGGTTCAGTAAAAGCGAGTAAACATTTTAGCTTTCTTGAACTAGTCAAGCTGTTATAAACAGGCAAAGGTGTTAAGCTTTACAGAAATTAAGTACATATTCTAATTTTGTAAATTAGCAAGAAACAAACTGCTACTAGGCAGCTATATCAACTAATAAGTAAACCAGCGGTTTTGCTTTAAGCCTTGCAGTTCTGCCAGCAGCACATTACTCTTCTAACCTAGGCCTTCTTACAAAGCACAAACAACGTGTAGGGACCCAGTGGGCTCTGTGACCCTCAGTGTAGGTATGGGGAGGCTCCTGCCTGTTTAAGAGCAGGTGACCTCTGGATTAAACGTTTGAAGGAAGGCGTTTGCTCTTCTCTCCTTACTCAGTATTGGCTGTAAGCCTGTGCTGAGCAGACCAGGAAGTGGGACAGCCTTATCTTGTCACCACATCCCAGTGGCTGTAGAGTGCAGCTCAGAGTTTTGATTATGTGGTGATTTTTATGTTTGGGAGGAAGTTTAGCTGCCCATGAGAGGATGGGGAAAGAAAAGGGTTTCGTTTTCTCTGCTGGTATGACTTTTTTTTTGGATCCTTCAGCCTGAGAGCCCTGAGTAACATTTAAAGATAAAGGATTTCATCCGGGGAAAGGAGAAGAGACTTGAGAGTCTCTGTCCTGGAGGATAGAACAGAGAGGTTTGGAGATTGTGGAGTCAAGCAGTGAGCCACAAGTATCCACCAAGGACAGGAGAAAGCTGACCCCCCTGGGAAAATACCAAGGGACCCCAGAAACAGATTACGTTTTGGAGTGGAATTACTGGATTGAACCAGAAGGAAATGTGTAAGGTGCCAACTAATTACCATTGAGCACACTGAAGAGTAAGCTTTAATTTGTGGGAACACCCCTATCTGACCTGGGTAATCTCGGAGACTTAAAGGACTGAGTGGACACCCCAGAAAACTTTGGTCCCTGGAGGTACAGCATAGCCTCCTCCCTCGCCCATTCAGAAACTCCACGGCAGGGTCTGCAGAGGTTTTGGTGGACTAAGCCCTAGAACCGAGTGTGACTCCTTCCTTAATAGTCACCACTCAAAGAGGAGCTACAGTTGTGCCAGAAGCAGAATTTAAAACCAGGTCTTCTGTTTACGAATCCATGATTACAATCCCTAGGCTCCTCAGTCTCTTTGTAATTAGTTCATTAAACAATTACGTTCTGGAGCTAAATCAGCAAGCAAGCATACATTAAGTTTCGCTGATAAGCAGGGCAATGCATAAAAGCAACCAGTCCAATATTTTAGCATGAACGTCTGCCTATCTGTAAAATCACTGGTTAATTTGCTAATTTCAGACTATTGCATATAAACAAACATTCAAGCCAATGTACATTAAAAAAAGACTACTATTGAGACTGGCTAAAGTACTAAAATATGAGGACGACAATAATAAAAGTCATTTCCATGATTCATTTTATCTGAGGCGCAAAAAAAAAAAAAAAGGGGTGAGATGACATTCTCAAATCCTGACTTGTGCTTTTCTTGGGCAGCCCCATTCCCTAGCAGCCTGCAAGTTCAGGGCCAAGTTCGGGGGGGGGGGTGGGGGAAGAGAGGTTCGCCTTGGAAAAGGCCTTTGCAGCCCCGTGGACTTTTTAATTATTGTCCACTAAAGGTTTCAAAATAATTAAGCAAGTACTTAGGTTTGGCAAACAGTAAACCTTGCAGACTGGGATTCCAACATGTAATCTTTGCATATATATATATATAGATAGATAGATAGATAGATATATGTATGTATATATATATATATCTATATATATACACATATATATATATATATATATATATATATATATATATATATATATAC